>NC_060267.1:44489002-44789002 GCF_021613505.1 Equus quagga
GCCTGTGCCTGGAGATACTGAAGGCCAGGACCTGGGCTGGGAGAGAGACCGAATGGCTCCCTGGGCTCCTTCCTGAGGTCAGTGAATGTGCGATCATCTGAGTTCATTAGCAGTGAGAACCTTCCCTCTGCCCACAGGATTTGGGCCAGGCGAACAGAAATGAATGCAGATTCCCTACGCTTAAAATCCCCCAATTTACCTCCAGGTTCCTGTCTTCACACCCGCCCTTTACCCCTCTCTCCCCAAAACTTTTCACTTTTCTCCTTCTTTCACATTTATATATGATATTCTGATAGAACTTCCAGGGGTGTTTTCACAGAACAGGAATCAAAGCCTTAAGCTATAGGGACGGAATGCTGTTGGGGAAGTTTTAGGCAGTGGCCACGAAAGATGTTTCTGGCCATTAAGGCCTTCCAGGAGTTTCTGAAACCTAACTGAGTATAGAGTTTCCTATTGCAGCTACCTATGGGGGCCTTTCTGATGATATCCACATCAGCTACATGTTTTCCGGACTGGTCTGTTATGTTGTGTGTTGGGGTATTCTGAGCCCAGCATCCCCACCTCTGGAGAGCTTTCTTCACATGGAGCCCTGAGTCCTCCAGAGCTTTCTCAACACACATGCTCGTTCCACCTTTGAAGTCATCATAGAAGTCTAAGACAGGCTTCATGCATCAAAGTTCTCTCTCCTGTGACTCCTGAAATTTCTCATCCACATTTCTTCTATCTTCCTCAATTGAGAATGTTTCAGATTATTTTATTAAACTTAGCTTCTCTCTTCCATTCCAGACTGTTCCAACATCTTAGAACGATGTCCAGAATGGATGGCAAAATTCCTAACGACATCTGACCACAACATTGCAGAGTGGAAGACCGTCTCCTCATAGACTCTCTACTTCTATTATTACAGCCTGAGATCCAAGCAGCATTACAGGAGACCTCACAACACAATTGCAGATTCTGTTGACACCAACTGCTAAACCTTTTCACATGAGCTGCTTAAGCCATGTCCTTTCTTGTAGTCGTGCTATTAGGTGCATTGTTAAACATCATCTCACCCAATTCCACTCCTTATTCCAGCCTTTCAAAAATCTATTTATCATCTATCTATCTATCTATCTATCTATCTATCTGTCTGTCTATCTATCTATCTTTCTATCTCTGTGTGTGTTTGCGTGTGTATATACACATATGCATATATGAGAGATAGAGAGGAAGATCGTCCAAGCTTCCTGTGTTCTGAAAACCTATATTTCCATCAAAGTCATAGATAATAAACTTGAATGTAGCAGAGCGAAGGGAGGGGTTCTAAACCAGACAACTACAGATGATTTTTTCCACCTTCATTAGACAGTACCTTTGGTACCCAGATGTTTAGCTAGTTTCCAACATGCCTGTATATCCATATGTTCAACCATGTGTTTCTCTCCTGTCCACAGCTAGACCATGAGAGCCCCTGTCACTCAGCTCCTGACGTCCACATGTTCTTCACTGGCCATCTAACATGACCTTGTTGAGAAAAATGTCATTGACTGCTCCGATCTGCCCTCAGTAGACCCATGTTGGATCCAAGAGATCCTGGAGTCTTTTTCTAGGTGCTCCTAAACAAGATTTTCAATAATTTGGTGAATTGGGGCTGTGTTTTCATGTCGAGCTCACAGATTTATAGTGTATAGAATCTGCCTTTTGGGTACTTACTTACAAAATCAGACTCCTATCTAGGGACTGATATAACTGAAGAGGCTGGCATGTGCTCCCATCTCTTGAAACTGCAGCCTGTACCCTGGCTAATTAGCGATTGCGGCAGACATTTGTCAGGCAGACCATCATTTGCCTCTTCTCCGCTTCACTTTTAGGCCTGATGCCTTTTCCAACACAGGTCTGCCCTTTCCTGCAAGTTGTATGTCAGCTTTTGGCCTCTTAAATGGGCCCCCAACACACTGCAGTGAAGCAGACACTAGGGGAAAAGAAGTTTGCAATGCCACACCTATGAGTTGTCCTTGGACAGCCTGGGCCTTACCACTGGCCTTTGGTTTACCTGATACAAGGAATGAGTCTAAGGCCAAGCGAAATTCCAGAAGCCTAGAGTCCAGCATTTGCCATTGACTGTCAGATACTTCTGCCATCCTTCCTGTCTTGAGCCAATGCTAACCTCAGCTGCTCCTCTGAGGCCTTGAGTCAGTGTCCTCAGCAACATCCTTGCTTATCCTGGTCACAGGCTGGGAATGTGAGTCCCTAAGGAGGGATGGAGATGGAGCAAAGCTTGTGAAATAATGGGAACGAGATGAAGGGAATTGTGTACCCCAGAAAAAACAGCACTTGAAACTTACCAGTTTAGGACTTGGCGGCAGGTAATAAACCTGGTCCACCTTCCTCATGGGGAAATGAGTCAATGTTTGTGCACTGGAAAGTGAGGGTTATTACTGGATGGGTAGGGGATGGCAGAGAGAGGGAGGGTTGGGAGGGTCACACCTGGAATTTTCCATCCGTGGGGCAATTATCTTACCGCTTTAGGGAATCAGCTCAGAGAGACGGGGCAGAGGACAACGGAGCTTGCCAACTGCTTCTGAGAAAAACAGAAAACAAAAACAAAACCAGACCTCCTGGAGGTAGGAGATGCTGTCCCTGTTACTCTTTTCCCTAACTCCCTTTGCAGGACCCCCTGCAGTATTTCTAGCCTTACCTGGTCAGAAGAGTCACCTGGGGCTTATGTTAAAAAACAGCGAGTCCTGAGCAGTGTTTCTCAACCTTGGTCGTACATTAGAACCACCCAGGGAACTTTGAAAAATCCTGATGCCTAAGCCACACCCCAGACCAATTAGCCCAGACTTTCTGGGGTGGAGACCCAGGCTTTAGTAATTTTTAAAGCTCCCCAGGGGACTCCAGTGTTCAGCCAAGGCTGAGAACCACAGTTCCTGAGTCTCCTCCCAAACCAAAAGAATGAGACTCCAGGCATAGGGCCTAGAAATTAGTATTTTTAACAAGCGCCCCATGTGATTATAATGATTACATAAGCTGGGGAACACTGCCCTATTAAGACCTCTTTCTCCTTTTAAGGCTGCCCCCCGACACTCTTCATTTAAACTTTGTTTCATTTGCCAGGAAATAGAGGTGGGAAGAGTGGGGTGACTCATTCAACACATTGGGATGGCCAGTGAAGACTGCGGTGTGGGGGAGGCCTCAGGAATTCTGGAAGGGTAATTACTTGGGAGCCTGACAAACTGACAAATGAAGCAATTTCCATTTCAAACAGAAAGCCAAGATGAGATCAGATGCATTTCCAGGCAACAGGAGGCAGAATGCAGCATAGTTAGAGCCGGTCAGGGACTCTCCCACAGGCTGCCCCTAAATATTGCAGGGCCTGGGGAAAAGGACAAAGGAAGGCTCGAGGCCCACAGCCCACATCCCTGTCTTTTCCAACCCCAGGCTCCAGCAGGGCCCATGCGCACGTCTGTAGACTGCAGACGGCCCAGCCCCCAGAATGAAATTCCATGCATATGCCCAAGCAGCCAGCCCTCCCGCCCAGGTGCACACTCAACAGTGCAGTTCACCCTTGATAGCACAGACCCTGGGAAGAGGCCTACAAAAGCTCTAGAATGGGCCTGAGACCATTTGGGCTGGGAATCCTGGGTTTCAGGTAGAAAGCATGACAGAGCATGGTGGACTAGACTATGGCAGTGGATATGGGCTCTGGTGGGTACATCCTTTGGCCCAACTGACTCATTAGTCCATGGGGGAAGGTAAAACTAGAGGAGGGCTAAAGTGGGACCCTCGAAACGACAGGATAAAGGTCTTGGGTCTTAGGACAGCACTGCTCGTGCGCACAGTCTCTGCATGCAAAGACTCAGCCCACTGTCGTGGAGGGGACAGAACCCTCCACCATGTATTGCAGCCTTTTTCTGGTAGACCTCATTCTCTGGCAGGAGCTCCACACAAGACCCATAGCTTCTCATCACACAAGCCCCAGAAGGGAACAAGACCCAGCTCCTCGTGTGGTCTTCTCCCTACCAATTGATACCTCTACCTCTTCTGGGTGGGTCAAGTTTTCTCATTCTGAATGGTTTTTCTTCCCCGAATTCTTTTGACAATATCTTCTAGATGCTTCCATTCCCCTCCTGTGTCCCTCATCCAGACTATGGCCAGACCCAACCTGGTTTCCTTTGCAAAGTGCCCACCTGCCCTTCCCTTGCTCAGCCAGGCTGTGTCCTGTAGCGGACCCCTTCCTGCCTGAAGGTGACCTTCATCCCTCAAAGGGAGCTACATGCCCCAAGGTTCGTAGACAAACCTACTCCCTCCTATCATCCTGGCTAACATCCTGGCCTCATTTCCACTCCCTTACCTTCTCTCTCTACCCTTACCCGTCATATGAGAACAGGCTGCTAGGCAAGCTGTCTGATAAACAAAACCAGAACTCCCACTTCCAGATAATTGCTGTCTTCAAACTAGTGAGCTTCACTTACGTCAATAACACCCTTATGGCCCCAAATGTTATTGCAGCTTCTCTTTTGAAATTGCCTTTGGGAACTGCAGCCCGTACTTATTTTTTTTTTTTTTTTTTTTTAAGATTGGCACCTGAGCTAACATCTGTTGCCAATCTTCTTTCTTTCTTTTTTTTTTCCTTCTTCTTCTCCCCAAAACCCCCAGTACACAGTTGTAGATTCTAGTTGTGAGTGCCTCTGGCTGTGCTATGTGGGACACCACCTCAGCATGGCCTGATGAGCGGTGCTATGTCCGTGCCCGGGATCCGAACCTGCAAAACCCTGTGCCACCAAAGCAGAGCTTGTGAACTTAACCACTTGGCCATGGGACCGGACCCAGCACGTACTTTTGAATATCCTAGTCCTGGCCGGCCTCTGTCCACTCTTCATGGATCTAATGTTTTGAAGCAGCCTTCTATTTCCTTTGGAGCAGAGTTGGTAAATGGAGTAAGCTCTGAGTAATCAAATTAAGAATTTAAAAAATGAAGGATGAGTCCTAGGGATTTATCCTAGGGAAATAATCCTGGATGTGTGAAAAGATTAAGTGGATCTCCAGAATAGCAAAACAATCAAACAAACAAAAGGATACGTCCAACAGAAATGTTCAACCCTCAACGATTGGATAAATATAGTAAATCCATGTGATGGAATACTTGTAGCCATCAAATGGTGAAAGATCATGTCAAGCCATGGAAATGTAAGAAGTGGGGGCAGTGGGTGGGGTGGAGGGTGCGGTTATAAAAGGGAACATGGGGGATCCTGGTGGGGTGGAACTGCTCACTGTCTGACTGTGGTGGGGGATACACAACCTACACACGAGATGAAATTGTATAGAACTAAATACACACACCCAAGTGAGTCCAAGTAAAACGAGGAAGATCTGAACAAAATCTGTGGATTGTATCAGTGTCAAGATTCTGGTTGTGCTATTGTACTATAGTTTTTCACAATGTTCCTATTGGGGGAAACTGAGTGAAAAACAAAGGGGGATCTCTGTATTCTTTCATAAAACTACACGTTAAATCAACAATTATCTCAGCAACAATTTCACTTAAAGAACATATTTGGAGCAAGAGGGCCTGTCTTAAGTATCATTATAGGGACAATGTTTCTTCAGTTTCAGGAAAGAATTGGATAAACTCACCTATAGTGAGGTAACAATAAACGATTTAATGTAACACATTTTAGGAGAAAGTTTATATTTTTATAGGCAAGGAGACCCCCACTTATCTAGAGCTGAAAGAATGGGTTTATCAGAACCAGGCCCCCATAAGGTGAGTGAGAAAACTTGCACGGCCCCAAGAGGGGTCCCCATTAAATTTTGCACCTCAGTGCCCCCCTCAGCTCACTCTCAGCCCCATCCCTGTTTTGAAATTTCACTTTTTGGTGAACTAGGGGTAAAGGGGCTGCTCAAGAAAGAGGGCAGCCCGTGGCCTCCCCCTCTGCAGGCCATGCAGACTCAGCTATGATTCCTGTCTGGGCTTACGGAGGAGAGAGGAGAAACAGCGCTGTGTACACACAAAGCAGCTCAGGATCTCACAGGTGTTCCTGGTGTGAGGTTGCTTGAACACAATAACGGGCATGGACTTTGCTGCCAAAATGGTCCTGTTTCTTTAATGTGTGGTATTTTTTGTAAATATTTATTAAGGACCTACTATGACCAGGCATTTTTCTAGATGCAGGTTAGACCACTCTGAACAGCCTCTTTTTTCCTGGAGCTTAAATCTCCTCATTTTGAGCCTGAGTGATTCCACTTAAGAAGTCCCCAACCAAAGAAAGTTCTGGGCTCAATTAAGGCTGGGCAGCAGTCTGATCTCTGCATTGCGATCTCATTTTGTCCAATTTGAGGGGCTTTGATGTGCCGACAATCCATGGGATTGCAAAGCATTAACAGATGGCGGGGAGGGGGGCCGTGGAAAGAGCTTCCCTCCCAGACAGAGCGATTGGTTTCTCTGAACCGCTCACAGCTCCGGGGCAGTAAGTCACCGTCACTGTGGGTGGGAGGCCACAGGCTTGGCAGCGGGCAGACTCTGGTGTAAGCCCTACCTCCACCTCTTCATCATCTCCGTGGGATGAGGTTCTCTCATATGTAGTCTGGGCACAAGACTACACACCATCAGAGACTGTGGTGACAGTTAAGTCCAGGTAAGTCACAGACCAAAGCATCCAGCACAGTGATAGCCCCATGGAAGGCAGTGACGTAACTGGAGCTGCCATCATTACACTGAAGCCTCTCCGGGTTGCAAGGCACCTTTTCCACAAATGATATCCTGACACAATCAGGAGCAGAGACCTGGTGCATCTGCCTGTGATTACGCACAAACAGTTGGGCAGTGTCATAATTAGAAGGGCCTTGAAGGCAAGTACAACGCTTAATTCTGACATTTTTCTCAAGCACATACTTTTAGGGCCTACATAGAACAAGGGGCTCAATAAACACTTGCAGATTTTGATTCAATTCAATAAATATTCATGGATCCCAAGGCTGTGCACTGAGCTATTGGGGTAGAGAGCAGGTAGCTCTGATGACTAAGGCATTTCTCTTTGGGTTCAAAACAATTCGACTGTGAACAACTAATAGTCCCACATATAATAATAAAATGTATGTCAGTAGAGGTCCATGAAATGAACTGTGAAAAACATCATCAATTTTCTAATCTGTTAATGAAGCACACACGATAGTCGTGGAAGCGCACTGAGTTCCGTGATGTGCCAGACACTGTGTACCAGACCCTAGGCTTCCAGAAATAAATATCGAAACTGATACACTTAAGTATTTCATGGTCCAGCGGGGGAGACAAACAAATAATTATAATTCTATTATAAATAGGTAGTAAGAGAGAAATATGTACAGGGCTCACAAGAAAGAGAGGATGAGTTAGGAAGACTTCATACATGAGGCTTAAAAGATAGGATAAGCTTCACAGGGGGCCAGGAGGAGAAGGCACTCTGGGTAGACACATCTGCATGTGCAAAATAAGCTGATGGACCCAAGATTTTGGCACTTTGGGGAAAGGGCGAGCAGTTCACTATGACCCCATCCAGATGTGAAAAGCAGAGAATGGTGGAATATGAAGTGGAGACGTAGGTGAGATCCAGATTGTGGAGGCCCTGTCATGTCCTGCTTAGGAACTCATGCTTTATCTTGTAAGCAGTAAGGATCCCTGATGGGCTTTGAGGAGTGAAGATCAAGTTTAGCTTTTAGAAAGAAATGATTTGGACACAGGAGAGAAGATGAACTAGAGATGGAGGGACCAGTTCCCTTACTGCCTGGGACCATTCCATGGTGATGAAAGAGCTTGAGCTAAAGCAATAGTAGAGGAAAAGGAAGGGAAGGAAGGAGTCAAGAGATATTTAGAAGTTAAAATTCCAAGGACTTTGTGACTGATAGGATCTGGGTAATGGGGAATTTGGGAATGATTTTGACTGAAGACATTAAAGATGACCATGGATGATGGGGGCCAGCCCCATGACCTGGTTAAGTTTGGTGCTCTCCACTTCGGTAGCCCAGGTTCATGAGTTTGGATCCTGGGCGCAGACTTACATCACTCGTCAAGCCATGCTGTGGTGGTGACCCACATATAAAGCAGAGGAAGGTTGGCATGGATGTTAGCTCAGGGCTAATCTTCCTCAGCAAAAAAAAAAAAAAGAAGAAGAAGAAGAAGACCAAAGATGAGATGGCAAGATTTATAGAAAGCAGAGAAGTGGAGAAGGAGAAAACAGCTGTCAGGACAAAGAGTTTGAGTTGTAAGGAGGGTGTGAAGATCTGGGAGAGGGGCGTGCAGGTCTCTTTGTGGAATGCTTTTTCCATTTCCAGATTCACAGGATACCCCAGGCCCTGTGTTGTGCAGCCACCTGAGAGTGGGACCCATAAGAGCTTATCTTGGGTAAGCAGGGCACAGCCACACAAAGTGCACGTGGCTCTCCTCTCTCTCTCTGCCACATTTTCTAGAGACTCTCACAAGAGCCCACTGTTGGCAGAGCCACATTCAGAAGTCAAACTTGATAATTGATGTTGTAATCCCCAGGATTCCCTCATTAGCAGCTGCTAATGGCTGGTGTGTTAACGATTCAATTAGGCCTCTAGTAAACCGCATCCCTTCAAAGGGAAGGGAAGAGCTGTGAGAGATGACTGAAGCCAGCAGTGGAGGTCCCTCACAGCACCAGAGCCCTCCCCACCATCTCTGGCTGGGGTGCCTGGGTCTGAATTAGCACTCTCCAGAAGGCCAGCCTGGTGGCAGGATATTGGATTGCAGGGGGAAGGAAGCGGGCCCAGGAGAGCTTCCAGCCAGGAATCTGGAGACATTCTCTGCTGCAAAAAGAGGCTCCTTCCAAGCCTGAAGATCAAGATCTGGACTTTGGCTGTGACTCACCCTCTCCCAAGCCGATAACTATGATTTATGACTTTACCCAACCCCACCCTACAGCCCCAACCCAAAGGCATGTTCAGAGAACCCGGAAAGGACTCACAAAGATTGCTACTGCAGCCAACTCCTCCTCCAGCATCTGCCCTTAAGTCCCCGTCCATTTCCAACTCTCTACCACCTTTTTCCTCCAAAGCTTTTGTTTTAGGAGAAGACACAGTTTGAAATTTGAAACCTCCAGAGTTGTCTGGTGGAGGGGAGGGTGTTGTCAACCCTGGGACCTCACAGAATTCAAGAGGCCCTGAGGAAAGCCCTGTGTGTGGCCTCCTTCTTGTGGTTTACGAGACTAGCTCTAGAAAGATCTGACTTACTGGAGCCACATTCCTCACCGGCAGAACTTGGATATCACAGGTAGCAGGATTCCTCCTAGAGGGAGCCCAGTGTGGATTTTCCAGTGGTGAGCGGAAGAAAAGCAGTCACGAAGCTTAGCCAGCCCTTCAGCTGGTCAGTGGACATGCAAGCAGGTGCAATTTTCTCAAAGAACCAGTTCGGCATCAGACTTCACGATCACCACCTCTAACGGCTCTATTTTTCACTTCATTTTCTCTGTCCTTCATTCTTTTAATTCTCACTTCTGAAAAAATAATCAGATAACATATACGCAGATGTTCCTTAAAGCATGAACTGTGCTATCTCATACCCACTGGCCTTTTTGGTTCTTGAACCCAGCCCTCCTCGCCCACAAGCCTTGGAACCTTCAGGATCACGCCCAGGCCTTGGGCTGGCCCTCAGTGTTCATAGCACAAACCAGTTGCCACAGAAAAGCCAAAAGCCAGGAGCTTAACCACGCCACCGACTGTTCTCAGCATCTTCTTTCCCAGCCCTGCCTGTCTAGCTCACCTTGATTTTCTTCTATAGCTGGTAGGAGACAGCTTCTCCGAGATGCTCCATCAGAGTCTGCCGGAATGGTGCTTGGAATATGCGATTTCCCTGCTGCCCAGGCCTGGGTGATGCAGCCCACAACCCTACCTGCCGGACTGCAGGGCAGGAAACAAACTGAAGACACTCTGGAAGGCTTTTCTCAGCGCACCTCAAGGCCAGAATGAAGAACCAGCAGAGAAAAGAGCTGATCCTATTATTGACCTAGAGTAGCAGAAAAAACATTGAACTCGGAGCTCAAACTAGTCCTGTGAACTTTGTTAAACCCCATCTCCCCTCTGGACTCATCTACAAAAGGAGCAGATTTTTGCGTCTGTCATTCTACAACAACCAGTAGAGGAATGGCGGCCCCTGTCTTCTCTGATGGCCCCGGGATCCCAGGCCTGCCACCTGCCTTCCTGTGTGGAGCCAGAAATAGCCCATAGGGAGGACTCAGGACCTGAGCTTGACCTGTCAGAGCTGCCAGTGCTGGGAACACACCCAGCAGATCTTACTACCTCCCCTGACCCCACAGACCACGTTAAAGAAAAATCAAGGCATAGCTAGGCTTTTTCATTTACCCAGGAAGCTCACAGAGAGAATAAGGCAAAAGGTTGTTAGGAGGTCACAGGAGTGAAGGGTGTTACCATTGTTCCCAGAGACCCCAGGAGAAGGTGATGTGATCTACAGTTAGTGGCAACTGCACAAATGGCTCCATGACCTTCGCCGCCTGGTGTCACTCCTATCATTATGCTATGTTACATGGCAAAGGGATTTGCAGATGTAATTAAGGTTACTAACTAGTTGACTTCGAGAGAGGGAGGCTATCCAAGTGAGCCCAGCCTAACCACATGAGCTGTCTAAAAGCAGAAAGCTTCCTCTAGCTGGTGGCGGAAGAGGAAATGAGAGAGATGCAAAGTGTGAGAGAGATGATGTGAGGGAAATTTCCATCGGCAAGGGGGAGGGTGCCATAGGAAGTGACCTGAGGAGAATGGTCTCCAGAAGCTGAGAGCAACCAGCAGCCAAGAGCCAGCAAGAAGACAGAGGCTTCAGTCCTGCAACCACAGAAACCGAAATTCCGCCAACAACCTAAATGAGCTTCCAAGTGGATTCTTTCCCAAAGCCTCCAGACAAGAGTGCAGCTCAGCCAGCACCTTGATTTCAGCCCTGTGAGATCCTGAGCAGAGAACCCAGCTGCACCCAGCCAGACTACGGAACTCTGAGATAATCAATGCGTGGTGCTTAAGCCACAGAGTTGTGGTAATTTGTTACACAGAAATAAAAACAAATACAATAATTACCTCTGACCCTCTACCATTCCATACTTACTGAATAAACAGACTGGGTGTCTTGCATCTGGGTCTAGGGCTGGTATCTCAAAATCAGAAGCCCAGTGCAATGGAAAGATTTCCAAATTTGAAAGTCAGGAGCCTGGATTCCTGTCCTGCCCTACCATTTACATCTATGCAACCTTGATGAAGACACATAGTGCCTGACTGTTTCCTTTCCTAGGAAATGAAGGGCTGGGCCCAATCAGTGGTTCTCTGACCCGCTTTGAGGAAGCCCTCAGGGGCTGTGCAGGCAAGAGGTGAGCAGGCCCAGCTCCTGACCCCGCTCCAAAGAGACAAGCTCTGCTTGTTCCACACATAGGGCTTCCAAGTCAGATTTCATTAGAAGAAGAGATTCTGTTGCCAAAATGAAATTTGAAAACCACTGAGCTGGGTAATTACTAGGGCCCCTTCTAGCTCTCACATTCTTCCAACATGAAGATAAAGTTCAGTGGGGCAGCAGCTGGAGCTGTGGAAAGAGTGATATGAATTTGGGCTTGAGTTGCCAGGCATACTAGCGGAATTAGACTTCTCTCTAATCCGAACCATCTCCTTCCACCTCTTTTTCTCTAGAGGCCTGAACTTCTGGGAGCTAGAGATAGAAACCAGACAGACTCCAGTTCAAATCACGACTCCACATTCAAATCCTGACATTGGGCAAATAAATAAATCTCTTAAATTCTCAGAGCTAAAAGTTCCAAAGCTATAAAATGGTGACATCACCTACTTGGCACAGTTTTTGTATATATTAATTAGTGCTACAGACTGAATGTTTGTGTCCCCACAAAATTCATGTGTTGAAATCCTAACCGCCAAGGCCAAGGTGATGGTATCAGCAGATGGGCCTTTGGGAGGTGCTTAAGTCAAGAGGATGGAGCCCTCATGAATGGAAATCAGTGCTCTTATAAAATAGACCCCAGAGAGCTCCCTAGCACCTTCCGCTATGTGAAGACACAGTGAAAAGACGACCATCTGTGAACTAGGAAGTGGGCCCTCACCAGTGAATCTGCTGTCATCTTGCTCATGGGTTTCCCAGGCCCCAGAGCTGTAAAGATAAATTTCTGCTGTTTGTAAGCTGTCCAGTCTGTGGTACTTTGTTATAGCAGCCAGAAAGGACTAAAGCAGTACTGTCTAAATTGCTACAATGGATAGACTCCAAATTACAAGCACAATAGAAGTTTTTTCCATTTTGTGTTAATAATCTAGAGCAGGCCAGTTGATTGGCCTTCTGCTCCAAGCATTCTTTGAGGGATCCAGGTAGATGGTGGCTCTATCATCTTCCACTCATGGTTCCCAAAGTTATTGGGGACTGCCATCCCAGCCGCCAGGGAGGTGGGTGGTGGTGTGCAGTAGCTCATGAACAAGGTTTTATGGCCAGGTCTGTAAGGGGCTCACATCACTTCCACTCACCTTCTATGGGTGAGAGCTACAGCACATAGGCACAACTAATTCCATTCACATTCTTTTGGTGAGAGCTTAGTCATATGGGCACACCTAATTCCAAAAGGAGCCAGAAATGAGTCCTTGGCTGGATAATTACCTCTCAGCTAAAATTCTATTATCCACGGTTTGCTGGGAAATTAGCAGTGGTTTCCACCATATTAAACATAGAAATGTGCTTAATATCTAGGAAGCTGGTGCTCAGCATCTCCCGAAAGGCCCAGCTCTGCTAATTAAGTGGGTTTCTATGTGAGGCATGTGGAGGTGACCAGCATCATCCTATATCCTCATTTAAGGATTTTTCATAGCTGCTTTCAATCTACTTTCCCAAAATGACTCTCTTTGGCTATACCCTCCCCCCCCTTCCTAGATGGATACATCCATCAGCTGATGCCCCTCTAAGGCCTCCGTCTCCCCCGGTTTTCAGACTGTTCCCCTCACCAGCCTGTCTGGAATCTTGTCAGCCTTGTTCTCCATCACCGAAGGAGTTTAATATGAATGTGCCAAGCAGGCTGTCAACCACAGGCGAGCTTTCTGGAAAAGATGTGCCAACTACAGCAACAGGAAATGCAGTTCCCTTGAATAACTTCGTTAATATTTGAAAATTAGCTCCCTTGCTCCTTATCATGCTAGTGGGTATTAGAATACAAGAGGAAGGATAAGGGCAACGGTACATTAAAAGGATGTTCTTCTAACAAACTTCACAGCTATGGAAGGGCAGGCTCTATTACCTATAATCTTGGGATTTGGGGAGACTCCCATGTCTTCCAGGATTTTTTTTTCTCTGCAGCGAGCAACTCCTGAAAGAGCGCATTCTTTGAATTTCAAACCCAGTAAACAGCTGCTGTGAGCTGGGCTCTGCGACTCTGGCTTCACATTTCACTACCATAAGCATGGAGCATTGGATGTGCCCAATTCTGGGATGATAAAAGGCTGTTAGTTTCCCCATGGGTGCAATTCAGCTTTAGAACTGTGCATGAGAGCACGTCACCGTGTCAGCACCCGGGCCACCAGATGAATGGCCAACAAACGCCAGCTTTAGACTAAAATATGAAGAGATGGTTTCCTTCAATGGCCCCAGTTTCCCCCTACCCTTCTCAAAACCTGCTTTCAGGAAAATTGATATACGTTGAAGAGCCAATGACTGACTAGACCTATATTATTGCTCTCAAGGTTTC
This sequence comes from Equus quagga, assembly GCF_021613505.1. Classification (NCBI taxonomy): domain Eukaryota; kingdom Metazoa; phylum Chordata; class Mammalia; order Perissodactyla; family Equidae; genus Equus; species Equus quagga. The sequence goes on from NC_060267.1 coordinate 44,502,706, forward strand.
TAAGACTTTTCAAATTATCTTGAAGAGGAAGGAAGGAATAATCAATGGCAATATTTTGGGCATTGGTAGGACATTTGGGGAAAGAAACTGTTTGAGCCTCCCTCAACACACACACATCCCCCCAAATCGCACGACTGAGGCAATGACCTGCTCCATCCCATCTCAGACTAGTTCACAGGGGGGGACAGACAGGGGTGAGACAAGTTGTCTTACTACAGGAAGGTGGCAGCATCGGGGACACGAAGTGACAAAAACAAAGTAACCAGTGAAAACATACAAAGGGAGTGGAAAGGAGGTGTTTAGTTTTGAAGCTTTCTCCTCCTCATGGGAGGGACTTGAAAAGCACCAATTTCATTGTGCCCCGTTGCCTTCCACATGAGGAAACTGAGGAGCAGAGGTGTTAAAAGCCCCCAGCGGTGGCTCATCCAGTCAGTGGGAAAGTAAGGGCAGAACCCACCATCAGCTGGGCTCTTACTGTCACTCGAGAGGTGCCAGCTCCAAATGTCTGAGTTCCTTGATCTTCTTTGTAGTGACAGAAGTAAGAAGACCTCACCTCTGAAAAGCCTCTGCCTCTTTACTGCCAATTTCATATTGATTGCCCGGCTTTCTCCACGGAGTCAAAAGGCAGCATCTTCTCTGTGCTTTCCCCTCCTTCCTGATGCAAAGAAAATGCTCTGCTGTTACCCTTTTCTCCCTTCCTCTTTAGAAGTCTTGATTTTCCCCTGAATGTTCAAGTAATGTCCAGGCCTCAGGAAAGTACAACCTCTTGCTTATCTCTAGCAAAAGGTCAGGAATTAGGAGTCATTCCCTAGGGCGGTCTGAGTGCTCACAGACACATCCTGCTTCATCGCACTAGCTCCTCACCAACAAAATCCACCATGACTAGAAGGGAGCATTGCTGGAAGGGGACAGGACGGGGGACTGCAGAGAGGACTGCCAATGAGAAGCAGGGGGCAGAAACTAAAGGAAGATGTGAGGCATGAATGCCGGCAGATGACATGTGACAGATGTTAGTTACATGGTTCATGCTACACTTCTGTCATTTACGTAGATCAAAAAGAATTTCCAAAGAGCTCCTCCATAATTTAGCACTAGCCAGCTTTAAAACACAAACTTTCTTCACTTCTTAAAAGCATTTTTATCTACCTAGCTTTCATTCTCAGTTTGGGGAACTCAGGTGAGGATTCTCAACCCTATTCCATAGCTGAAAAGCTGCTAGGGAGGGTGGGTGCCAGCCACAGGCTTCAGTGGCACTGTCCAGTCCTGCCTCCCAGCACCTGCTTTTGCAAATACTGCACTCTCGTTAGCCTAGCTGTTCTGATTTCTCCAAGCTGGTGACAAATTAGGGGATGCGCAAACTCCTCAGGCTCGTTTACAATCTGCGTAGACACCACAGGCTGCCAGCCTCATCGGAGTCTGAAGAAGGGCTGAAAGGCTCCCATTTTCAGCTGTCATGTTTGACAAGGCCAAAGGAAAGCAGAACATCAGGGATTTCCACAGCCTCTGCCCTGTGGGTCCCCTAAGAGCTTTGGACCGGCAAAAGCATAGGACCCAGCCACATTTCTCCTACAGCAATCAGGACACTGGAACCATAGGAGCACACTGGGAGGAGGAAGGAATTTAAAAAGCCAGGGACATTTTTAATGGGGTTGTTTTCCTGTTGTTGAGTTCTTCATATATGTTGGTTATTAACCCCTTATCAGATGTATGTTTTGCAAATATCTCTTCTCTCAATCAGTACATTGTCTTCTCGTTTTGTTGATCATTTCCTTTGCTGTGCAGAAGCTTTTTAGCAACCTGATTAAAATCTGGGCAGAAGATCTCAAAAGACATTTTCCAAAGAAGATATACAGATGGCCAACAGGCACGTGAAAAGATGTTCAACATCACTAATTATTAGGGAAATGCAAATCAAAACCACAACTGAGATATCACCTCATGCCCATCAGAATGGCTATTATTTTAAAAGACAAGACATAACAAGTGTTAGAGAGGATGTAAGACAAGGGAACCCTTATACGCTGCTGGTAGGAATGTAAATTGGTGCAGACACTGCGTAAAACGGTATGGAGATTTCTCAAAAAATTAAGAATACAACTACCACATGATCCAGCTATTCTACTTCTGGGTATTTATTCAAAGAATATGAAAACACTAATTTGAAAAGATATATGCACTCGCAAGTTCACTGCAGCATTATTCACAATAGCCAAGACATGGAAACAATGTAAGTACCCATCGACAAGTGAATGGATAAAGAAGATGTGGTAGATTTATACAATGGGATATGACTTAGCCATTAAAAAAGACGAAATCTTGCCATTGGTGACAACATGGATGAAACTTGAGGGTACTATGCTAAGTGAAACAAGTAAGATGGAGAAAGAGAAATACAGTTTGATTTCACTCATAGGTAGAAGATAAAAAACAACAAAAATAAACAATCACATAGATACAGAGAACAGATTAGTGGTTACCAGTGGGAAAGAGGGATGGGGAGGTGAAATGAGTAAAAGGGGTCATTTGCATGGCGACTTTTTGTGGTGAATGCAATATAATGTATACAGAAGTTGAATTATAATGATGTACACCTGACATCTATGCAATGTTACAAACCAATGTTACCTGAATTTAAAAAAATTAAAACCCGTGGACAGCCCAATCGAAGTGCAGTTGGATGCCATGCTGAAAGAAGGGCGGGGCTGAAGGCAGACAGCCCTGCATTCCTTGCCTTCTCGCTGAAAAAGGGAATTTAAGCAAATGGATAGCTTGGAGATTCCTTAAAGTTGTCTCTGTAATGATGTAGCCTTGGGAGATGAAGAATTGTACAACAGACGTTGACTTAAACATTGGACACTTTTCCCAAAAGGATAATTGTTTTAGTTTCTTTTCCCCCTTAGAAAAAAAGAAACAAAAATCATATTCATAATATGATTAACAATAATCTATTAATACTGTTTCTAAGAATGAGTATGTCTTGACTTTAAAATATACCAAAAATAAGAGATAATCTTGTAAAGATCAGCAAAACCCACCCAGCCAGAGAAATATTTTTATTTGTGTTATTAGTTAAACTCAACTTCTGAAATAAGGTAAATAGCTTGGCCAAATAATAATAATTAGACTCTGATCTGGTCTTAAGAAGAAAGAAGTCTTAGAGAGAAAAAGGCCCCCATTCTGACAGGAGCCCCTGCTCTGCTTGATTAGGGGAAGGGAGGAAGACAGGGGGAGCGGAAGCCGCCCTAAGTTGGCCGCCCTCCTGTCATGGACTTAGGATGCGTGGAATACACCTTTGTTTGTTGCTGCTTTGAGGCCCAACACAATTCTGATCTTTTCCCTACAAAACAAAAACTGGAGACTCTATCTTCCTTCGAATACCTGAAGTGTAGATATGCTCTCATTTTGGAACCACAGGTAGTAGATTAGGAGCAAGGTGAGTGATTATTTCCGTTTCTTCCTCGCTTTTCCAACACAAATAATTAGGCTGCTTTTTTCTTTGCTCTGGAGTTTAAAACATTCAATGCAGTTGAAACACTGGTGGCCTAGGGAGGGTTTGCATAAACTGGTTCTTAATTTCTCAGGCTAATCCTGAAGCTGCCGGTAACAATGTGAAGACACATCCATAGACTTCTACCCCACCTCATACCCCACTAAGCTCGGGAGTTCCTCAGCTCTCCCCATGGGGGTAGGGCGGGCGGGGGAAGTGGAAGAGAAGTTTTAGATCCATGGTCAGGGTCTCTGAAGACAATTCCTTAGGCACAAGAAATTCTTAGACATTCATTAAAAACTGGCACAATCCAAAGCCTTGATTTGGATCTTCATTTGGTGAAATGAAGCTTTCGCTCCAGATTCGAATGGGGTTTAATTTCAGATTGCAGGCTCCTTGTCACTGCCAAAGTTCTTGAGGCCCTTCCTGGTGGTTTCCGACGTCAAGGACATACCCTCTCCTCCACCTGGTTCTCTCTCTGCTGTGCCCTTCCTGAGAATGAACTGTCCTGCAGACTTCACTCTTAGGTCTGGCTTCTGGAGCAATAAGCCTACTTTCTGAGAGGGTGTGGGGATGGTCCGAGCATGGACTGTACTCAGGTTCCCGATTACAGAGCAGGCTCGGGCTCTGTCCAGCACAAGAGACAGAACCCTAGAACCCTCTTCTAGCTTCTAGGCCCATCTACTCCAATTCTACCTTTGTGCTTTCCAGTTTGTAACAAATCTTTATTCTTTCCTATCTCAATGGCTATCTCATATCCTGTGTGACATAAGCACCAAGCTGGGAATCTGGACTCTTGAATTTTACTCACCACTCTACTACGAATGTGCCGTGCCCTTGAACAAGTCACAAGATCTCTCTGGGCCACATGCAAAATAAGGAAACTGAGCTATACTACCTTTAAAGTCTCTCCAGCTTTAATTTTGTTAGTAAATCAGTTGCTTCCTCCTCTGGGCTCACATGGCACAGTGTTCATCCTTCTGTATAGACATTTATTAGAGTTTATCTCTTTACAAACCCATTTCCCCACTGGAATTTGAGCCCCTCAAGAACAAGGATTGTCTTCTTGTTCTGTGTTTCCTCTGTTCCCGGGGAGGAGGGAAGAAAGGAGAGGAGGAGGAGATGGTGGAGCACCAACATTTATTGAGCTGCTGTTAAGTGGAACACTGTGCTACACATCACACATAAGGTAATTCTTCTAAAACTCACAGTGTAGACAATATAATCTCAAATATGCAGATGAAGCAACTGAGAGATTAATTTACCCAGGCCACAGAGCTGGACCAGAAAAGAAATCTAAGCTTCCCTTCTTTGCCCACTGCTGCAACACCTGGCATGGAAGAGTAGGGCTCTTTGAAAATTCTCCAAATATCTAGACGATGCTCAATAAATGCTCATTAAACGAATGTTAAATAAATTCTTTTGTTTGGCTTTTGGTCAGCTAGGATGTGCCTTTGATCCTTATTACACCGAAGCGGGGAAGGGGGCGGAGTTGAGGTGTGGCGTAGGAGACGGGAGCACAGAGTACAATTTTATTACAAGGTCCTGGGAATTCTCTAATTAACAGGAGGGCAGGGCAGAGCTCCTACTGGGTGTGAAGAAGTAATGATGAAACATTCTCAGGGTAACTCAAGGTCTCAGGTACTTCACCCTGAAGAGTAAACTAAAGCCCTAATTTGCATCATCACTCAACCTACAAATTCACAGAGGACGCAATTGTTTTCACAGCCCTGGAAGGTCACATTATTCTTTCTGGCTCCACTGCCCCTCACAATTATGTACAGACGAGCAGACAAAGAAATCTATATTAACGCCTCAAAGCAAGAGGGGCTCCCAGCTCCAGAAACCTGCAAGGGGCTTGGCCAAGGACCATGGCAAACACTGTGGGCTCCCATCATATGGCCAGAAAGGCAGAGATATTGGAAGTGAAATGGATTGCTGTCTTCAGGGCACACTTGCTACTACCAACACCTGAGAAAGGCTCTTTGGTTCTAGTTAATTTATCTTAAGCACAAATAAATTCTACAAGCCAGCTGAGTTAATGTTTGCCTCAGAGGAGAAAGGAAAAAGAAAGGAGATCATTGTTCCTAAGAGTGCCTGAGGCTGGTGCCTGAAGCGCTTAACCCATTCAGGATCTACATAAATCTCTCATGGGATATCTGATACTGTTTTAGCAAGAAGTGCACTAGAGCAGCAAGGAGCAGGATGTTCATTTCTGTCTAGTGGTGTGTTAATGCCTGTCTGCAGGCAAAGTACCAAATAAATAGCACATTGCATTTAGTTTTTTAAATAGAGTACTGCTTTAATAGCTGCTTGGGGGATGGGGCTGTTTGATATCCATTTATGAAACAAACAAGCAACAGATCCTAACTCTTCAGAGAGTGGACTGTGCTGTAAGGTGTCCTGTCATTCTAAAACGCCATATAATGGCCCTAAACTTTGATTGGCTTTTTCTGCTTAACTATGTATTAGATTTTGTGCATCCACTTACTCAACAAATCCTTACTGAGTGGCAGAACCATGAGAGGTCGAGTATCAGAGTGGTTAAGAACATGGACTCAGTTTCATATTGCCTGAGTCTGAATCCTGGCTTAGTCACTTATTAAATCTGTGACTTTGGGCAAATTGCTTACATTTTTCTGTGCCTCAGTTACCTTATCTGTAAAATGGGGAGAACAATAGTAGCAATTTCAGGAGTCGTTATGAGGATTAAATTATCTAATATGTAAAGCACTTAGAACCCCTCTACAACATAATGAGTGCTATGTAAGTGTTTGTTATTATTACATGCCAAGTGCTAGAGCCAAACCAGTCACCCAGGCTGTGAAGATCCATGGGATGACGAAATACATAATGAACGGACTGGATTTCTTTCACTACATGAAAAGTGATTAGGTCAAGAAAATAATAACCACTTTGCAGCAGTATTTAGAGGAGAATTGCAGGGTTGGAAAATAAAAGTGCTTATTACTAAATCAGAGGTGTCACCATTTTGACCCAGCCTCAGAGAAAAGGCCAAACCCAGGGTGATTCCAGTAAAACAGGACCTCAGGTTAAAGATCAGATCAAGGGTGTGGCCATCACACTTGCTTATGTCTCTGAAAAGAGGAAGGTAAAGTCTAGTAGAGCCTTTCAACTAGACAAATGGACAACTAGAAAGCTTGAGAATGTGATCCCATAGAAGTCTATTGTGTCCAAATTTGCTGAAATTTAAGTCTAGAAAGAGAAAGGCATGTATCAAAAAGAAAAGAACATGCACAACTTTTGGCACATGTGTTGACAGGAATCAAATAATAAAACAAATAAGAACTCCCAAAGGGTGGAGCCAGGAATAGTGAGGAACTACGGACTTAGGACTACTCCTACAGGGCATCACGAGAGCCTAATGCAGACATACCTCTACTCTGACAACAACCGTCCAGCAGGATTTTAGAATTTCTGTGGACAAATGACTATGTGCAATGTGACTGCCATTCTTGCCCTTTCAGAGTGTTTAGAGTGCAGTTAACTGAGTGCAGTTACTCTGTTTCTGGTCCACCATTGTACATGGGGTATGTATGGAGTAGTGGTAGATAATAAATTGTCTTCTTAGTTCAAAGGTGTCTGGATCAAGAGAAGCCACATTCAGATGTGATGTGGATCATGAGACCCTGGTCTTCAAGCCTTATGCCATGATTTGCTGAAACTTTGGGGGCTCTTGGGCTGGGAGTGAGTATATTTTGAGTATGGGGGGCACGTAGATATTTATTTATGAACAGGAGGGAAGCCTATGGTAAATTATTGTTCAGCAAGTATTCACCTCTTGTCTCTTCCAACTTCCATGGGGAAAACAAACTTTTCTGCCCCATTGATTTTTGACTCGTTTGTATGCCTTTCTTTGGTCAGTGGGATGGGTTGCAAGTAGAGATTTGAAATGTGTTCTCATAGAGGGGCTTGGTTCCTTGCACTCCTGTCTTTTGTTATGAAAATAACATGCCTTGTATAGCTACTAGTTCAAGGAGGATAAAAGGTACTTGGAGCAGAGCTGGACCAAACCTGCAGTTGTAACTAAGCCCAGCCAAACCCAGCCTAAATCACCAAATTCCGGAGGACACAAAGATGGATACACAAGAAATAAATGCTTGTGGCTACATGCCACTTAAGTGATTTCTTACATGGCAATAGCTTACTGATATAAAAAGAAAGCTACAAACTTCATTTTACAAATAAATGGGACAGTAAGTATCTGAAACCAGCAGAGCCACATCTGTAGCTCATGCAAGAGCAGAGACTCACAGAGAGACTATGAAGAAAGGAGAATGCAATATCGTACAGATGTCAGAATACATATAAATTCACCTCCAGAAAGAGACCATTCTGAGCTGAACAATACTGAGAAAAGGTCTGAGACTGCAGATAAGACTGCTAGCAATTGAGAATTGAAAATAAGGGACTTGAAAGAGTACAGTTTCAAACGTGGCAGTACTGGGAAGGTACAGCTTCTGGGAGAGAAGAAGACAACTTGGGAAAGAAAGTCTCCATACCAGTTATCAATTTATTTTCCCCTAGCTCCAAATCCATCCTTCCTTGCTCTGCTTTGTTTTACTGAAGCTAGACCCTGTAAACATGTCACCTTTGTCAGCTGGCATGATATAAAGCTTTACCAACAGAAGGTGCTGGAGTAACACTTCAAGGTGATAGCTACATGAAGATACTTCTCTTCCAGATTCTAGTCCACTATTCTTTATTCATCATTGCAGGCTAGTGGCCCTCATGGACCCACTCTGGCTATGCTCTCAGGCCACTCTGTCCCCATCTAGTAGCCACTTCTGACTCACTCCAGTAGGCCACTTCCTTGGTAGCTCCAACTCCATCTTCAAGCCATCTTCTTTCCCACTTAGCAGCTGATTCTGGATGGCTCCCATGGGCCACTTCTACAGCAGTTATAGCTACACCCTCAGGCAACTGTATCCCCACATGACCCACATCTTCCAGCAAGTTTTGTCATTACAGACAGGCTGCATGTCCCTCTTTAAACAAGTCTGAATCTCCAGCTTATGAGTATGAGAGTGTTCTTCGAAGTCCTTTAGTTTGTTTAGTGGCATTTTTCGTCAGCCTAAAAGTAGTAGCTGATTTCTTTAACCTGCTAATTCTGGAACTCTTAGGGTCCTCTTTTTTCTCTTTTAGTAGTCAACTACCTATTACTAGTCAACAACTAAGCTTTATATTAAGTTCTATATAACTTAATTTAATTAAGTTTTCAGTTTCCAATTATTGGTGCGTTTTTTATCTTCTGACCAGACCCTGACTGATATAGTGTCCCTTGGAGTGGCTTGGTAGTGAAGGGAAAACAGGAAGCAAGAACTTGAAGTAAGAGTTCTACAGAATTAGTAGAAGACACCATCAGAAAATCAAAAGCCTTCCTCTTCCCAAGTAGACACCATTTTTAAAAGAAAGTATACTTCACTGTATAAAAGAAAAGAGAAGAAATTTAGCAAGCCAACCAACTCCTCTCACTCCTCCCTATAAACACCTGCTATTGCTGGTCTAGCAAATGCTCAAGACATTACAATTATATGGGAAATATCAGGAAACAACAAGCAAAGCTGCTGTAAGAAGAAAGTAGAAATTGAGAATCAAAACTTCTCAAATGATAAAAAAAAAATTTCTCCCCTAAATCAATCAGGAAGCAGAAGAAAACTGAAACACAGTGCTCCAACATGAATGAAATATCATTCAAACAGCACTTGAAGAAAAAAGAACTCTCTTGCAACCATAAATTCAAAAACTCATTACAAAATGGAAAAAAAGACATAAAATGAGAGAAGGATTAACTCAAACTCAGGAAAAAAGCTGAAGAAAAAGACAAAATCTTCTCAGAAAAGAAGACTAGATTATAAAGTGCTAAGGTGAAAATAGATTTGATTGAAAATATGTTACGTGAAATTGAGAAGAGAACTAAAAGCACTCAAGAGAACGAAAAGAAAATAAATAACCAGGTAAAAAATATTAGAGAGAAAGTGATATATAGAGGATAAGCAAGGTGGATCCAACATATGTATAACTGGAGATTTCAAAGAAGAAAAGCAAGACAGTAGAACAAAATTAAAATTCTAAACAATAATGCAAGAAAACGTCCTAAAAATAAAAAAAGAACTGAATATACATATTGAAAAGGCCTATAGCATACCTCAAAAAACTTGATCCCAAATAGTTAACACTAGAATACAGGCTAGTAATATTATTAAGGAACTGAATTTAATGAAAAAATTTCTGGGACTCCAGACGTAAAGGCTAAGTCATTTACAATGACTGGATACCAAGGTAGCCTCCAATTTCTCAAAAACAATATACAAAGTGACACAAAAGTGAAGCACTATTTCCAATAACTCAAGAAATATAAAATTGGTGAATTTTTTACACATAAATTTCACTTCAATATGCCTAATTTTTTTTAAATGGAACTCTTTACTGCAGTAAAGTTTGAAGAGAATGGAGAAGTGTAGTTTCTATAAACTCTCAGTTTGGCCAGTTAAGAATCTCTTCCAGGAGAGAGCTTCAGACTGAGGAGAAACTTACGGAATAGAATTAAAATTGAGCAGGATAAGAAAAATAAAAATAAAGAAAAAAAAGAAGATTCAGATGAAATTGTGGAACAGCAACATAGCCAGGAGACCTCAGAAAGCAAACTGCTCTTTTTTTTAACCCTCCAAAAAACCACAGAAGAGAAAGCTCTGTGAAGTTGAAAGTCTATCTTGACCTGAACACAGCTTTTTTCTAAAATTTCAGAGAAACTAATTTATATAAATAAGAACATGAGAAACGTATCGAGATTAATTCTAAGAAAAAGTAAGAATAAAGAGTAAAATATCCCTTCCAGGAAAAAGAGATACCCACAAAGAGACCAAAATTGTAACTTTCTATTTCAAAACTAGCTAAAAAAGACTTTAAAAGTGATAAAAGAGATAAAAAAAATAACATAAATCAGAACTACAAAAAACTCAGAAATGAGGTAACAGAATTCAGAAAATAATGACAAACAAAAAAACAAATTATCTCAGAAATGAGGACTAAACAAGAAAGAACACAGGAGTAAATAAGTACAACAGATAATTCTTTAAAATAAATAGGAGGTGAAATGAAAGAAAAGCTTTTAAATCAAATAGGATGGAAGAAAGAGAAAAAAAATTGTAATGGAGGATAAATATTGAAGATAGACAAAGAAAATCTAGCATACGGATAATAGGAATCCTGAAGAAGGAAACCAAGGCAAGGGAACATAAATACAAAAAATTATAACCCAAGTAAACTTTCCCGTAATTACAAAAAGAAAAATTTAACTGCATATTGAAAAAGCACAACCGTATCTGAGAATATCAACTCAGAAAGACCATGAACAGATTAACTTGTACAATTACTTGACTTTAAAAATGAAAAATATTCTTTGAGCAATAACTAGACAAAAAGAGCGAGTGACTTATAAAGAAAAAAAATTATATCATCAGATTTTTCAGGCAATGCTTTATACCAGACAAAAAAACCAGGTCACTTACGATGAATGGATAGCAAATTAGCCTTCAACTTCTCAAAAACAATATACAAAGTGACATAAGAATGATGCAATTTTTCCGATAAATTCAAAGAACTTAAAACTGGTGAAATTTATTGCATGTAAGTTACACCTCAATAAACCTAATTTAAAAAAAAAGAAAAAACCTGAACTCAAAGCAAAGTTAGTAGAAGACAATGAAGAAACATTAACAATACAATCAAGGAACAAAAAAATGACCCAAGGACCTTATATCGAGCAAAACTAACCTTCAAGGATGAAGAGCACAAACTGCTAGTAACACACAAGAACCTAGAGAACATTGTTCTCATGAGCACTTCCTGGGAAATGTGGTAGAGAAGAAGCTTCAGACAATCAAAATGGCCAGGGCAACTTTTATACAGGGATTGGAGCATTAAACATATAATTACTTGAACAGCTGTGATTAAATGAAGGCTGTAAAAGAAAAAGCATAGTGTGAGATGGCTATAACTCTGACAATGTAGATATAGTATAACTATCGTGGGAGGAGTAAAATGGGTAGTTCACATACATAACAATTTTAACACCTTTTAGTATCATTTTGATGGTGGTAGTACTGCTGTTATTCTGAGTGTTTAGGTCATCCCTCAGAGACAGGATGGACCTCTTCCTAATTAGTAGGTCAGGTGTTGAGAATAACAATGCCACAAATGCACCAAAAGAGTGTGAAAAACTTTATTACCTACATAATGAGGCTTTCTGGGGAGTGCAGGACAGGCTCCCAGCAGGTCCAAAAATGTCTTCAGTAAGGAGGGGCAACTGGCTTAGCGTTTTACTGTGGTTGGGGATGAGGCCGGGATGAGGGTTCCGATGCACAGTCTGGGGCTTGCATGGTTTGAACTTTCCACTGGTGCCAGGAGAGGGAAGATGCAAGCTTTGTTACCAGCTTATCCAGACGATATAGGCAAGAGGGAAAGAAAGAAAAGTGAAGCCTGAAAGCAGTGAGCAGTCAAGGATGAAATGCAGAATTAGACTCATTCTTACACTGAGGCTCTTGTGTGTGTGATGTGAGAAAGCCAACATGGACTGTTCCAATGCTAACACTCCCTGTGTCCTTAGGAAACAGAATACTCGGTATGGGAGAAACAAGATAAAAAAAAAATGTATAATATGCAAACAAGATAAAATGTAATATAGAAAAGGTTAAGCAAAAACTCTATAGTTCTGGATTTGAATTGGAAGTGTTAGTATGAATTCATGTGATATTTCCTATTGACATATATTTGTAAATAAAACAGTATTTATTCAATTTTTTAATATTTATTTATTTCCTAGCTCTATCCACTGAAAATGCATGGAAACTATTAGCAATCCTATAACAATAAGCCTCCCTGGAGGCCAGATTATGGTTTTAAAACATGATGGTTCACTAAGAGAAACCAAGTTCCTTGGAGAAATGGTAAATTCCAGGTCTGAGGCATGAAACGTACAAGATAATCTTGGAATATTTTTCATATCAGATAGCAGGAAGGCTATCAAACACTACTAAGGTCATCACAAAAGAGCTCAGGAGCCAAACTGAACAGGTTCCAATAGGCTAAAGACAGGACAGTTTGAGCTTCATTAAGTATAATAATTGTAATAGATTTAAACCTTTCAAATTTGTCTAAATATACGAGTTTATAATGACAGGAAGAAGAAACTAATTGGTCACTTGAGAAGAATGAAACAATAGAACTAGAATATCATCGCTTTGTATCACCTAATGAATTAATGGATCTAGGCTTCAAAGTCGACAGATATAATGTGCTTCCCAGTGAGAGAGCACACCAGCACCTTGAATTTTGCCAAATGGATTGAGCCAGAGTCTAACCAAGCCTCTGGATCCAGCTGCAAATTTGCAGAAAATACGGAGGACAGAGGAACATGTTGAACTGCACTGTGAATATGCAATTAGCAAACGCCAGACTGAGTAAAACTCTGCAAGGCAAGGAGCACAGATCTATGACAAATGAATTGTAAGTAAAATGAAATGATGGAGGGAAACCTAAAAGACATATCATATTTTTATGAAGAGCAAGACTAAACTACAGTGTCCGGGGGTGCACACTGGGATGATAAACTATAATGAAAAACTCCCAAAAGTCAACATACTGGTTACCTGTGGGATAAGGGAGGGGCTTGTGATTGAGACAGGGCACATGAATGACATTCTGAGGTAGACAGAAAAGTTCTGGGGGTTTGGTTTTTTTTCAATTATTGTATTGAGGTCATAATGGTTTATAACATTGTGTAATTTCAGATGTACAATATTATATATCAGTTTCTGTATAAACTACATTGTGTTCACCCCCAATAGTCTAGTTTTTATCCATCAACATACACATGTGCTGTTTTACCCACCCCACCAGCCCCTTCCCATCTGGTAACCACTATTCTGTTCTCTTTAACCATGTGTTTGTTTATATTCCACATATGAGGGAAATCATATATTTGTCTTTCTCTATCTGGCTTATTTTGCTTAACATAAAACCCTCAAAGTACATCCATGTTGTTGCAAATGGGACGATTTTGTCTTTTTTATGGCTGAGTAGCATTCCATTGTATATATGTACCACATCTTCTTGTCCATTCATCAGCTGCTGGGCACTTAGGTTGCTTTCACATCTTGGCTATCATGAATAATGCTGCAATGAACATAGGGATGCATAAATCTCTTACTGTTGTTGATTTTATGTTCTTTGGGTAAATACCCAGTAGTGGGATAGGTGGATCATATGGTAGATCTATTCTGAATTTTCGAGAGATCTCCATACTGTTTTCCACAGTGGCTGCACCAGTTTGCATTCCCACCAGCAGTGTATGAAGGTTCTCTTTTCTCCTCATCCTCTCCAACATTGTTATTTTTCGTCTTGTTAATTATAGTCATTCTGACAGGTGTAAGGTGATATCCCATTGTAGTTTTGATTTGCATTTCCCTAATAATTAGTGATGTTGAACATCTTTTCATGTGCCTGTTAGCCATCTGTATATCTTCTTTGGAAAAATTCATATCCTCTGCCCATTTTTGATTGGGTTGTTTGTTTTTTTGTTGTTGACTTGTACGAGTTCTTTTTATATTTTGGAAATTAACCCCCTGTCGGATATATGATTTGCAAATATTTTCTCCCAGCTAGTGGGTTGTCTTTATGTTTTTTTCACAGTTTATTTTGCCTTGTAGAAGCTTTCTCATCTGATATAGTCCCATTTGTTTATTTTTTCTTTTGTTTCCTTTACCTGAGTAGACATTGTATTTGAAAAGATGCTGTTAAGACCAATGTCATAGAGTGTACTGCCTATATTTTCTTCTAGGAGTTTTATGGTTTCAGGTCTTACATTCAATTCTTTAACCAATTTTGAGTTAAATTTTGTGTGTGGTGTAAGGTAATGGTCTACTTTCATTCTTTTGCATGTAGCTGTCCAGTTTTCCCAACACCATTTATTGAAGAGACTTTCCTTTCCCCATTGCATGTTCTTGGCTCCTTTGTTGAAGATTGTCCATAGATGTGTGGTTTTATTTCTGGGCTTTCAATTCTGTTCCTTTATTCTGTGTGTCTGTTTTTGCACCGGTACCATGCTGTTTTGATTATTATAGCTTTGTAGTACATTTTGAAGTCAGAGATTGTGATGCTTCCAGCTTTGTTCTTTTCTCAGGATTGCTTTGCCAATTCGGAGTCTTTTGTTGTTCTATGTAAGGTTTAGGGTTCTTTGTTCTACTTCCACAAAGAATGTCATTGGAATTCTGATTGGGATTGCATTGAATCTGTAGATTGCTTTAGGTAATATGGACATTTTAATTATGTTTTGGGAGGTTGCATGAGTCTAAGAATTTATCCATTTCTTCTAGGTTATCCAATTTGTTGGCATATAGGTTTTCATAGTGTTCTCTGATAATCCTTTGTATTTCTGTGGTATCCATTGTAATTTCTCCTCTTTCATTTTTAATTTTATTTATTGGCACCTTCTCTCTTCTTTTCTTAGTGAGTATGGCTAAGGGTTTGTCAATTTTGTTTATCTTCTCAAAGAACCAGCTCTTAGTTTTGTTGATCCTTTCTATTATTTTTTTAGCATCTATTTCATTTATATCTGCTTTAATTTTTATTATTTCCTTCCTTCTGCTGACTTTGGGCTTTGTTTGTTCTTTTTCTAGTTCTGT
This sequence comes from Equus quagga, assembly GCF_021613505.1. Lineage (NCBI taxonomy): Eukaryota > Metazoa > Chordata > Mammalia > Perissodactyla > Equidae > Equus > Equus quagga. The sequence goes on from NC_060267.1 coordinate 44,517,898, forward strand.
TATATGAAGTTTAAAATCATTTATTTGAGATTTTTCTTGTTTATGAGGTAGGCCTGTATTGGTATAAATGTCCCTCTTAGTACCACTTTTGCTCTCTTGCATATGTGTTGGTATGTTGTGTTTTCATTTTAACTTGTCTCTTGGTATTTTTAAATTTTTTCTTTGATATCTTCATTGATCCAATTGTTGTTCAGTAGCATGTTATTTAATCTCCACATATTTGTGCCTTTCCCAGCTTTTTTCTTGTAGTTGATTTCTAGTTTCATAGCATTGTGGTCAAAAAAGATGCTTGATATGATTTCAGTCTTCTAAAGTTTATTGAGGCTTGCCTTGTTTCTCAACATATGGTCTATCTTTGAGAATGTTCCATGTGCACTTGAGAAGAATATGTATTCTGCTGGTTTAGGGTGGAATGTCCTATATATAGTAAGTCCATCTGGTCTAGTGTTTCATTTAAGGCCACTGTTTCCTTGTTGACTTTCTGTCTGGATGATCTATCCATTAATGTAAGTGAGGTGTTGAGGTCTCCTACTATTATTCTGTTGCTGTCAATTTCTCCCTTTAGGTCTGTTAGTATTTCCTTTATATACTTTGGTACTCCTCTATTAGGTGCATATATATTCATAAGTGTTATGCCCTCTCTGTGGAATGTCCCTTTTATCATTACATACTGCCCCACTTTGTCTCTCGCTGTCTTTTTTTATCTTGAAGTCTGCTTTGTCTGATATAATTATGGTGACACTGGCTTTCTTTTGCTTGCCAGTTGCTTGGAGTACCATCTTCCATCCCTTTACTCTGAGCCTATGTTTGTCTTTAGAGCTGAGATGTGTTTCATATAGACAGCATATTGTTGGGTCTTGTTTTTTAATCCATCCTGCCACTATATGTCTTTTTATTGGAGAATTCAATCCATTTACATTTTGAGTGATTATTGATATATGAGGGCTTAATACTGCCATTTTATCTCTTGTTTTCTGGGTGTTCTATATTTCCGTTGTTTCTTTTCCCATGTATTTCTGACTGCCATTTCAGTTTGGTAGTTTTCTGTGATGGTTTTCTCTTTATTTGCTTTGTGGCTCTGCTCTGATTTTTGGTTTAGTGGTTGCCATGAGATTTGTATAAAAGATCTCATAGATGAGATAGTCCATTTTATGATAGCTTCCTATCCTCATTAGCTAAGCAGTTTCCATACCTTTCATCTTCCCCTTCTGAGTTATCATTGTCACAAATTCTTTTTTGTGTTGTGAGTTTGTGACTAAATTGAAGTGTTTAGTTATTTTTGATGTTTTCCTTCCCTGTATCTTTTATTTTATAATTAAGTGTTTGCCAACTTATTCTGATAGATAGCTGCAATTTTCTGATTTTGTCTGTCTATTTATCTCCTTCCTCAAAGCTTTGTAAACCTATGCCTTTTTGTTACAGGTATGAGGGATCCCTTCATCATTTCTTATAATGGAGGTCTAGGGGTGACAAACTCCCTCAGCTTTTGTTTATCTAGGAAACCTTTTATTTCTCCATGGTATCTGAAGGGTAGTTTTGCTGGATAGAATATTCTTGGCTGAAAGTTTTTGTCTTTGAGTATTTTGAATATATTATTCCATTCTCTCCTAACTTGTAAGGGGTCTGGTGAGAAAAATGCTAAAACTCTGATAGGCATTCCTTTGTAGGTTATTTTCTTCTACCTTGCTGCCCTTAGTACTTTTTCTTTGTCAAGACTAAAGCCAGTTTTAATATTATATCCCTTAGAGAAGGTCTTTTTGCATTTATGTAATTAGGAGTTCCATTGGCTTCATGTACATGTAAGTCCAGTTCCTTCTTCAGGTTTCAAAAGTACTCAGGAATTATTTCTTTGAACAAGCTCTCTTCTCCTTTCTCCCTCTCCCCACCCCCTGGAATACCTATAATCCTTATATTTCTTTTTCTAATTGAGTCAGGTATTTCTCAAAGAATTTCTTCATTTGTTTAAAATCTTTGTTCTCTTTCCTCCTTTACCTGAAGCATTTCTATGTTTTTGTCCTCTATTTCACTAATTCTGTCCTCCATAACATCAGCTCTATTTTTTATAGTTTCTAGATTATTTTTTTATCTCATCAATTGTGTTCTTCATATCCAGAATTTCTGTTTGGTTTTCTTTTAGAGCTACAATCTCTTGGATGAAGTATTCCATTGGCTCATTAATTTTATTCCTGAACACATTGAACTGTCTGTCTGAGTTTTCTTGTAACTCACTGAGTTTCTTATGACAACTATTTTGAATTCTCTGTCATTTAGATTATCAATTTCTGTGACTTCAGGATTGGTTTCTGGAGACTTGTCATTTTCTTTCTGCTCTGAAGTGTTACTATAATTCTTCATGTTGTTTGATGAATTTATTCTTTGCCAGCACATTTGTGGTAGTATCAGTTCACAGATTCCACCTGCCACTGCTGGTGGGGAGCAGGAGTTGTTTTCTGATCTCGCCCCATCCGCTGGAAGTTGTGGGGTAGGGCTGCTCTGTGTTTGCATGGGCTGGCTGCAGCCACTCTGGAGGTCACACTCACGTGGGCAGGGCCTCTGCACTGGGTGGACAGGTCACACTCTGTAGGTGGAGCCTCAGTGCTCGGTGGGTGAGTCACTCTTGCATGGGTAGGACTTCTGCACTCAGCAGAAGGGGCCCCTACATGTAGGCTGAGCAGCCACTTGATGGGTCCCATGGGCTGCTGTGCTCTGCGGGCAGGGTACCTTTTGAACAGGTGAGGCGCCTTCTCACCTGTGCTGTGTTAGGTGGGAGAGGTACCTATGCAGGTGCTGAGCCACCACTTGATGGGGCCCACAGGCTGCTGTACTCCATGGGTAGGGTGCCTTCAGAGCCAGCAGGGCACCTTCTCACCTGCACTGCACTCAGCAGGTAAGCACCTTCATGGGGGCTGAGCCACCTCCACTCAGTGGGGAGTGTTCTCACACATGGGGCCACTGCAGCACAGTGGACACTCCCACAGGCTGGGCTACCACTCCAAAAGTGTTTGTGCAGGCTGTGCTGCCCTCACCTCCTCTTATAGTCTCACCGGCCGTGATCCATGTGAGGATCCACAGTCTGGTTCACTGCCACCAGGGAGGGAGAGGGGTGCACTCACTTAGCTCCACTGCCTCCCAGGGATCCAGTCCACCTGCCTTCAGAAGCACAGCTGTATGGATCTCTCAGATGTCCTGGGTTGAGCTGTGCAGGGAATCCTCTGCTGGTTAATAAATGTCCACTTAGTTGTAACTTAGAGGGGAGAGAAAAAGGGAACAGCTCACTCAGCTATGATGCTGACATCACTCCAAAGTTCTGTTTCTTGACTTGGGTGGTGATTATAAGTGTGTTTGCCTTCATTAATCCATATACTCTACTTGTGTGGTTTTCTATATCTGTATTTTATCTGTAAAATACATTTTTTTTAAGTTGAGTGTGGGGAAGTTGAGTTCCACAATTGCTTAATAAGTAATTATTCAGCTGGTAGGTGGGTTTAGCAAAAGTCATGAAGGTGCTTGGCTGACTGGGGTTCAAAAAACACTAAAATAGTGTTTAAGATCTTGGGCTCTGGAAAGCCACAAATTGGGGGTGAAATTTCCATTGTGGTAATTATTGGCTGTGTGATCTCTAAGCTTCAGTGTTGTCATTAATAGAATCAATATAATAATAATAACTACCTTATAGTGTTGTTGTGAGGTGTAAACGAGATAATCCACATAAAGCACTCAGCCAAGTGCATGCCACATACAAATCACTCAATAAATGCTATCTGTGTTGTTGCTTTTGTTGTTTTGGGGAATATAGAGGCTTCTATCTAGGCATACTTTTCATGGACCACTGGGGACTTCTGTAAGGCCTCTTTCCATATCGACTGCAGCTATTGGAGTTCTTTTTCTTCTCAACTGCTCCAATTATAGTCCTGAGAAAATTCTGACTTCATTTCTTTAAACACAAAGTGCTTTGGGATACATAGGAAAATGAAAAGTGTTATAGATTCCCAAACTATATTAAACCAATATAACTTGCTGCTCAGCTGCCACAGGGACCAGCATGGCAGTAACAGCGAGATTGATGGGGACCAGAGAATTTGTGGGAACTCATTTAGCCCATGGCTAGCATGCCTACCACCTCCCCAGGTATCAGGAGACAAAAGTTATGTTAACACTCCCAGGTTGGGTCAATATTTGGAGATATGACTTCTGAAGCAATTATCCTTCTCAGCATATTTTCCACTGATACACGTGTCAGTTTTATGCATATACATATATATACGTAAAGTGCATGGCCCATCTGTATTCATCAGCCAGCTACTCCAATGAGTGCCAATTTCCTACTGAACTCCCCCATATCATTGCCCAGTGGGATGGAGTACTTAGCATTAGTTTTAGCCTCCTTTAGCCTAAGGGACATGTTGAGTAGGGTGTGGAAATGTTCTTCTACTTTATAAGCACCTCTCTGCTCCATGCCCCACCAGCTGGGGCATACACATTCTATTCCTATTTCCCCTACCAGAATTTTCACAGCCAATTCAGTTCACCTCTGGTCGTCCTATTTCGGATATCTTACTTTACCCGCTAAAATTTGCATAGTGCTTTCTCTCTTATCATTTCAGCCATATTAGGCAAGTATTATTAACCTATTTTATTTTTTACAAGGAATTTGCTCTCCTAGTGATTAAATGACTTGCCCACAGGCCTACGTGGCAGAGCTGGGACAGGAGCAGTCTTCTCTCCATTATACATGTCATGTCCATGACTCTTCAACTATGGCCTGAGACATTGCATTTTTCTATGAGAGAATTTTGATACACTTTATTTTTATATTTATCTATTTGTGAATGTATTTATCAATTTGTTAGTTGGTTTATTTTATATAAATTATGTTACTTGTTATATGACTATCTGATAGGGGAATAAATATATAATTAAATACAACAGTCTAAAATAATTACTAATTAGACATTTTTCAGAAGTAATGAGACTAGATCTATAAGAAAACATCATCACAAAAAAATGCAGATTTACTTTTAAAACTGTGCTATCAGAATATTGTCTTTTGTCATCTTTCCTTAGGATGACTTTTATTACATTTTTCAATCCATTTATAACGAATTTTTTAAATATTTCCAATATTCATAAAAATATGAAGGCTAATATAATAAACACTTGTGTACCCACTACCCAATGTTGTTAACGTATTTGCTTCAGATTCTTCCTTTTTTTGAACTAAAATATTTCAGAAAAGGTTGAAGTTTCCTATATTCTCTTCTTTTAGCCTCATCCCTCTCTCTCCCACCCCAGAATAAACCACTCTGCTAAAGGTGGGTGTATCTTTTCCATTTATGTTTTAAAATATTTATTGTGCATGCATTTATCTATAAATGACATTTATTTAAATATATAATCTTTATACAAATAGTATCATCATCCTGTATATGTCATTATACAACTTGCTTTTTCCATCCACCATTATGCTTTTGAGATCTATAATAGATGAAATCAATCCTTTCCATTTTTGTATCTACTAGTATATTTGAATTTTTTTCTATCTTATTTTGTGTCTTTTGTTTTCTATAATTTTTTGCTTCATTGTCTCTCTTTTCCTGCCTCTTGTTAAATTAATAAAGTTGTCAATAGTCCCACTTTTCCTCATTTGCTGGTTTGGAACCTGTAGACTATTTTTTTATTATTTTCTTATCCCCAAATTTTTAACAAACACTTAATATGACATTTTTAATAAAGTCTAAAATTATTATTTCTATCCTCCTTTTTAGCAAGATAAAGAATTTACCACGATTTTACTAACTACTGAAAATCACTCTTCATAGCTAGAATTTATTTCCAGCTTTTTTATACATTCCTAATGCTTTTTATAATCCATGGTTAATTAAACAATGTATTTTAGTAGTTTGGGGGCTCGTATTGCTTCTTGCCTTCTTCTAGCTAAAGGTTTCTCAACAGTGGCACTATTCACATTTTGGATGGTATAATTCCTTCTTACAACAGAGTGTTCTATGTATTGCAGGATGTTTAGCTGTATCCCTGGCCTCTACTCACCAGATGCAAGGAGCATCTCCCAAGTCATGACAATCAAAAATGTCTCTCGGGGCTGGCCCCATGGTCGAGTGGTTAAGTTTGCATGCTCCGCTTCAGCACCCCAGGGTTTTGCTAGTTCAGATCCTGAGCGTAGACATGCCACTGTTCATGAAGCCATACTGAGGTGGTGTCCCACATAGCACAACCAGAGGCACTCACAACTAGAATATACAGTTATGTACTGGGGGGCTTTGGGGAGAAGAAGAAGAGGAAAAAAAGATTGGCCACAGTTGTTGGCTCAGGTGCCAATCTTTAAAAAAAGAAAAAAATGTCTCTCGAGATTGCCAAGTGTCCCTCAAGAGGCAAAATTTCCTCCAGTGAAGAACCACTAACTAGCCGAGTAGGGAAGCTAGTTCTAGCTGCTCTAGTTGAGGTATGCCCTCAGGAGTAGCTCTATTAACAAGGAGCAAGGGTGTGCAGGGTGCAGGGGGAGTGGGGGAGTTGTAGCATAAACTCAGTTAGTCATTATTTTGCCCTTACATTACATTTATATTTTTAAACCTAGATTATTTTTAATCCTTCAAAACCCTTATTTTTTCCTCAGTATTTTGAAGATATTCCTTCAGTAACTTTTCTCTTCTTGCTAATTTAGTGGCCTGCTGATGGTATAAAAGAAATTCCTTTTTTCTAAAGTGATCTAAGTTTTTTCCCTCTCTGATAGATCTAAAAAATTTTCCCTTAAACTTTATATTCTTAAATTTCACCACAATGTGTCTGTCTAGGTGTAGCTTTATTTTCAGGCCATTATATGCACTTTCAGTCTAAGGATGCACCTCTTTCTTTGCTTCTGGAAAATGTTTAGCTGTTATATCTTTAAATATTGCTTCTCTTTTTCCTCTTCTAGAATTCCTATTCCATGTGCTATTATTCACATCTCTTAACTGCCCTTTCATATTTTTATCTTTTCTATCTAGGTGGTTTCCTCACTAATGTCTTCCAATTCATGAATTCTCCCTTTGTGTCCAGCGTGGAATTTATCTTGTCTGTCAAGATTTTTCCATTTCAATGATCAATTTTTCCCTCCAGGATTTCCAATTGTTTCATTTTTATAAACTTTTCTTGTTTTATTTCTTACTCTATTGTGTCATAATTTACTATTCTTTTGGAGCTGTCCTTTCTCCCTTTATCTGTGTGAAAATTCTGGGCACAAATGCCTTAAAGTCTTCTTTAGATTCCTTTATTATTTTCATTTCATTGGGATAAATTCATCTCCCAATTGTTGATTTTATTTTCTCCTTCTCTTAGCATTACTTTCCCCTCATGTTTTGGAAATTTCAGTTTCCAATGTTATTTTGAGAGTTTATTTTCTCTCTCTCTCTCTTTCTCTCCCTTTCTCTCTTTCTTTTCTCTTATCTCCCTCTCCCTGTATCCTTCCTGGTCTAACAATATTATGTCTGCCTCCGTGCAGCCTCCTTGTGTTCCCCGAAGGGAATTAGACCTCATATTGTGTGTCCCAGATCAGAGACTTTCTTGACTTTGGTCCCAGGTGGAAGTCTGAGTCTGCTTCCTCTCACCATGGTGTAAGTCAGAGCCCTGAGAAACAGTCAGATGAAGAAGTTTTATTACCCTCTTTTTGTGAGTGGCACCCCCACGACCATCACTGACTTTGGTCCCTCACCTGGAGTGGGGCCCTTTTGGTCTATGTTACTCTGCAGTAACTCAAACCCCTGGCAGTCTCTGCCTATTTCTGGACCCACAGCCCGGCAGACTCCCAGTTTCAGCCCATGTTGCACTTCGTTTTATTTATGCTGCACAGAGATGTTTACCTTGTGTTTGAACATAACTTTGCCTTTGAAATTGTCTTTTTAAAAAATTTTCTTGGTGTAGAAAGTCATTGAGAAGCTGTAAAGAGTGACCTTTCAATGACATCTTGACCAGAAATTTCTTAAACCCTTTTATAGCCTGAATCTACTTATCAACTTTATCCGGGGTCTTATTGCCCAGAATGAGATACAATTAACCTTTCAATGCAGGTTAAACCTTCTTGTTTATTTCTCTCTGAACACCCTCAGCTTCTTCTGCTCCCCTGGATTCTATGGGCCCCATGGAATAGCTAACCTTCCCCACTATTAGTTCCAGACTACTAATACGCTAGTCTCTCTTCACTTTTCAATGGTTCTATCCATGAAATAATCCATTCCACTCATGAAATCATTGCTTTTCTAGTGTCCCTTTCCCATCCAGGTTCCCAGCTTTACCCCAGATACATTCGCACCTTCCTCGGTCACTAAAGTACCTAAAGGACTTTTTTTTGCTACTCTACTACATTCTTCGCTACTGCAGTGCATTCCTGATGGCCCCAAAATCCATGCTGAAGTTCCTTTAAAACTTGCCTTTAAAGTTCAATGACATCACAGACTTTCATGAACCAGCATGACCCAATCACAAGTCTCTGTTTCCTCACTGAGCTCTCTGACTCACCGCTGCCTCAGGTAGACTTCATGATTAATTCTTCGTCCATGGAGTGGAGAATCCCTTCTAGCATTCTGGGTTCCTTCCGTCCCTTTTCACCTATCCCCATTCCTGCGTCGTTCTCAAAATTTGTTTTCTTTGTTAGTGTTTGTTCATTAGTTCCACAGTTTACTAATTTAAAAAACATTGAGATTCTGCTATGGTTTACACTAGGCTCTAAGATAAGAAAACACAGCAATGATTCAGATGCCAATGATGTCCTGAAGAAGCTTATAGCCTAAAATAGTAGATAATGCATATACAAAAACAATTATAATACACTCTGGGAATGAGGAGGAGGGAGAAGCTTCATGGAGGAGGCATCATTTAAACAGGCTCTTGAATGATGGGGAAAATTCAGACATGAGATTGAAGGAAAAGAATCCAGGCAAAGGGAAGAATATTCAATTGTCATTTGCCTTCCTAACCACAGTTTCCATTCCTTAGTGATAGAAACCATGTTTTATTTTTGTATCCCTCACAATGCTTTACACAGGTCTATATAAAAAGGACCTCAATAGACACTGAATGAATAATGTTATTAAATATGGTGTGAAATGTTTCCCCACAGCTTGATTTCTGTCTTCATGTTCAGGCAATGAGTTTACTCATTTATTAATTTATTCTGGCAACATTTACCAGTGCCTAGTATGTGTTAGCCACATTAAGGGTAATAACATAGAAATGAGCAAGCCAGGCATTCCCAGAAAATCTCTCAGTCTTTAGGAGTGCCTCTTGTCTGGAGGTGGGAAGTATGCTGGGTGTCCAGCAACAATATTCAGTGTTCGGGCCCTACAGTGTGTGGCGAGTAAGGACCTGCATCTGAGCTCACAGCCCTCCCAGCCCTGGTACTTCCCACTGGCACTGAAGAGTCTTTGTTACAAATATAAGGGGTTTTCCAGTGAGAATGCAGCCTGGGGCAACATTTGCCATGGGTCTTCTCCCAGAAGGCCTTACCCAGGGAACTGACGGGGTGAGCTCCCCCCGTAGAGAGGGCCTGAAGAGCAGCCCTGGAGGCAGGGGCTTTGTCTCCAAACCACACAACCACCTGTGCTTCTCCTGACACCATCTGCCTTCTTGCATTTGAACTCTCTGTTCTCGGAGGCCATCTTGCTCCCAGGCAGCCAGGGCAAACAATACAGGAAACCAAATCAGTTATTCAGCTACAAAAATTGTGCATGTGCGTATGTGTATGTACGTGTGTTGTGTTGTTTCTCTAGTCTAAATCCTAAATAATGTATGTATCACCTATAAACATGCTTCCTCCAATTTTTTTTACCTAAATCTTCCTTCTGCTAAAATAAAATAAAATTGAGACCAGGCTTAAAAATCCTTCAAGGAGAGAAAACCAGTTAAGCAATGTAAGCAAAACAATCTAGCTTATTTCATGAACATAAGTGAAACTTAGATTATTTCTCGTAAATGCCTCTGATAATCATAAACAAAACTTAATTCCTCTTCCTAAAATGGTGTAAGATCATCACTTTAACCAATCCCCCGCCATCTGGAAACCCCCACTGTAATAACCAATTACTGTAAAGGTTAACCAGCTTCCTCATTTTCACCTTATGAGTCATCCTGTAACATCAGGCCTCCGAGCTGCAGACCAGTTTCAAGTTTGAAGTCTCCCCATTCATGAATGGTTTGTTCCTTACTCAATAAAATATTCATATCAAGTAAAGCTCTCTGGATTTTCTTTTGACACTATCTAGACTCACAAGTTCTCAGCTTAAAAGAATTCTTTATCCATTGACTACACCATGTTTTAATTTTGAGCATCCTCTACCAAAAATAAGATTGCATTAAACCTGCCAACCTACCATAACCACCAAAAAACAATGCTAGGATCAAGAATGGTGAGTTTTGGTAGAGCACGGAAAGGAAGGCACAGTTAGGAGATGGGCAGCATAGGTTTGAATTCTGACGGTGCAACTTTTAGCAATGTATGTAGATGAGGACTTACACAAATGACGTGCATGTGGACTTATGCTCTCTGGACTGGTTTTTGCATCTGTAAAATGGGAACAATAATGTCATAATACTAATAGGGTTGCTGTGAGGGTTAAAAAGAATGCCTGGCAAACCTTCAATAACTGGTGACAATTTTATTTTTATTATTGTAATTACTACAATCATCCCGCCCCCGGGCTCAGGGGCTGCCTGAGCTGTTCACTCCCACTCTCCATCTGCTTCCGCCGGAGCAAGAAGGGGAGCCTCGGGAAAGGCAGGCTCTGGAGTCTGACTATAGAGCGGGGTGGGCGTGGTAGGGGTGCAGCACTGCCCTCCGCCCCTGTGGACGCGCGGGCTCCACCAGCCAAAAGGCAAGGGCAGGGGCACATCCAGGGCTGTGGCGTCGACCCTACCAGGACAGATTACTGCTAGAGTGGTTCTGATCAGCAAGATGTAATTTATCCAAGTTGCTGTGGTTAAGAATCTTCAGTTTTCACATCCTAGAAAAGCTGTCCCTAGGTCTACAAACTAGTGATGCAACTGTGACTCACCCAGACACTCACGATCCTCACTTTCCAGACAACCGGAAAGTGTTTGGAGTTACCACGGAACCCACTGCCGCTCCACCATGTGGGGGTGGAATGTGCTCACCAGGCAGTGGGAGCGGGGCAGGGAGGGAGCGATGGTTTCCTGTAACTAGTCCCTCCCTGGCCAGAGCTACTCACAGATGGGGTGCACCTTCTGTCTGCGGCAGCCTGGACGACGTGTTCTCAACAAACCCAACACTAATTAACAGCAGACCTGGCTTACACGACTTCGCCTTTGAAGATGTATGCTCATTCATTGCTCTAATCATCTTTCCACTCCCACCGCCAGTCCCTTTCTCTCCACCTCAGGCATCTTCGCAGCCTGCCTGATTAGAGAGAAGAAAACCCACAAAACTGGCCTTGTGAACATCTGGAATGCATCTGTCTGCCATCGTGTAACTGATTGCAGGTGGTGCTGGCGGGAGAGAGTTAATAATACTAATGAATAATCCTAATTGACTATTAAGCACTATTAGCCTCACAATAATACCACCTTGGCATTCTGCCAATGCTTGCGACTTCCCTACGGGGAATTCTTGCTTTGCTGGGGATCAGGGAATGTGGGACGGATCAGAATGTCTGAACTAGAAAACTGCAGGGGACTCTGGATACCAATAGTGATAAAAGTGAGTAATATAAGTATTTAAAATGTGTACACCAATTGCATCCCCAGGGATGCCCAAGCCCCTGAGCAGACTGAACTTTATTATGAAGTTCTCTACCACCTCTTAACTTCACAGTAACAACCATCATCTCCTGCTCCTGGGGGCTGGAAAGTTGGGTGACAGGCTAGGAGTGGTAGTTTGGATCCAAAAAAAACCCCAATGATTCTTCCTTCTCTTTCCCCCATTAAAGCAGAAATCCAGAAAATAATTTTAAAAAACAACATTCAGACTAAGGGGTTCGTGCTATGTGTTTGGGCTGGAGTGGGGGATTGCTTTTGGTAGTGTTTTGAGGGAGGAAAGTGTTGCTACATCACATATTCTTTTAACAAACCTTTTTTGAGGGCCTGTCATAATCCAAACACTGTGCTGGGTGCTAGATATAGACATATTTTGTTCCTCAGAAAGCTCATAATCTAGTAGGGAGAGAGGGAGAGATGTAAAACCTTCTGCTTCCTGCACTATGGCTGATTAGACACCCTAGAAGGACCCTTCTGCCACCAGACAACTAGATCCAAATACAACACACTTTGTAATTTATTACAGGACTCACAAGAAATCTCTACTAATGATTCACACCAACCTTCTCCATGGCCCCCTCAAAAAGAAAGCTGAACTTGTTGCTGAGAGTGGAAAGCTATAGGCAAATGGGAAAGATGGAGTTGCCCTAAGGGCAAATCCCAATAGCAGTGCTATCAGAATATCAGCACTGGACCAGCAACAAAATAAGAAAATTAAACCCAAGACACTTACAGGTCCTTGAAGGATGCTAACATAGTCACAAGACAGTAGAAGACCCTACCTCTTAGCAGAAGTAGATACAGACCCTCTCTGGAGGGAAATATCCCTGTTTTAGGCCCTCAGGATTCCCACAGATTAACAGCAAGCAAAAAGGAGCTCACAATCATGAGGAAGTGTATTCAGGAATTGATAAACAATAATGTACACCTGAAATTACACAATGTTATAGACCATTATAATCCTAATAAAATTACTTTTAAAAAAAAAATGAGCTCACCATCAAAAGCCACCATGACTGAGAGTTAGGGTCATATAGAATAAGAGTCAGGCATACCCTTTTGCTGTCATCCATACAGGCTGGAACTATCAGCAGAATGGCAGTAAGCACATAAGCCCTCCAGGCTCTTGACATTCCAAAGAGAGATGTGATTGGGCCTGGGCAAAGCTGGATTCACTTTGGGTCTTGACAATACCACCTGCTACTCTTCTTTTGTAGGGTGAGTGTGAAAAAAGCTTTATCTAGTAGCATAAGAATTTTGAATTCAAGTGCCAAGCAGTTTAGTTAAGGGGTCATCTGTTTAAGGCAATGCTAAGAAATGTCAATTACCTAGCACCTACAGATCCTGGGACCCACCAGTTTTATAGAGTTGAGTTCCACTGGAACATGTTTGGATTGGGTAGCAAATGAAGTATCCCTAGTCCCATGGGAAATTGTAGCCCTTCTCACTATGAGAACAGGAGTCATTGGTCCCTACCACCTCATTCCTAGACAGCTCAGACAACCTAGGATCATTCATAGGTAATCCTGCTTGTCACTTCACTTTTAGCTGAAACAGCAAATAATAGATTTAGACTCCAAAGTCTTCCAATATAGACTTGTCAGACACTGAGTGTGGAATAGCTATGTAGGAAATGTTTATAGAAATAAAGGATGGGATCACAAAGTTGAGTATGCTATAAGAAACTATCAAGAAAGAAGAATCAAATGGAACTTCAGTTACACAGCAGATTACACACATCTAAAGACAACATTAGTAAACTAGAGCTGAAAAAATTATCCACAAAACATCATGGACAGATAAGGAGATGGAAAATATAGAGGTTGCGTGATGTGGAAGAGAGAAGAGAACATTTGATATAAGTTTAATCAGAGTCCCAAAGGGAGAGAATATAGAGAATGAAAGAAAGGCAATATTCAAAAAAAAAATGCCAGAGGATTTTCTAGAACTGAAGAAAGGCATGAATCTATAGATGCATGAAATACAATGGATCCTAAACAGGATCAAAATAAACACCCTACATAAATTACAATGAAACTGCAGAACACCAAAGACAGAGGTCTTAGATATTATCACAGAAGTTTCCATAGTAGTGAATCCTTGTTTTAGTTTCTTTGGGGCCTCAGATGCTAAGTCACTACCTGTTATTACCATTGTCCTTGCAAGGCCTCTCCAGTTATTGATTGATCCATTTATTCATTTATTTATCCTCTTTATCTCCATACCACATTCCCATTCTCCTCTCTGCCTCATAGACAACCATTTTAAAGTGTATCTTTCTTCTTTGTGTTATGTTCTCACAAAATGTATATTGCTGCTTTGTGTGCATGTATTTTTAATTCAAATAAATGGTACTGAATCACACCTCACAATCTATTTCTAACTTTTTTACTAAGCACTGTGCTCTTAAGATCCATCTATATTATATAGCAGTATTTTTAAAAGTGTGGGTTATGACCCATTAGTGAGTCATGAAACCAATTCAGTGGTACCTAGCAACATTTTTTAAATGAAATAGAAAGAATAGAAAATAGCAAGATTTATCACAAATAGTAGAGGTAGATATTATTCCTAATGCTCTTAGTTTCACTTTTACATGTGCGTGTATATATACACATATATACATATGTGCATACACACATATATACATATTGTATATATATGTATATGTATGTGTGCTCTGGGCTGTGATATGAAATATATTTCTTAGAGGGGCACAATCAGAGAAGTTAAAAAGCTGCTGTTCCGGAAGATGTAGTAGCGGCACAAAGGAAACCGTTTACCTTGGTGGTGGTTTGGGGACCATGGGATGGGAGTCCAAATTTTATAGCGGAGGTGAGATTTTTGTTGATTGTTAAAATATAGATAAGACTTTTCTAGGATGGTGACAGGAAGCGTATATCAGGTTTGTGGGGAGGGAGGAGCATGGAAATGGACATGGAGCCATGAAAATGGGATTGTTTTAAAAGCAACCTTAGATTATTTGGAATTGATGCAGCATAGAGCGTCGAGGGGAAGGCATAGCGGGAGATACAATGTTTGGCAGAAGCCCTGTTGTGAAGAACTGCATGGGCCACCCTGAGGAGTTGGAACCTTATTCTATGAGCAACGGACAGGCGCTCAAGGGTTTCAGGCAGGGGTGTGATATGATTCATTTTATGAATTAGAGAGACAATTCTGAGGAATTGTGTGTATCCTGGGGAAATGTGACTGAGTAGCTGTTAGCACCATTCACCCAAATCTGAATGAAGGAAGAGATAGCTTGGAGGGGGAAAAAGGGAAGTTGTTCAGAAGACCTTGTAATTTCCCAATATGTGATAGATTGTATTACTGACCAAATTATTTTCTGGCCCTCATCCGGGACTCATCAGCATGGTCTTGTGACTTTGTTTTGGCTGATGAAGTGTGAGTGAACATGATGAAAGCTTCAAGAGCCAGCTTGTGTGTCCCCATGACCTCGTTTTCCTCTGCTGTGAGATTTGTTGTGTTCCAGCCAGAGGATGCTCTGTTGACCTGGGCCTTACAGCAGAGATATGGAGCAGAGTCTGGTCAATCTGTGGTGAAGTAGAATGAGTGACAAAGAAACTTTTGCTATTATAGACCACTGAGATTTGGGAGGTATTTTGTCACCACGGAGTAATCTAGCTCATCCTGACTCATTCAAGATGCCTGTGAGGACATTGTATTTACATGAGGTTTAATTATAGGCCATTTTTCAAGGACTAGCCATCTTTGTCTAGCCCTGTTTGGAAGCTTCTGGAGTCACTATTTATTAGTCTATGTCTTGAAAGGAGGCCTAAGAGGACAAGGCTGTGAAACTGTATCCTGCTCTCAGTGTAGGAGCCCCACAGCATGGTGACAACCGTGGAAAGGGACCCCATAGAAAAGCACAGTGTCAAGGTAGTGGTGTGCATAGCTAATAGTTAATAAATTGTGGGTGACAGAGCTCAGTTAAGGGTATCAGAAAATGTGAATTTTATCTCAGTATGGATGTTGCAAAAGAACAGAGGTTATTGACCCAAGAACAGGGAGAGAAATCCAATGGGAAGGCTCAGGGCAGCTCTGAAGTGGAGGAGGAAGGCCAGGAAGGCCTGGCGGCTGTGGAGAAGGCTAGCATGCAGAAAGGTAGGCTCAGATAGACATCTGCTTCAGTGCACCTCAGGGGCTGGGGTGCCACTTTGGGTGTCTCTGCTGGCCATGGACTGTCATGCACACGTACCCGTGCACTGTCCTCTGGGGTGACACATGCGTCTCTGTGTGTAGCAGGTTTACTACTTCAAGCCTTTTGGAGAAACAGAAATGAACGAGATTCTGTTATATGAGAGTCATTTGACCCTGCCATGCCTTGGTACACTTAGCGAGTGTGCTATCGTGTATAATAATGAGGAATATCCAGTCCGCACGAAACAGGAGGCAAAAGAGCCCCAGGAGATGGCTCTCTTTTTCCCAGAAAGGCTGACGGTTTGCTTTGTCTGGAGAAGAATGAGAAATCTGCAGGGCAGTGAATGTCATGAGGGAAGGACAATGAAGAGGGAATGAGATACAAGGGAAGAAATAAGGAGAATCTAGTAAAAAGTCTGCTTGGGAATACAGGCGAGAGTTCTAGTGGAGAAGACAGAAGAGCGTTTTGAGGAAAGGGGAGAATTTCAGAGGAACCAAAAATAAATAATATCCAAAAAGTTTTCTCTATATACTCATGCAGCCGATACCATAACCTTCTGCTGCCTTTATTCATTCATTCATTCACAAGCATTGCTGAGGGATGTGTATATGCCACGCATGTGCTAGTCACCAGGGACATAAAGATGAATAAGATTCCATTCCTGACCCCAAAATGCTCACTGTCTATGGTGCATTCTAAATTTATTAAGCATCTCCTTCACTAAAATATTACCTCCCTAAATGCTACGACTGTATCTTTTCGATGTCTAGCACATAGTAGGTACTCAACAATATTAATTGAATAAACAAATCAAGGAATGAGCACAATGGGGGACATAAACTAATAAAAATGACCCCTCAGTATGGTAGGCGCTCTGGTACCACAAAGTGTTGTGGGAAACTTGCAAAGGGGGTTCTTAGCAAAGCTCCAGCAGACTGACGTAAAGAGAGGCTTGCAGAATGAGTAGGAGTTTCCAGGCCACAGCAGAGCACAATGAGCCAAGCACAGAGCTCTGAAGACTCAAAGCAGTTTGATCTGTTTGGGGAGCTGCGAGAATCCCACGTCTAAGGTGGGGTTTGTGTAGGGGTTGTCTAACATTCAGAAGTTAGGATTTTACCCTGTGGGTAATAGAGGACCATTAAATACATTGTGTGTGTGTGTGAAAGGCATGTGTTGGGAGATACTTTATTACTTCCAGGGGAAATATTTAAGCCCATTTTCTATCACACAGACCTTCACAGATTTATTGCAAAGACCAGCTAATCAGCATCTTCCTCCCCAGCTCTCTCTCTATACTTGAGGGCCACTGTCATTATTGGGCTTATTTTTGACTCTGTTAACCCCCATCACTTTAACTCTTTTTAAAATTGACAGCAACAACAAAACTTCTATTTTGTCCTTTTAATTTGCTTATACTATTCTTTTTTCTCACTTTTAAAATGTGATGAATGATACTACCTCACCAAGTTCTGCTTATATAGCATAGACTGGCCCTTTTTAGTCATATTCTTTTTCAATATTTCTCAATACCATATTATTTAAAATTTTTTTATTGAGATACTATATTAGTTTCAGGTGTACAACATAATGATTCAATATTTGTGTATATAAATGTTTATATACTGTATATATTAAACAATTTAAAAAGAGGAGCATAACTAGATTTGCACTTTTGAGAAAGAGCACTCTAGTAGCAGTGGGGACAATGGGTTTCAGCAGGGAAAATGCTAGAACAGAGAGACCAGTGGGAGGCTATTGCAGTCAGTGTCAGTGGGGATGACCAGAAAAACATGGGGACAAGAGAGATTTTGAAGCTAGACTTGAGGATCTGATGACCCTTTGGGGTAACCTAAAGTAGTTGTAATAGCCCTGGTTTGAGTGGGTGGTACCAGACAAGTGACTTTTCCAGAGCAGGCTGTTTAGACTGACAGGACGAAACTGTCTTTCTAAGACCCATTCCAAATACTAAAGAGATGTGAGAAGATCAAGCAACCACTCAGTGACCAACAGGCTGTGGTGGAAATTATTTATGCCCCAGACACCTGCATTTATTATTGAAATTCAGTACCAAGAGTGAAAAGAGAAAATTAAGAGCCTGCCTCTGAGAACTCAAGCTGTGTGGTAGTCGGGTCGGGGCGGTAGGTCACCCTGAGGTCCACTTACAGGGTGACTGGGGATGGCCAGCACCTTTACAATGACAGACCAGCACGAAGGAAGGCTGCCGGCTCCATGAGGGCAGTGATCATGTCTGCCTTGTTCACATGCAATAGCAGTGTCTTGCACGTGGTTAACAATAATCGGGTTAATACATAGATCAAGACCAAAGTATGATGGGGGTGGACGTATAGAGAGAGCTTTATTTTCTACTTCCAAACCTCTATTCCTGATGATGGAGGCGGAGGGGAGGGGGAGGGAATTTAAACTTACCAACTGACAGTAATTCAGCATCCTCTGGTTTGAAAGCCTCTTTCAGATTGTGCTTAATCCCTTCAGGATAAAGATCATCTGACAGGCAGTATTTTCTCCCTCTTGCCCTTCTCCTTCCCTTTACCCAAGGAAGGATCTAAGCCCCCAGTATTAAGCAGCTTCGTGGTGCTGGTGGTCAGGGGACACACCCAGCCCATACGCTGCCATCTGGCTCTTGCTGGATGCCTTGCTGGAGTCCACAGTAATGTATTCCATGTCCTCATCTCTTAGCCCCCTGGAAGCCCCTGCAATCCCTTTACTGACTGATCATTTTCTTTGGCTCCTGCTGAACACACAGATCCTCTGAGACCCAGGGGTGTCATTTGCTTGGATGACAGTTAAGAGCCCCTTTGCACATTGCAATGCTTACACTCTGTTACCCATTGAACTATGTTCCCCAAAAAGATATGCTGAAGCCCTAACCCCTGCTACTTGTGAATCTGACTTATTTGGAAATGAGGTGTTTGCAGAGGTTATCAAGTTAAGAGGAGGTCACTAGGGTGGGCATGAATCCAATATGACTGGAGTCCTAATAAGAAGAGGAAAACATCATGTAAAGACAGAGATACAGGAGAGAATGCCATATGATGACAGAGGCAGAAATTAGAATGATGCAGCTGCAAGCCAAGGACCCACCACCAGCACCAGAAGCTGGGAAGGGGTAAGGAAGGAGAGAGCCTGTTGTTGAAAGCCACCTAGTTTATGGTACTTTGTTACAGCACCTTTAGGAAACTAATACACCCTTCCTTTAAGGTCTTCACTGAGCTCCATCAACAATACCTCTGTCTCCCAGTTGGGGATCATGGAACTACCAGGTCCCCTACATGTCACACACAAATCATGTGAGCCAAAGGACTACCAGGCCACGGCATCCAGCCTGGCACTGGCCTCCACCATTTCTCTTGGTGTGCATGGCTCCTGGCTTACCATGGGGCTCCTCTGGCAGGCATACAACCTCTGTAGGCTACTCCTGGGGAAGCAGGGCACCACCCACCATAGTCTCAGATTTGCCCAACCCTATCTGGATGTTTTGACCATACACTTAATTCCATAGTTTAACCTGGTGCTAGGGTGAGCATGGAAAGTTGTCATTGAATTATTTTCTTAGCTCCTCCTATCCAAACCAGCAATATTTATGATTTTTACTGTGATCTAGAAAGCATCTCAACCTACCTGTCTTGCATGTTACTCCTTTAACTCACTTCTTAATCTGGGAAGCTATCTGGAGAAATGAATTCTAACCTTTCCAGACTATTTATCTTTCCACTGGGAACTGGATGTGTAAGCCTTGACCTGTAGGAACATGTCTCTGGTAGATTTTCATGTTCTTTATGTAAGATTGATGGAGAAGTCCTTTTGAGTTCTCAGCTCCTCTCAAATCTACATATCTGACCTACATTAATGTGCAAATGGCCCATTGAGAGCCACAAACTTACAGTCATGGTCCTCAACTTAGTCTTTGCCAAGTCCCATGGTACCTTGTCCGACACTAGATGGCTTTCTTCACTTTCTGCTCTAGAGCATGGACCAGCAACCCCAGGCCTGGGGGCCAAACCCAGCCCAAGGCCAGTCTCTGTATGGACCTTGAGCTAAGACTAGTTTTTATGTTGGTAATAGGAAGAAGAAGAGGGAGAAGGAGAAAGAGAAGGAGGAGGAGAAGGAGGAGGAAGGAAGGGGGGAGGGGAGGAGGAGAAAGTACAGAGACCATATGTGACTGATCCTTTTCAGAAAATGTAAAGAAGGAACTCTTGTATCAATTTCATAAGATAGTTGGGGATGAGAGTCTATTATCTCCAGGGGTTCATTCGAAGCAGGTCAGTTTAACCAGATTATCCTTCCCCAGAAGAAATTGAAACTCCCTTTACTTTCTAAGACTCCGATAGCTCATAAAGTTAGGAAGCTAGTCTTGTTTTTAGCATCAAGTAGGATTTAGTAAGTGACCCTTCAGTCACAAGCTACTGTTATCCAATGATCCAATGTCAAAGTCATGTCTTCACCCCCTGAGCATCTGTCTGCCCAGCCAAACCTGTCTGAAGGATTAGGGGCACCTCCCTGGGGCGAGGTGCCACCAGCCTCAGGTTGCAGAGAATCCCAGTACCCTTGGATCTAGCTTGGGAAAAATGATTGGAAGAAAGAGCAAAAGTCGTGTCATTACACACATCTCTGTGCACCACCTTGACCCTCTTTCCACTCCAAATATAATTCCAGAACGCTTCAGATGTACAGCCCCTGAGGGGTACACAGCCAGCCTGTGCACAAGCATAGAAGCCTAAACGGTGTGCGTAATGCCAGGGAGGCATACACTGGGGAAAGCTGCAGATCCTGGTAGCATCAAAGGATGTCTATTATCTCCCCATCTCTCAGGCATTGGGGTGGCCCCAAATTCCTCTCAGGAAAAAGGCCATGCATTATTTGTCCTGTGTATACCAACCCCCACCCCCAAGGGAAGACATTCCATCTCGGCTTCTGCACCTTGTCTTCAGGTTCACGCTGCACACAGCACCAGGATGATACTGCTCTTTCCTCCGAGCCTTTTGTCAGTCTCGTTGCATTCACACCCATGGCCATGCACTAATCTTTTTGTCTACAGCAGCACAGTAAAGATAGAGATCACGGCTGGAGCTTCAACATCGTGGAACATGAAGGGCAGTGAAAAATGAGGAGCATATCAGATTATGGCCTATTTGTTCCCCGTCCTGGTCCACTGGCTTCTGTGGCTGCTGTAGATACACTCTAGCAGTCATCCAGTGACTTAGCTGTCTTCTGAATGTAGCGATATTATTTGATTTTGTGGCCTTAACTCAAGGCCTAGAAACTTGACATTGGCATTGCTACTTTGGAAAGCAGAGCATCCTGCTCTGCGAGCCTTTCTGAGTGTCTCAAACAGAGCCAGAGCTCTGGTCTCAGCAGATTAAGCCCCTGCCTTCACCAATGTTTAGGAAGGATAAGGTCCCTCGCTGCCCTCCCGGGGCCATGCTCTGTCATCATTTCTCACATTTGGAAGTTGCTTGGTTCCTTGCCTACCTTTCCCCTAGCATCTTCCTTAGACTTGCACACAAGCGGCTGCTCTGGCTGTAATTCCCAAAAGTCACCAGTGAGTCTCAAAATAGTTACCTGAGCTTGTTCCTCCTAGAAGGGCTGCATAGGCCTTCGAGGTGCCTTTCTAACTATGTTAGAAGAGCACAAATAGTGATGGAACTCAGTCCCTGAACCTTAATTTAAAAACTTGAAAGGTGATGCAGAAGTTTCTGATCACCAGTAGGAAGGATTTTTCTTTTAGGAAAGAGTCTTTGTCTATTTACTTAATTCATTCAGTAGGTGTCTATTGAGAGCCTATGCCATGCCCACATTGTGCTAGGCCCTTGGAATACAGAGATGCACAAGGCACAGGCTCCGGCCTCCAGGAGCTCACAGGCTAGTGTGAAATCCCAAAAGCTAAGGACTCCACCGCAGACTTTTAAACACTGTTAGTTTCAGGGGTTTTCACAAATAGTCCAGTTCTCCTCACTTTCCCAGCACAGAGTAGGATTGCATTTTCCTGCTTCCTTAGGTGGTAGACGTGGCCATATGACTTGTTTTGCCAATGATACGTGAGCAGAAATGTAGTGTATCCTTTACAGGTGAACGTTGTTAAGAGACAATGTGTGCTACTATATCCCATTTTTCCTGCTTTGGGAATAGTGGAAGAATATGTAGAAATGGACCATCTACCAGTCCCAGTTCATGAGTGGCTGCAATGAGCATAGCCCTTGACTAACACATAATAGATAAACATCTGTTGCCTTAAGCCACTAGGATTTGAGGGTTATTTGTTACTACAGCATAACCCAGACTGTCTGCATTGATACACACTGGCTCTGGGGAATGAGGCCTTTCCAGCCCCCAGTGACCCAAGAGGAATCTTTTTTAGTCAGGACAAAACTATTATTTGAGTGACACCTAGACACATGGAGTATGTTGGGGAGCCTCTGGAGCTAGACCATACGACCTCCCCTGTAACAGCTGTGGGTCACAAAGGGATATTTAGATCTACCCTGTTTTGTGATCACCACTGTGGGCTTCCCCTCCGAAGTTGCCTTTGATCGGTTAAAACAAATCCCCGGCTTATGGCATCTCCTGAGAGAAATGCCCAGAGACCCAGCACTCCTAGCAGCCTGTGCTTCCATCCATCACAGCCTTTGTGATACTGATTATCTGTCTGTCCACCTCACTAGACTGTAAGCCAAGGTGTAGGCCTGGCATGGTCCCCAAGTTGTAATAGGTAGCTAATATCTACTTTTTTTAATGAGTGTATTTTGGATGAGAGAATGACGCCCTCTGCTGCCACCCTTGCACGCTATGTCTTTGGCGTGGGTACCAGTAAATCCTCTGAGCAAGGCATGAGAAGGTGCAGAAGACAGGCAGGTGTGCTGTTTGATTACCATTCCTTCTCTGTAAGGTAATGGCACCACGAGAAAAGTTCTGTTGCAATGTCAGAAGACCTTGGCTGGAGCATCTGCTCTGCCTCTCATTTCTTAGCCGTGTAATCTTAGGCAGGTCATGTAACTTCTAAGTCCAAGTTGTTGTGAGGCTTAAATGAGATAACAGAGATAGTTCATAGAACGTCACAGATGGAAGGAACTTTCAGATACCTTCCAGCTTATTCCACTCTGACTCAACAAGCTCGTGACAGAACTAGGAACAGAATCCAAGTCTCCTAAAGCCTGGTTTGGAGTTTTAATGCTACTGGTAAAAGGAATCCGAGGACCAATGATATCATGGATATGAAAATAAGTGCATTAAGGAAACAACACCTTGATGCGTTGCTGTATGCTTGATTCTCCCACTCTTGTTAGATTGGGGGCGCTGCCTTTTAGCCCACCCAGCATACACAGGTTCTGCCTTACTCACCAGTTAAGTAATGGTAAAGGCTGAAGCCTGGTTACAATTCCATTAGGCCGCTAGCCCTTAGGCATCTATTTTCAAAACTGTATAAATTGAATTTTTTCCAGGCTAAGTAGACTGGTCCTGTATCCCCAGGGTGGATCCCTGCCTATAGCACGTTAGCATTTTGGCATAAATAACCATCCTGAAATAGAAGAGGTGATTGGGATTTAAATAACATTTACATCAAATAGACGCACTCTGTCTTGAGTACTAATTGATGAACAACCAAATGCTCCACTGTATCAATAAGGAAAACTATCAATAGCTATGTATAGGCTCAGTGGCCTGGATCTTGGTGGGGGGCACCACTGTGAGCAGGGCAACATAAGAGACATGAGGATTTGCATATAGGATATCATTTATACACACAAGTATTTAAGATAGGCCATATAGTATATTGTAAGGCAGCACGGTATGTTATTATATTGAGTAATTTACAATGTAACTAGATGTTAGATAATGGACCTTATATATATAGGCATGTAACCATGAGGTACACATGTTTTCTTTCCAGCCTTCATGGGTTCCCTTCTTAATTCTCAAATAACAACAGCCGGGGTATCCATTCTGAGGACCACAATCTTGAATACTTCAGAAATTCATTCCTCCACTGGTTTTCTTCTCCACATCATTTCCCAGTAGCCTTAAAGAACGCTCACATCTCACCAAAATCTACCTTTCTGGGTCTTGATCCCTTTGACAGACATCCCTGCTGGGAGCATGGTGACTAACTTATTCTCTGGTACTTAACTTCTCCATGGCCCCTGAATCTCTTCATCCACTCGTGGACTTTCTAACCACACTAAGGATAGTCTCAAAATATTTTAAAGAATTTTGTTTTATCAGTTATATATGCATATAGTTTAAAGAACCAAATAATATTACAAAGCAGATTATTAAAATTAGTAGCCTCTTCTGCCCAACCTTCTCTCTTCAATTTTCCCCTACCCATAGGCGGTCACTTGTATGTTAATGCTATGCTTATATTAATATATGTTGGGTTATATATTATTCATATACTTGTATATGTATATATTCATGTGTGTATGTGTATGTAAATATATGTACAAATTTGTATATAAAAATAGGCACTAATTTACCACAATATATCAGAGAATATTTTTTTCTCTTTGACTCCCACCTGTACCCTCTACCTCTTCATTTCATACCCTTTTCTCATCTTGCTGTCGTCCTGATACAGATAAATTTCATTTTAGTTATATCAGTATTCAGTTGTTGTACTATTATGGATATATAAATACTATGCACAGCTGAGCTATGGAATGTGTTATGATTGCTTTCATATTTGAACATAATTTCTTGTTTTCTTGGAGTCAATAATTGTTTATTTTGTTTAGTTTTCCATGTAATTACCACTAATTCAGCTTCAAGCCCTCCATCAATTGTCTAAATCCTCTCATCAAGTATTCTATCAATTTCATCTTGAAGAAATGTCTCCTGGAGACTTCTGAGATGCTCAAATACAGACTCACAACTCTATAACTGTACACAACTGTCACCTCAAGCACTCCATTCACTATTGCCTTAGAAATTCTCTTTTTCTCTCTCCCCTGATAGATTGTCAGTTTCCTGAGTCCCACATCTTCCTTCTTCTGAATTTAGTCATTTGTTTAATTGTAACACATCATCTGCTAAGAAAAAGTGTCTGTAAATGTCTTTATTCTACCCTCAACCTAAATTTATAGTTTGGCTAGGTATAGAATTCTCCAATGGAAATCAATTCCTTCAGAATTTCTAATGCATTTCTCCATTGTCTTCCAGCTTCTAGTATTCCCTTGGAGATGTCCACAGCCATCCTGACTTTGTATCCTTTGTGGACACACTTTTTGTCCTTTCACTGTGGAGGCATATAGAGTTTTGACTTTGTGGCCATTGTTCTGAAAGTGCATATAATTTGCCTGGATATGTGCCACTTCAATCTGGAAACTCATTCCCTTTGATTCTATGAAATTTATTTTAATTGTTTCTTTAATACTATTTCCTCCCAAGTTTTCTTGTTCTCTTTTTCTGGAGCTCCTATATTTTAAGTGTTGGACAGTCTCGATTGATTATCTAATTTTCTTCTCTTTTCTTTCCTATTTTGCATCTCTAGCCTTCTTGTTCTATTTTCTGGAGATTTTCTCAATCTGATCTTTCAAGTCTTCCAGGTTTTTAATTTCTGCTATCAGTTTTAATTTCCAAGGGCTTTTTTATTTGTATTCTGAAAGTTTTTGTTTTATACAATATTGCATTCTTGTTTTAGATGTATTATCCTCTCTGATGTCTCTGAGAATATCAAATATTTTAAGTGTTCTTGTGCCTGCGCGATCTTTGTTTCCTCCAAGTTGTTCTAATTTTCTTTGTGTGTTTGTTCTTATCTATTGCTTTCACGTTATAGACTTCCCTCGACATGTATGGAAATCTCTGTAGTCTGTTTACATGTGGAAGTATTGGTTGAAAATGCTGACTGATGGCTCTGAGCTAGCGGGTAGATTGTCGGTGGTGGGGTTTACTATGGAGAAAATTAACTTGATTGAACCCTTCTTCCGTTGATGCTTTCACTCTCTGTGGCTTCTACTCTCAACAGTGCCTGGTGTCCCCTTCTTTTAGTGACTTTTTGTTTTGTCTTCTCTCATCTTCTGCCAGGGTGGAGAGAGACAGAGGGCCAGCTGCACTGAGTGGGAGCAAGGATTTGGGCCTATAAATGCTTCCTAAACAGACTTTCAACCAGTCGTCCTGTTATCAGCTTCACCTTCACACCCACCTCCATAGTAACACCAATTTTGGAGTTCTACAATGTAACTCCAATTACTTTTCAGTTTTTTACACTCATTTCCCACACATTCTCAGGTCTGCTAAATCAGTTATCACTTATCCAACTAGTTCCCAACCTCTAAAGTTTGTCATTGTGTCCTCTCCTTTTCTTTGTCTTTATGGATAAAGACTTTCGTTAAAAATCCCTTTTTTATCATTTTAGTAGGGCTTTGGGGGTAAGTGAAAGTAAATACATGTGGTCAACCTGTTGTCTTTACCTAGAAGCCAATCTGTAATAATTAACGAAATCGTTCTGAAGGCTTGGTATAAGAGCTTTACAACTCCAAGAGGAAATTCTCTAAATGCCACACAGCAAGGCCACTATCTGGAAGTGACTGGCTGAATTCAATCCTACAGGAATATCCAAACTTCTCCCTACCTTGAAATCCTGACCCCTATCTCCCCTTCAACCCACAGAGAGAAGATTCCCCCTTCCCTGGTCCAAAGCCCTCTTTCCCTGCCCCAGGATGACCAATAGCAGGAGGATTTGTTATCTTCAGGGAAAATCCACACACTTATCTGTGGGGTATAATCTGGCCTTAGTGATCCAGACAAGACAATCCCGATACTCTGTATATATTTCCCCAGATGTCAGCTGACCAATCTTGCGTGACAACATATGGAGGACACCAAGACTCCAGTACAAGCAATACTAGGTTAAGCCCATCCCAAAACTCATTCACAGTCTTTTTTCCAGCATGAGTGAACAGAAGCTCAGACCAGCACTCCTCATAGAATTCCCAGGGTCCTATGAGAAAATACTTCAGAATTTCCCCTCAAAATACAGCAATTTTCATGAACAGGTCAATCTAAGTCCACTAAATCTAAAACTATCTAAAAATCTAAATAATAATTTCAATTTTATAAAGGCACATTTGCTACAGGCACACACTTTACATAATTACTAAGTAAATTATTCAGTATCTCAGTCTGCGCCTGAATTCAGGTTCATCATAAATTTACAATTTTCTATAAGACAATGTGTAGACATTGTACACTACATAACATATCAGGACCCCAGTTTGTGGACGGTGCTACTGACAGAGCTTGTCTCCTAAGCATGAGCTGTGGCTGAACTATTGTGTGAATACGCCCAACCAAAGCAGAGTTCTGCCAAATCTGGTTTGGATGAAATGCGGAATTTACGACCCTTTCTGATCCTCTACGTGGTCTAATGGAACACTGTCCTGAATGGAGCTGATCAGAGCCCAAGCTACTACTCAGTAGTCCTACTCTCTTGAATTTCAATAGTTCTTTACACAGATGTGCTATATCAGTTTAAACCATATGAAATTGCTGAC
This sequence comes from Equus quagga, assembly GCF_021613505.1. Classification (NCBI taxonomy): domain Eukaryota; kingdom Metazoa; phylum Chordata; class Mammalia; order Perissodactyla; family Equidae; genus Equus; species Equus quagga. Next base: position 44,545,324 of record NC_060267.1, read on the forward strand.
ATTCAATTTTTTTTGACCTACAGAAATAGCAATTTCATGTGATTCAACATAATAGTGAAAAAAGCACTTGAGTCCTGGCTCTCCTGCTCAGTAACTGCTAAGCTTTAGCCGGTCACTGAATGTGGCTCTGAGCTCAAGTTTTCAAATGGAGCAAGCTATGTCTGCTGCGCGGGATTATTGTGGGGATTAAATGACCGACGGAAACAAACACACTCAATGCGTGGCCACTGAGTTAATAGTAAAAACACTTGCTCATTTATCACTTTATTTCATCTTCACAATAATCCTATGAGGCAGACATGTAAAACCTGTCTATTATTGAATTTTTGAGAGGAGTGGACTGATAGCCATAGACTCTAAATGGTTTACACCAGATTATCCAACTAGTAGGTAGCAGAACTAGAAGTGGAGCCTGGGTGTCCTGATTCCTGCTCTAGTAAATACATATTCCTCTTGCACATGGTGTTTCTTTCTGGGCAGCAGAACATTGAAAACAAAAACAAAAAACCCTGCAGGAGTTAACCAAGCTCCAAGAACCCTAATGCAGTGAAACACACAGCACCCAAACTGAACATCTTGAATGTTTCTTTTGATGATGCAAAGACCTACAATGCACCTAATGCTCTGCCTACATTTTTATCCATTTAATCCCTACAATAATCTTTTGAGGGGAGTGATGTCTTCATTTTATGAATTAAAAAACTAAGGTACAGAGTGGCTTGGTAAATTGCTCAGAGTCACACATCTTCACCCATTCTTACATTTGTCATTAGTGCTGTCATGTTGATTCTGACTCCTATCAACTCTGTGGACAGCAGAGCAGAACCCTGCCGGGTCTTTTGGCACCATCCTCTCACCTTCCAGCACTATATTAGACAATGCTCTGCTGCTATTTATAGGGTTTTCATGGCCAGTTTTTTTGGAAGTGGGTGGCCAGGTCCTTCTTCCTAGTCTGTCTTAGCCTGAAGTTCCGCTGAAACCTTCCCCCATGCTGACTCTGACCTGTTGAAATCCCAGTGGCATAGCTTTCAGCATCACAGTGACATGCAGCTGCCACAGTATGACAACTAACAGATGAGAGGTGCAGTTCCCTGACCTGGAAACAAACCTGGGCCATGATTCTTACATATCCTGATGGTAATCATTTTAAGAATCAATTTCCACTGCATGGAAGATGGTCCAGAATTTCATGTTCACTAATCAGATGGGAACACAAAAGCCTGGGTTGGAGTTGGTGTGGCCCCTCATGGCCACGTGAATATGATTTAACAGACAAATTCAGGAGACCTAGGTTCTCCTGGTCCTGACGCTGTGACCTTGGGCCAATCACGCAACCACTCTGAGCTTGTTTCTATTTCTGTAAAATACAAAGTTGTCTTCTTCTAGCTTTAGCATTATAGAGTCCATAATTTAGAGGGTTCCATTACACAACCAACTGCATTTAGCTGTCTGCCGGGAGGTTGCGTTGGGACAGGCTTAGGCTGCCCTTGGAGGGCGTGTGAACCTGCCTCCTACTGCTGCCAGCTGTGGCCAGAACGCTGTAACCGGCTGTGGGAAGAACCACAGTCACTGTTGGCCAGTGTCAAAGATCAAGATAGAGCTTGGAGAGAATGCTGAGTGAACTCTGGGTTCCCATAGCCTCTGAGGAGAGATTGGATAAAAGTCTAAGAAAGAGAATCTCTGGGAGAGGTCCTGATCGGCTTAATGCTCCAGTGAGAACTCATTTCCAGACAACCGTGTGCCCCTGTTTTGGGAAAACTATTCTGCCTAGAGAATCACCTCCAATGATCACTCCAACACTTCCTACAACCAGCTTTCAGTGAGCATCCCTCACTAACTCTCAACAAGAGACCTCAGAATGGGTTTCACTGGAGTGAAAGACCATATCAACGCAGCTGGGGCTAGAATAGCAAATTCCCCTGGCATATGGCTCCTTCCCTGGCTGCTGGGACCATGCATCTGTTTATTGGAGAGCAAACTCCAGAATGCTCCAGAGTGACAGCCCATCTTGCTTTGTTCTTTCAACTTCTGCAGATTTCAGAGATGTTGACTCCTTGCCTGGGCTGTTTTCCTGTTTTTTCCTGACATCGACTTCTCTTTGATTGATTTCCACTAGCTTATTTGGCAGCTGATCCATTGCTACCCTGATTGTATCTTTCCACGAGCATCTACTTCCCCTTCTCTTTCTTCCTCAGATCACTTAGCCTGATCCTGCTCAGGAAACCAGTAGATACTGCCGTCTCCCCTACACTTGATGCCTGGCCTCTTTCCTGTTTTGATCTGCGAGTGCATGACAACATGGATGCTTGACAGCTTCTAGGCATGGCATCATGAGCTGTGACTGTGCCACCTCTGAAATAAGTGCCAAGCCCTGCAGCCCCTGGGGAGGGAATCACCGTGATCGCTCAATCCCCCATTGTGGCTCTGGGATTAAGAAGGAAGCTGCCTAGCTTCTGCCTAGTGCCTGGGACTGTGTCTTGGTGTGGCTGTTTCCTGAAGTCATCCTCAGGGAGTGGATGTGGATGGTAGTATTAACACTGAGGTTCTGATAAGACTCTGACGTGACTAGTTAAATTTCCTCAGACAAAATCACTCCACATCTAGATGGATTTAATTTTCTCCTAATTCCCTGTGCCGTTTATCATGTTTTATGTGAGTCAATGAACACTTATATTTTTCCTTTAGGTTCTGTCAGTCCCCTGGTTGCTAAATGTACTTGCTCACAGTTTTGTTCAGAAATACAAACCAGAAAATTCAAATACCCAGACTTATTTGCAGCCTCTCTAATGATAGTTGATGGTAATCATAATAAATTAAAAGCACTGTGAGATCCGAAGTGTTCTGTGAATCATCTAAGAAAGAGAAAACCACCTTCTGACCCATTTTAGTCATGAATTTATGGTTCTATTGGTTCATTCATTTAATGAACACCTACTGTGTGCAAGGCATGTGATAGCACCATGTGTAGGTCACGGGGAGACCTATCTGTCACAGATAACACATTCAAGGAAATTGTAATTAATTGGTAAAGTAAAGTAGGTGTAAATGATAATGGCTTAAAGGGGAAAGTCACTTCCCAAGGGAGGCAGAGATCAAGAATATGGGATTTCAGAAGAGGAAGGTATCTGTAAAAACAGAGGTGGGGGGAGGGAGAGATTGAGGAAGGCTATAGGAAGAGGATGGATTTGGCCTTAGTCTTTAAGAATGGGCAGGATTTGAATATACAGAAACAGGGGAGAAGGGCATCCTGTATGGAGGGAACATCAAGCGTGGAGAAAGGTCAGGGTGTTGGCGAAACAGAGTGTGAGAGGCACAGAAGTAAGAAACAGGGGTGAAAATGGATACACTGGGAATGATCATGAATGACCTTGAACAGCAGCTTTATCCCACCCGTATGGGAATGATTGAAGGTTTTGAGCTGGGCAGAAATGAGTTACTCTTCAAGAAGATGAACCCAAAGAGAGACTAGAAGGAGCAGAAAGGTCAAAAAGCTGAGGCCCATCATCCAGAGAAGACGAATTTTCATTCTCTGATAATTGGATTATATGTCAATACCCAGTTAATCAGCATGCTGGAAGCTGGAACCACCTAACTCCAGCTACTCTGAATAAAGGGAAATGAGCTGTGGTTGGTGAATGCGGGTGGTGAAAGGTCACATGTCCCGAAATACAACATCCTTTTGTTAACTTGAGACATGATTCTAAGTATCACAATGAATTAAGCTTCAAGTTATAAAAACCTTCACCTTTCACATTCTGATTCACTTTTAAACAATTATTTGGTCTCCAGCTATGAAAAGATGACATTTCATTAAGCAGGAGAGACTTAAAATGCTAAGTAAGTTAGATGAACCCAGGAAAGAGCCCTGTGACAATTGTAATTCAGTGATGTGTTTAGCTATTGTTTCTGTCATCCCGAATAACACCCCACACAGCACAAAGATATGAGGAATTTAGCTGCAGCCATCACCAATTTAACTCTTGGGTTTCTCTATCTGGCCCATGTGCTGAGACGCCTTGAGTATGGGAGCATTTTTAACAAATGTAATCAATAACTGAATAAAGATGTCATGGCAAAACTGTTATTATTTAAAATAGTTTAGCACTTTATATTGATTATATTTTGATTAGCATTTCTGATAATCACTTTGTACTCCTTTTTTTTTCTGGCAACCCCCATCCCATTCCTCCTGTGCTCAGCATGTTGCTGTCAGTGCCAGAACAGCTTTCAAGATTAGGCCCTGAGGTGTCAATTCCCTTCTTTTCGTAGATTCCCCAACTAGCTAGTTCATCTCCTGCTCTCTCATTACTTTCTCCCTTAATGATGATAGGTAGTAACATTCTCCAGAGACGATGCTACCAACATTTATATTTCTTCCAAATTAGAAGAGTAGGCATCTCTCCAGATCATAAAGAATACATTTATTTTAAGGTACAGTGGAGAGAACACACAGAAATTAAAGTTTGCTTAATGAGAGCTTAGTAGTTTGCAGAAATTATAGCTTGTGCACAAGGCCTCACCTTTGTTCCTAGTGCTCTGGTTCAATGTTCTCATCATCTGGCCTTTACGTCTCAGGTTACAAAACAACTTGGGAGTTCAGAACCAGCCAGAACTCAAGAGACACAGTTCATCTCTGGCTGTGAGTTTCTGGATCTCTCCTGTCCTATGCCTTGACTGTGTTCTCTCTTTGTACATCTATCTCCCTCTCTTTGGGGCCCTCCCTTTATTTTTTTAATCTCTGCATCACTGCCCCATTGCTCTTCTCTTGTCTTTAAGCTCCCGGGCACTAATCTGTCATCTCTGGTCAGAAGCATTGAGCTCAGTGACTCTGGTCAAGTGCTCACATTTCCAAGGATTATGAAGTCCCTAGTCTGGATTCACTATCATGTTGCTAAATGGATTTCCCAAAGCACAAGTGTTGGGCACTTACATTCAAATAGGGAAACATGAGACTGGTCTTGTTATGTGCCAGGTGCTGTGTGACCCCTTACATATGTGAGCTCAGCCACTTTTCCTTATCAACCTTGTGAAGTCCATGTCATAGAAAAGGAAACTAAATTGTGTCCAGAGAGGTTAAGTGACTTGCTGACTAGTCACAGAGTTAGAATTCACCTCTTGCATCATTGCTGCCTTTCCTGGTCTGATCCACATGTTTATTTGTGGACATTTATAAACCTTCTTTTGTAGCCTGTAAGGGTAGAATGGCTCATTCAGGGCTTTGAGAGAGGCCAGGGCTTATTAGATTTACCATTAAACTGAGAGGGCATCAGTCTATTTAAGGTCTGGACGGTATTTATTACTGGAAAAGCTAGAGATTCAAAAATCTAGTGGGAGAAGTCAGTGATTTGTAGTAAAGTAGAGCATCTAGAGTCCTTTGACTTTAGCAATGGCAACAAATTCTTCCCAATTTAAGTCAAAAAAGAGAAAGTATTGGAAGAATCCACAGGAGCTCCCAAAATTGAAGAAATGCATAAAAGTGCCAAACAAATTCAAGAAGAGCAGGAGCCAGGGTAGCTCTGAGAATCCAGGTAACAGGAGACAATTGATGGTCTTGTCAGGGTCCAACCATAGGATAAATTAGCTTCAACTGTTTTTTCCATCTGCTAATGATTCTAAGTTCCAAGAGATAGTCCAGTTGGAGCATCATGACTGATAGCCTCACCAACAAACATAATTGCAAAGTACTTTGAGAATATCAAACGAGTTATCCCATTTCTCCTTCCAGCTGATTAAAGTGCAGTTGTTTTCCATTTCATACAACCCTCTGACACCAGGCCACTCTAAAAGATTCCTTCTCCTCCACTACTGCCCAGAAGAGCAAACACCTTTTTCCCTCTATGTTCACCCATGCAGTTTTCCCTCCCACCCACTCCTCTACCTTCGAAACTTGATGATGCCCAATTTCTAGCCAAGTATTGGCACCAACGATTGAAAAAAAAGTCTGGATGAATCTTTGTACTCTTTCTAAGTTGGTGTCACCATGTCTGTCTTGGAACCAACAGGAAAGGGAGGAGAGCATTCTGAGCACCTGGAATGTGCAAGCGCCCATTCCCCACGGATTAGCACAGTCCCCTCTTCTTCCTCCTCCCCCTCCTCCCCATTCCAACCTTCCATCCCATGTGTATTAGACCCTGTGGCTGCAAAGTGGACTGATCTAGTCTTTTGATTACTTTGATTTCTCTCCAGTCAGAGAACATGGCCTGAGTCTGATTACCTCACACTGATAAAAATAATAATTCATCTTTGTGCTGCTGATTTTTTAAAATGTCATATTTACATTAAATGCACTTTTTAGTGACTCGTGGCCCCCTTCTTTGATTTTTATTCTCCATGGCCTCTATGCTCCTAGGGGAGCATTTTCTTCAATTTCCCTCTTTCCTTTATTCTCTGTCTCTGTTGCACCCTCTCTCCTTCTTTCCCTCCATCTTTATTCTCTCAGCTCCTTTGCCTTTTTCCCCTTCTCCATTCAGATAAGCCACTACAGAAAGCCACTGCCTGGAGCTGGGGAGAAGCCTTGTGGGATCAGATCTCCCACCAGGGATCAGTCTTTCCCCCTCCCCTGACTCCACACTCTCCCCGGGTTCCAGTGGACCTGCAGTCTGCAGTTTTCCAAGCTTATAGCTGGCTTCTTCACTGAGCCAATTTCTTCATGTATCACCAGGGAAATAAAACCTACAGTGAAAATGATAGTATTGGTTTTCCATTTTACTTTACTGGTAATAAAATCTCAGAACTTCCTCTCATAGAAAAAGCCCTCGCATGCTTGGAACTACAAACAACATCGGAGAAGGGAAAGCCACACGACCCCGCCCTCTAATAACACAAGTCACTGCCCGTTAAAACCTGAGCTCATTCTAGATATTCCTAAATTCAGAATAATCTGTATCAGGTAAGGTGGAGGGAACAGGGGAAAATAAAAATCTGCTGAAAGTCATCTGCAAAAGAAACCCGGCAGACTACCTAAACTGATCTTCAACACCGAGAAATGCTGAAGTAGAAGGAGAGGAATTGTTTAAATGTTTTTGGAAGAATGTATTAAGATGGTGAATCAACATGGAACTTAAGTGAAATTAACTTGTGCAGATGGAAAAGGAATGCTTTAAAACCAGCTCACACTACTAACTTGTCAGGTGATCTTGATTGTATCGCTTGACCTTGCTGGACCTCATTTTCACTGTTTGTAAAATGAAGGAAAGGAAAATCTTGAGATAAATGACTCTGTAATTCTAATCAAGAATAGAAGACTGTGGTTAAAGGTAAAGCTATTTGGAGAATTTTTCCCCGTAACCCACTGGAGGAGTGATCAGTAATACCCAACGTGAAGCCTCAGCAATCTTCTTGCTCCTTCCCAGAATTCTCTAGCTTCTCTGTGATTCAAAAAGAATTAATGCTCTTGGCCTTCCAGGTGACCTGTTGACTCTGGCACTCCTCTTTCCTACCTCCAGAAGCAACCAAGCCACTGAGGGAAGGGCTACCTAGACAACTGTAGGTGTCAAAGGGAATAGGCAGAATAAGATGTTTTGATGGTCCCAGTTGGAGACTGCTAGAAGCACCATTTGCACAGGACTCAGTAGGCCTGCTGGGAAAAAGAGTAGCAAAGAATTTAAAACCTGAAAGGCCTCAAGACACTGGTCTAGTGGTTAAGATTCAGCACTCTCACCACCCCAACCCAAGTTCGTTTCCCAGTCAGGGAACCACACCACCCATCTGTCAGTTGTCACACTGTGATGACTGCATGTTGTTGTGATGCTGAAAGCTATGCCATCAGTATTTCAAATACCAGCAGGGTCATGTTCCACCATGGTGGACAAGTTTCAGTGGAACTTCCAGACTAAAACAGACTAGGAAAAAGGAACTAGCCACCCACTTCTGAAAAAACTGGCCATGAAAACCCTGTGAATAGCAGCGGAGCATTGTCTGATATAGTGCCAGAACGTGAGTGGATGGCGCAAAAACACCAGGCAGGGCTCCACTCTGCCATACACAGGGTCACTAGGAGTTGGAACCAACTTGATGGCACTCATGACAACAACAAAAAGGCCTCAAGACAAAAGAATTTAGCCTCAGGAGCAAAAGGAAAAGTGGAGGCAAACTTTCCCACTTAGAGGGAACACTTTCTAAGAGCAAGTTGAGATTCTGTGCTGGTCATTTGCCTATTTGCTCTCAGATTCATTCCCTGACATTCTCCGGCAAGACATATTTCCCAGGATCATTGCCAACTGTCTTCTTGCTAAGTTCAGCTCATGCAAGGCACTAGCAGGAGACTGAAGGATAAGAGGAAGGAAGAAGACAGAATTTCTTCCTCTCTCTGTCAGGGGTCAGGGGTGCAGCCTCATCAATGGGTTGGGGCTGCTCTGTGATCCATGCTTCCACTGACAGATCTGTCTGTCTCTTGGTCTCTTGATAATACCATCTCCTCCCCTGTTCCCTCCCATCCCAGGGATGGTGGCAGGTTGTTCCTGTTGCTAATCTCTGAGTTATTTCACTATCCACAAGTTGACTTTTCTGCTCTTCCAGCAACTTTGAGATGCACTCCCCCTATCACATTTCTTCTGTGGGACTATCTGGCCTGGGCTTTCTCTTCCTGACCACATCCTGTCTGAAATAGATGCCTGATTCTGACCATGGGCTGATACTGATGTGTCATCCGTGTGCAGTAATACTTTGGATGCAACTCTAACAGTTTCTGGCATATATCACAGGGACATCATCTCAAAAAGCCCTCCCCCACCTTGTTGAGAGCAAGATGGTCAGTTCAGTGGCTCAGCGGTGATGAAGTCAACACCGACAGTGACAAGGACAGGTGGGCCAGAGTTGATGCCTCCATAAGCAGGACACCAAGCCCACCTGGTGGAGCAGAGAAATTGCATTGACAGCTGTTGCAGGAGATTTAATGTCTGCCTTTGACTGCGTGTGACCTGGATAAATCTACCTAGAAAAGGAAGGGATTTGAGATGCTCTGATGATCCAGAAAAGAATAGTATCATTACTACTGAAATTATTCCCACAACCCTTGATTGTTCTCACTCACAATGCTGTTTCCTAGGGGAGAAATGATGTAAACAATAGTTTACAAAGCACTTTCAAACTTTTATATCATTTGATACTCACGTACATTTCCAATGAAGATTTTGATATTTTGAAAAACTACCAGCTAATAAATAACATAGATTAAACCAAAATTCAAGTTTTCTGGTCCCAATTTTCATGCTTTATGAGGAGCATATGGCAAGTGGCAATGAGACATCCCAATATGTTGTCAAGAACATACCCAGAGACGGTGGGACTGCTGGAGATAAAGCTTGGCCTATATATATGTTTACAGTAATGCCTGCCATGCTGGATGTGTACTAGATGTTTACATCTCTGTCTAGATGAGCTAGAGAGCAGGGACCAAGTATCGGTCCACTCTAACTCCAGTATCTATCAGAGCTTGAGTTCTAGTAATTGCCTAGTAAACGTTTGTTGGCTGCACAGATGAAGGAGGGCATAACAAGCCACTAACCAGGACAAAACAAATATTAATGGAATTGGAAATTGGGATTTGATAATAGAGTCATCCAATAAGTAGGTCATGTAGAAATAAAAGGCTTCCGATATGTCTTAAGATGTAGCAAGTGTCTTGAGATCTCATCTTATACCTCCTCATAGAATTCAACCACAAGAGATCCATTTCTTTGGTCTTTGAGAGTCTCTATGGCAAAGCAAATATCTTGGAGACTGAGAATAATGATGAGTTTGATTGCAAAAGAAAAGAGAGCAGATCTCTAAGCAGTACGCCTTCTGGGTCCTTGCCCTACAGATACACCAGCACACACATGAAATGATTTATGTAAATAGCTTGTGCAACAATATTTTTAATAGCAAACCATTGGAAGCACCCCAGGTGTACATCTATAGGGAGTTGGTTACATAAACTGCGAGAATTTCTACACATTTATTAAAAAAGAATGAAGAAGCTCTTTATTTATTGATATAGAATCATCTCTGGGATATATTATAAAGGGAAGAAAAGCAAGATGGAGACTACATATAATAGTAACTTTTGTGTAAGAAAAGAATGGAATAAAAATGTGCATTCTTATCTGCTTTGTTTCCATAAAATAGCCCTCGATGAATACCCAAGAGCCTGACACAAAAGCTCACCTGCAGGGACAGGAGCTGAGGGAATGGTCTGAACAGGAATGTGGTGAAGGCAAGACTCTTAATATACATCCATTGAAATAATTTTGGTTTTTGAACAATGGAATGTATTCACTAGTAATCAAAATTTTAATTTAACTAATTTAATTAATTAGCTGATTAAATTTAAAAGGGAGGATCCCAAAAAGGAAATGGGAAGACACTGAAGACAAGCTATAGGTCTCTAGGACTTCTCATTTTCTCAGTCTCCAAGAAATATGTAATAAGTGCTGAGCCCCACAGTTGTTCCAGTCTTGTCCTGCCGCAGCATTTGCTCAGTCTGCCTGATGCAGGAATTGTTGTGCCCACCTCGGTTATCATTAAGTCTTCCTTGGTCACTAGATGTTAATCGTTAGAGAGCAGAGTCCAGGATTGACCCCTCTTTCTCATCCCTGTGGTTCCAGGAATATAAAAGCATTTTAAAAATAAATAAATCTCTGTTAAATGGAATTGAATTTTTCCTACTGCCAAATCTAATTCTGCCTTCAAAACCCTGAGCATGAGCCAGAGATTTCTCCTTCCTTCTCCTCAAAAGGTGTTTTTAGAATCCATTTAGTAAGGGCTCACTTGTTGGTTTCAGAAATGGCTTTCACGGTCCCCAAAAGTGGAAAGGGGCACTCTTTCTTCTCACAATGGAGCAGTGGTGGTAGGAGGCAGGGATGGCTATTTTGGATAAAGGGGCAAGTGAATCGGAGATCCTTGTAAGGCATATGCTTGCCCATGAATCTGGAAATGGAATACTGAAGTAGCTGCAAATGGGCCCCATGAGGGCAGGTGGAGACTCCAAGACTCATAGTCCAAAGGGATGATGTATTTCAGGTTTTATCCAGACAGATGTCCTATCTGAAAAGGGTCTCTCCAATGAGTGGCCATAAGAACCCAGGAAGTGTGTTTGTTTATTCACTCATTTATTCATTGACTGTCTACCACCTTCCAGGTAGAATGTAAGGCATTGAGATTTTAGCAGTGAACACTACAGGTCATGCTTAAAGTCAGGTAGGCAATTGTAGCAGCTTTATCAATAATCAGTCGGTTCATATTCCCAACCAGTGACTAAATCTAGAGAAGGCAAAACCCAGCCACCCCCTCAGGTTATGAGCTGGTAGGAGCTCATCCAACAGGTAGGGGCATCAGGGTCCCAGATAAATGGTCTAGTATCCAGGCCAGGGCTCTGAAAAAAAACCCAGTCATATGAACTGACTACTGCAGTGGCCAAAAGAAGGTAAGAACTTGATGGGCATATGGTTGCTTATAGCTCATTTCAGACACCTGATTTATGACAGAAAATCCCAGACCCATTATCTAGAGGCCTGAGGCTGCTGATACCCTGGTCAGGATTGGTTCAAGTACTAGACAGTGCTAAGCCTCTCTTTGGGAGGGCTTGGGAAAGACAGAGTTGACAAAGAAAGCCCTAGAGCATTAATAGGCATGTTCTCATTTTATGTGTACTATTGGGCAGAGCCCCTCTCCCCTTCTCACATTTCATGTTGCCCTTTTGTGCCCACCCTGTTCCACTGAAACCACTCTGGTTTTATCCCCATGAACACGGAGATGGGGCAGGAAGGGGAGAACCTAATGTAGATTCTCCCGGCCATACAGCTTTGCCAAGTACAATTTTATTCCTTACGAGTTTACTTTTTAAGCTTACTGATATGTTTCCAAATCTAGAAAATAGGGAGTCTATATTGGACATCAGAAGTTACCTTAATATTTCAACATTCAAAACCTGTACAGCACAGAAGCCTGGAGTTTTGTACTGATTCAGTCACTAGTTAGCCAAGCCACCCTGAGGATGGCAATGAACTCTTCTGTGCCTGATTTGACCTGTGCCAAATGGCAGCAGCCATGACTATTTTGACATATAAGGAAAACATATATGTGACGTAAAAGTGCTCCGAAAAAAGACAAATGCTATACAAATATGTGCGATTATTAAAATCATTATAGTTCTAAATTATATAAAAGTAAGCCTATATGGGATGAATTCTCATTGTAGGAGCAAGGTGGATGCCTGGAGAGACAGGTTAGAGAACACTGTTTGGGTGTTTTGAAAAGCTGCCTTGTTCATTATCCGTGACAATAATAGATTGCTTTAGGACTAGAATATCTTCCCATGTTCAAGATTTTTGTTTTGATACCAGATGCAAAGATAAGACACAAAAGCAATCAGTGCACGAAGTTGAAGCAATGCTGACTGCTTAGCTACTTCTGAATATTTTTAGCTTAACTCTACCACTTTCAAAGTATCTGCAGACAAGAGGTATAGATATATCGCGGGCTCAGAGAATGGCTTCAGAAATAATCAAGACATCACATGCAGTATCAAGAAAAATTTAGAGATGCTCTTCCAGGGGCACAGACAGTGTTTTATGAGCAAATAAAAAAAACACAAACGCCAAAAATATCGATACTATGTCAAAAGGGCTCTGCCCTGAATAAATGGACGTTGCAGAGTAACACCACATAATTCAGGACGAGCCCCTGTCATCCATGTGTTCCTTGAACACAGTCTTAGGCCTCTTTTGTAACTTTTTTTCATAATTCATTCAGCAATATTTACTGAAAGCCTTTTAGGCTCCAAGCACTGTTCTAGGTGTTGAGAATTCATCAGTGCACAACACAAAGTCTTTACCATCATGAAGCCTTTGTTCTCATAGGAGAGACAAAGAAACAAGCAAATAAATGTTTTCTGTAATGTTATGCAGAGATAAATGCTGTTTTAAAATATATCAGAGTAAGGAGATGGAGTATGGGATGCCCATGTTAGAAACAATTGTCAAAGAAAGGCGCTCTGAAAACGTAATATTTGAAAAAAGACGTGATGGAGTGAGCCATGGAAGGGGGTCCTATCTGACTAATACAAACATTTCATCTCAAGACAAGAGAGAGACAATGAACACATCACAAAAAAATTTTGACCATAGACATGCTACCAATGCCAGAGAATGCTGGAAACGTCTTCAAAATATGCTAGCAGGTTGGGGTTGTTCTCTTGCACCTCTTCCATCACCCTGAGAAGAGCTCTCCCTGAGTAGTCGCTGCCGCTTCTGCATGGACCCCAGAATGAAGTCACGTGGAGCCCACCTGAGTCCCACCTGCAGAGAGGAGGCCAGACCAGTCAGACAGACAGCTTGAAGCAGAGCACGAAGCCAAACCCGGCCTGGATTTCCTAATCCTCAGCCCACTCACTGATGTGCTTGCAGGAGAAATAAATCACTGCTGTCACTGAGTTTTGGAGGGCTTGTTACTCAGCACTAGCCAACTCTTACAGTATGCCAGATAGCTGCGAGATAGTGATAAGTCTTAAGATGTAAAACAAAATAAGGAAGCAGAGCCTGAAGGATTCAGTGGGGGCACGATTTATTGATGATGATCAGAGATGGCCTCAGTGAGAAAGTGACATGGGAGTAAGATCTGAAGGAGATCAAGGAACAAGCCCCTCCCATTTCTGGAGGAGGAGCATTGAGAGGAGAGGGAAAAGCGCATGGAAAGGCCTTGAGGCAGGAATGTGCCCTGCACATTCACAAACAGCAAGGGAGCCAGTGTTTGGAATGGAGTAAACAGTAGGAGGTAAAGTCAGGGAGTCAAGGGGCCTTTTATGTCCCATATGTAGATTTTAAGCAAAAGAGTGGCATAATCTGACAATTTTTAAAGGGTCACTCCATCTCCTGAGCCATGACTGTGATGAGTGGAAGCAGGGGGGCTGTTTGGGAGAAATTATGGTGGCTTGAATGAGGAGGGCAGCAAAAAAGGCAACGGGAAGTGATCAGGTTTGGGATATGGTCCGAATGGAGAGCTAATGAGATTGTAGTTGTCAACAATATGGAATGTGAGAGGAAGATTTCAGGGATGACTCCAGGGTTTTAGTCCTCAGCAACCAGAAGTTTGGAACTAGCATTGACTAAGATGGGGAAGACAGTAAAAGGAGCAAGTGTGGGGAGAATCTCAGCCTCTTGGATTGATAACGATAAATTTGAGTTATCCATTAGTCATCCAATGGGAGTGTGACAGAGGCAATTTGACGTCTGGAATAAAGATCCTAACTGAAGAGTCATCAGCATATGGATTGTTTTTTCTCATGCCAATAAAGATCTGAGAGATCCTTTACAAGGGAGGGGAGACCACATGGAAAACTGAAATTTTCAAGAGCTGAATTGCTAATATTCCTGTGGGCTCTTCTCCAGGCCACATGGCAAAGAGTTAAAATGGTGCTCAGTGTAGCTCTCTCTTCCCCTCGCTTTGCACTGGTCTGGGCTTGCCTTCCTCTCCGCCACACCTGATGAGTTTCCACCTAGTCAACTGAGGCAAAGCCCAAAACCGAGAGGAGTTTATGTGGTGGTGAGATGCATGCACTATTGAGCCTTCCACTGCTTATTAAATAGGGCTGATACATCAGGCGTGTGGCATTCTATCGAGAGAAAGGAAAACACTGCCCCAGCCGCCTTTGGGGCTAGGGAGAGGGAGAACGGGTTCTCTGACTCAGTAAACCGCACCGAGCAGGCACTGCTTCCTCAGTCTGCAGGCGCGGCGTGCTCTGGCTTTATCTGTTAAAGACGTACAATGGAGTAGAGGGTAGGAAACCAACAAACAAAACAACATTGCCCTATTTCAAAGAGTGACACTCCTGTGCTGAGCTGAGACACCGAGCTTAGAGGAAAAATCGATAGAGAAAATCTAAGTGGCCAACCTATGGGATCCAATGATAACTTTAAAATAAATGCCCATGAGGTTGTAAAATCACTACAAATACAATTGTTCAACACCCCAAAGCAAGTTTTAAAACTTGATTACCTTTTGCTGCCATTATCACCGATCTATAGCCAAGAAACTTCAGCCTCGGAAACTTGAAAATGTTTGATTTAGTCTTAAAAAAAAGACTTTGTGACCTAGTAAACTAATAAGGACTGCTGGGAGCAAAAACTAAGATTTAGATTATCAAAAGCTTGGGCTTAGCAGTAGGACAATAGATGGAAGCTCTACAAACGGAATATAAGCCACAGAGGAGACTGACGCAAAAGAGAAAGGTCTGTGTCACATTGAAGAGACGTGAGAGAAAGATGCCCAAGCCAGATTTGGAATCATAGCTGAGAGTCCTCTTCACAAAGCTTTAACACTGCTGTAACTGGACAGCAAGCCCATTTCCCTTCCACTTTGGGACAAATCGAGGCATTCTTAAAGTTTCGTGACTGTGCTCATACATTGTGACGTTTTACTAATACTCCAAATTATGATGGAATCCTTCAAGGCCTAGTACAAAGAGTGAAGGCTGGGTTTATCAGTGGCTTCACATTGCTGGCACACATGGGAGTAAAGGACTGCACTTCCCTCAGAAGATCTATTGTAATTGTAATCAGGCTGCAGGATTACGGGTGCCGTGTACACTGGCCCCGGAGCAGGATGCCCAGTTAGAAGATATCTCAGCTGGGTTTGCTTTGAACCTTTGCCTCTACAAGATTAAACCCAAGCAAAGGAGATTCATGAAGGCAGCCAAGCAAGTCCAAGGCTTTCCCTTCTGGAGGATCTTACAGGAGTTATTTCCGTCACTTCCCTGGTCAACAGAGGAAGAAAAATATGGGATGGGAAAGGCAAATAAAGGCGATAGTTGAGATGGTTTTTAAAGGATGAAAAGAAGTTTGAGAGGAAGAAAAGGTAGAACAGGGGCCAGCGGGTGAAAACCCAGAGACAGACAAATCAGCTCAACAAGAGAAGAAAGGCTTTTCTGATATAGTCATTCAACGATGAAAAAACCTTCCTTGAAAAGCAGGAAGCAAAACTATGGAGGGTGTATTTCTTCCTTTCTTCCATTCTTTATCATTTTAGACAAAAATTTATTGAGTAAACTCTATCATGTGCCAGACACTATGCTCTGATCTATATTATGATGTGTCTAGATGGCCATTGCCCCCACTGGACATATGAGCCACTTGAATTTCTATGCATTCTTATTGCCCTGCTTGAGCACATATATTAAAAACATCTACCAGAAGAGAGAAGGGGCCTGGGGAGGAATAAATTATAAATGGGATTTCTGCATTGGTGAGATGATTGGCTTAGTTGAAACAATGTTAATTTAAATCACATCAGCCAAAGAGATACGGTTAAAAAACCATTAAAAAACAAAACGAGAATTTGAAACAATAATTTTCAAACCTTGAATAAATGAAGGTAGAAGACTCCTTTCCCATTCCACATTCGTTGGTTATACAGAGTTCAACCTTTGTCTACCCAAACAGCAGGGAAGAGCGTGGCTGTTGACCCGCACTTGAAAAAGTCAGGCAGGGAAAGATTTTGTTTTCTTCATCAGTTTTTCAGAATGCCACCAAACACAGCCCCCAGGAAACCAGTCAGGCTTTATCATGCCTGTTTTCCTCTTCAAACTATGATCCAAGTCTCTCTGAGCAGAAAGGGCCTCATTCAGGGCCATGACGTCCCTCCCACCTCCTCTCCAAGTGATGGAGAATGAACCCCCGATGAGCTCAGCAATCCACAGACTCACACAATGTGAGCGTTAGAATGAGCCCTTGAGGGCTTCTGCTCCAACCTCCACATTTTACAGGCCATGGGGCTGAGACCCAGAGTGGGGCACATTTTTTTACAGCACAGCAAGGCCCTGTTTCCACACAACTTGAGCAAAAATGAATGAACCACCTACTCTCCATTACCCCTCTGCTTCTCGCTAGTTTTTTCACTGTTTTTACTTCTCTCCCTTTCCCTCTCGGGATTATTCCCTTCCCACTGGCACCTCTGTATGTGCCGCCACCAACTGTCAACTGCAGAATTGACAGTCAGTAAGTAGAGTCAGGCAGTGATGAAGCGAATGCTGAAGGGAAGGTGTCCTCTTGACCTCACCACCATTAGCAGCGCTGGCAAGCAAGAGAAGTATGGAGAAGCCCTGGCTAATTGGCCAGAACTGCTCTGTAGCCGGCAAGCAGTGATAAGGACGGGTGTGATTACTATCACTCTGGCTTATTCCTTCCTATCCTGTCTCTGTGGAATCCCCCACCTCAAACTAAAAGACAGTCTCCTCTCGGCCCATCACAGCTTCCCCAGAACATACCTGGCTAACTAAGCCATTACTGGACTCTTTCAACTCACCCTCAGCAATCATTTTTAACATCATCTCTGCTTTCTCACCTGGTTATTAGCCATCACTGCCGAGAGCAGGCTGGCTGCTAGGTTAGTTGGTACTCACTGCTCCTGTACTCCTTATGTTTCTCTTCCTGTCACAGAGCACTCGTAAAAGTGAGTGCATGCAGTGACAAACAAGGTCCTCATGTATTTGAGACTGCAGATCCACACCTTACTTATTTTCCATGGCTGGATGAGCTTGGGTGTGGGCATGAAGATATTTTTCTGTACAATTAGTATTAAAAAAAAGTCATTACTTCTATCATTAGGCAACTTTTCTCTGCTTTTTGCAGTCATCCAAACAACGTTCTCAAAACCAGAATATCTCAGAATGCATTGTTTTATATAATCTGCTTATTGGAGGTGAGAGGAAATTTGGCTTGACAATGGATCTTTTCAAAGATTTTGACCTGTTAGGTTTTAAAACTTCTCATTCCCCATTCCCACACCAGCTTAGATATGACCGATCTGGGAAACAGAATAGAAGAATCTCAGATTCTGTTTAGGGTGCTACCCGCCATAAAGGGCGAAAAGGGAGTGGGTCCACTTTCTCCAGTATGAAATACGTTGTCTCAGGCCAGACCTTATGGAAGTGAAGCATAGAAGACATTTCCTCCCCTCTCCTAGGAAAGCGGGAGTTTTGCACCTTCTTTGGATACAAAAATAGAGTCCACTCACTGTGATCTTCCCAAAGACCAGGTCTGATGAGCTCATTCTCCAGCTGAAAAGTTCAATGGCTCAACCCTAACGTCTTAAGTAATTTCCAGACTCCTTTGTCTTCACAAGTTGGCCTTACCTACTTTCCCATCTCACTTCCCAGCCTTTGTTTACAAAATGAACAAGTCAAGATAAAGTATTCTTACTGTTCTTTAATTAAGCCCCACTCTCTCCCACCTTTAGGCTTTGTCCAAGCTGCCTGTAATGTTCTTCCTCACCTCTTGTCCCATCTCTGCGGGTCCACATCCTACCTCCCTTCAAGAATAGCAAGAGACAGAAATTGACTCCAAAGGAATGGATTGGGAAGATGGAAGCATATCTCACGAAATCAAAAGTACCAAGTACAACTAGACCTTACGAGGAACTGGAATAAGAAACTGGAAAGCCAGAGGGAGCAATGATCCATTTCTGTCGCTCTCCCCTCCCTCCTTCTTTCCTCGCTAGTCAAATATGCTCTATCTCAACTTCCTTCCATGAGTTTGCTCTGCTGCTTTCAGACTCTGCTTTCTCTACCTTTCCATACATACTGACCAAATGTGACCACCTCAAACTTTTCCATGTTTTCTCAGCTCCAAGCCCAGTGACCAACTGACTAACCTCCGGTACTGTTTACCAATCCCCAATGTATGAGGAAGGAGGTGTCATTGGATTAACTTGTCCACTGGACTGACTCTTGGCTGTTTGACTCTATTCTGCTTAGCTATGACCAAGGAGGTGAGGATCATCAAATATAACTTGGCTGTGCTTCTGTGTGAGTATATCTATGCTACTGAGAATGAGACATTCTAATAGCAGCAGGGCACAACCTAGGCAGACTCCCTAAAAGTTTCCTACATCAAAACTCCAGCCCAAATTCCAGCTCCTTCTCAAAGCTTTCTCTGATTCCACCATCTAGACACAACCTCTCCTCTCCTTGAGTATCTATACCATGTATAAGTGATGACTTGATGTACTTTCTGCTGAGCATCCTTACCCTACACCTTTTCTTCTAAAAGACCCCTCCTTCATCCCCAGACCAAGAGGCAAGCATTGAGCAGGCTGAAACAAGTTCAGTACCTCACCCACCTTGCCTTGATATTAGTACTAGAAATAAGAAGGTGAAAGTGACAACCCTCTAAGATGTGGGATAATCTGAGCTGATGAAGGATGGGTGGCAGTTAGCCACCTCCTTCTAGGCTTAGACGCAAGAGTGTCTTGGCTACTTCTGGCAGCCTCTGCTAAGATACTATAAGAAAGAGACAATGCAAACTGATCTGAGTGGAACAGAAAAGGAGTAGCAAAATGTGGCTGGAGCTTAGGGCAGCTTCCTAAAAATTGAGTTCAGGTGTGGGGTTCCCAGGAGTTTTCCTCATTTCTGTCCTTTAGAAGTTTAGTCTATAAGTTATCTCAGGATGCTAGTAAATCTCTTTTTGCTTAGAGTGGCCATAGTTTGCTTGTAATCAATGAGACATGGCATGCACAACCCTTTACCTACTTTGGTATGATGCTGATTACTTCTTAAGTTGAATTACCCTTATTTCTCTACATGTCTTCTTTCTCCTATGAATCCATGAGATTCTTGAACACAAGGATCATGGGTTACTGCTTTCTGAATGCCCATAAAGCCCCTATTGTGGAACGTAGTAAGCTCTTATAATATGTTCATTAAATGAATGAACAAATGAATGAATAGAAAATGTCCGTTGTCCTATTCCCATGACCAGGCATTTCATGAATTTGGGGAATGTCTGTGAGTAAAAGGAGGTAATTGCTGCCTAAATCAATGTTTTAGATGACGGTACAGTCTTCTACCTGGTACCTCACCTCCCCTTGTCCATTTCCTTCTACATGTCTGTGCCTCCTTGAGGTGCAGGGATAAGGACAAATGTGGCTTTGTTGAGTAAATCTAGTACACGACATGCTCCTGGGAGAAAGAAAGAAGAGACAGCCCTTTACAACATGCAATAAAGAGACAGAGCCTTGCTATTTTCTCAAAGCATGAGCATTGCTTCTTATAGAATCCAACCTGTTACATGGGTTTGGTTTCAATATGGCTTAGGAAATATCCAAAGCATACCAATTCCTGTCCAAAAACCACAGCATCTGTGTCCGGTGGTTTTGTCCATTTGTGTATGGAAAATTTCAAGGTCCCAGAAAAACTGCACTAGGAATTGAGAATGGAACGGGGGTAGGAGTCCTGAAAATCTTGTCTAACTCATAGCTTCCTATTGACTTCTGCCCCCCTACAAATCGGCTCAAACCCCTATGGGAGGATCCAAAGGTATCCTTGGTTGAGAAGCTGCTCTCTCCAGATCCCAGGAGGGGCAGCAGATCCTCCACGCCCAAATTCATCTATGCACCTCGCTCACCAACCCCAGAGCCTAGATGGGCAGGGCGGGCTCCGAGCTCTAAAGGAAACTTCACTCCACCCTTCCCTAATGACAGGCCCCTGCCCATAGCTTACCCTGGAAACAAGCACTAAGGCCGTCTTGGGGACACCAATGGTTCCAGCCCCTAGCTTACACTCTCTTAGTCACTCCCGACCTCAGCGGGGCTTTATCTCTCCTATACACTTGGCATTTGACAAAGCTCTCTCCCTTGGGACCACTCAGCTGTGACATTTTCCCAGCATGTCTTCTCCTTGTCAACATGACACAGGGCAGGCAGCCTTTCAAAGTGAGAGAAAGACACCAGAGCATGCAGGCACACACTCGTGTGCACACACACACTGGAGAAGAGAGGGAGAGGAGGAAGACCTCAGTGAAAGGGCAGCCCCAAATTTAGCTCAAACACAAATGTGACTCAAATAAATACGCCTCAATGTAGCAACAGCCCAACAGCGCACATCTCATTTTGATAAGAAACCATGGGAGGGCTGAGCCTCTTCATGCACGCTTCCCCAAAGCCCTTAACAGGCTCTTTGGAGAGAATTCCAATTTGGTGTGGCCAAAATGCAGCCACTTCTAGGGACAAATGCTCCACAGGTCTTAAGTTTACCTACCAAAGATGCTGTCTCCCGGCTGCCCCTTTAATTGCGTGCCCATCTTCGCCGCGCCTGATGGAGCCAGCAGTGCAAAAAGGCTCTCGGCTGTGCTAACGTGCTGAACTTGGATCCCCGTTGAACACGCCCTGCTCCATCCTGCTTCTCTGCGTTTGCCAAGCTGTTCTCTTTGCCAGGAAAGCACCCTTGCCCTTCCTCCACTTACCTGCCAGAAAACTTCACCTCTTTAAGAGTTAGCTCAATTTGCTCCTCATCAGATACTCTGCAGACACCATTAGATGCACCCATTGAAACTTGTACAGGCCTCCATTCTGAAAACATCACACTGTCTTACATTTGTGTTTTGATGTTTCCATCCAGCTAAGAGATTGTGTGGGCCTTAAAGACACAGAAAATGGCTTTTTCATGTCTTTATCCCCAGCACTTAGCATAGCTCCTGTCACATAGAATTTTACAAGAAGCAGAAATGACATGAAAGACTAGGGAAACCCCTTGGCACCAAAAGATTCTTCCTTTTCTCGCCACTTTAATTTAACAGACGTATATTTCAGTGGATGTATGAAAATATTGCCTCACTTTCCTACTGGAGAGCCACCCACCCACCCTGTGTGCAAAGCAGAACGTCATTCACAGTGACCCAGCCCTTCTCCCCCGCACCACTCTCACAGGGGTAGGCGCATGACCCAGGCTGACCATTTAGAGTATTCCATTTCTTTGAGCACAGTAATAGGTTCATGGGTGGGCCTATGACACAAGTAAGTCATATCAGAGCCTTCTCCGAGTTGTAAGACATGAACATAGGGGAAAAGATCTTTCTTCCTGAATTGTGCATTATAAGAATATAGATTTAGAGCTATTAGTGACCATCCTTTCTTCCTCTTAAGTAGGAAGCCAAAACACATAGAAAGGCAGATGTAGAGGTGTAGAGAGAGATGTACAAATAGAGTCCTAATATGTCGTTTCAGCTCCTAGATCCAGCTATGCTTGAAGCCAGACCCATCCTGTCCTTCCTGGTTATTAGGATTTAAAGCCAACTCAACTCCCTCTTCTTCCTTCTCATCTTTCTTTTTTCCTTAAGCTACTTGGAGTTGAATTCCTGTTGTCTGCAATCAAAACAGGCCTGATATATACCATTTTTGCTGATATATAAAATGAGAATTTCTTCTTTACCAATGAAACTCCTCCTTAATTACTTTATTTTGAACAATAAAAATTGTTTGAGGAAAACCCATTAGCCTTAAATGATCTCCACCATTGCTTGTATTTGGTGCTTTTAGAGGTTATCTGATATAAATCTGACATGGTGTGTTTAAAAGAGGACAAACCATTTTAACACAGATTTAGCAGTTATTCTCAGGGGGATCACAACTGTCCGTTGCCATAATTGAAACATTTAAAGGTCATTTTAAAAACCAATGCCCTGGCAAAACAATAGAAGGAAACACAGACAAATATCTTCATGACCTCAGAATAGGCAAAGAGTTCTTAAATAGAGTATGAAAAGCTCTAACATTAACAGGAAGAAAATCAACAAATTGGACTACATTAAAGTTAATAACTTTTGCTCAAAGATGTCATAAGAGAGTGAAACACAAGCCACAGAGTGGGAGAAGATATTTACAATAGAAGCAAAATCTATCAAAGGACTCATATCCAGAATACCTGAAGTCCTACAAATCAACAAGAAAAGGGAGGACAGTTCAACAGAAAAAAAAAGGGACAAAAGGGAATATCAAATGGTCAATATGACATGAAAAACTGCCCAGCCACACTAATTATCAGAGAAATTCAAATTAAAACCACAATGAGACACCATTACAAATCCACCAGAATGGCTAAAATGAAGAAGACAGTAGGAGCAGATTAGGTAGGTGAAGCCAGGTACCCGAAGGTTGCTGCAAACATTCAGTAAGAACATGATTACCTTTCAACCTTGTTCCCAACACAGATGTAGACGAAAAGAAATTAATCTTGTTAATTTGCTGTTTTCTTGTTTAACCTGAGGGGTAACTCAAGGGTCACAGGACTGATGAGTTTGTTTTACAGAAGAAAAAGAATGCTTTCAAGGAAGTTACCATCACCAGATAGCCAGCCCCCAGCTGCCCTTGATGCCCAGAAGTCAGACTGCCCAAGAGCTTTTTTTTCTTTAGGAAGATTAGCCCTGAGCTAACTGCTGCCAATCCTCCTTTTTTTGCTGAGCAATACTGGCCCTGAGCTCACGTCCGTGCCCATCTTCCTCCACTTTATATGTGGGATGCCTGCCACAGCATGGCGTGCCAAGCAGTGCCATGTCCACACCGGGGATCCATACTGACGAACCCCGGGCCGCCAAAGTGGAACGTGCACACTTAACCGTTGAGCCACTAGGCTGGCCCCCCAAGGGCTTATCTTGAATGAAAGCAACACGGATTTCCCCCTTGTTTCTCCTCCTGCCAAGCCCCTTGCCTCTATAAAACTCCCTACTTTTGTCTCTTGATAAGGCAGATTTAAGAGAACCTATCCTCCTGCCTTCTCATTTTGGCCAATCCAAATAAACCTTTCTCGATTTCTAAGTGCCAAGGTCTCAGTGATTGGCTTCCTGTACATCAGGCACACCAAATCAAGATTAAGAGCTTCAGCATCACAAGGATGCAGAGCAGCTAGAAGTCTCATACCTTGCTGGTAGGAGCACATGTTGGCACACTACTCTAGGGAATTGTTTTAAGTATTTACTGACACTGAACTTTTTTCTTATGGGTTATGTTCTGCATATTAACAGGTGCAGGGTACACAGATGTATTTTCTCTGTCAATTTTTGGAGCTGCACACTTATGAGCATGCACTTTTCTGAACATATGCTTAACTTCAATGCTATCAGGACCTCAGCAGTGTCCTCACGGCCGAGCTGGGCCAAAGAGGAGCTCTGCTCTGGGTGCTGGTTCTCCATCCACCCCTTCAGTCCCATCTGTTAGCCAACATCCTTTACATCAGCCAGAGTCAGTTTTGGCTCCTTGCAACTCAGAACCCCGACTAGCACAACCCTACATAATTTTTACATTCCTATTATAAGTTGATATTTGATTAAAAGTTTATATATTCAAAGTGGTCAACCATTTCTTTTGTCATTTTTCTGATTGAAAAAATGGAGTGGCCTTACATTTGGGGTTTGCTTTTTTCCAGGATACCCAGCTCGTGCTTCAAGTCTTTACTCAAAGGCAGCTGGTGTAGTGGTTAAGCACTTGGACTCTGATGCTAGACAGCCTAGGTTTAATTCCCAGATCTCATAATTGTTGGCTGTGTGACCTTGGACAAGCCCCTCAACCTCTCTGTGTCTCAGTTTCCTCACTTGTACAATAGAGATAATGCCTACTTTCATAAGTTTGTTATGAATAAATACATGTAAAGCATTTGTAAGTATCAGCTATTATTACAATTATTAACATGAAAGAGACTCAGGCTCTATGATCACCTAAGCAGCCTCCCTGCCCAGGCCTTGGGCAATTGGAAACAGAACAAGGAAGAGCTTCTGGAAGTAAATGAGTACATTCCATTTGGGCTGGACCCACATTTTGGAAGGAAGCAGTAAAGACCCTGAAGGTGTACACTCCTCCTCCAAAACCCCCACCACTAGCTCTCCCGTATCCCGCCTCCCATTCACGACTACTGCAGCCCTGTGGCCCCATCCAAGGAGAATGGCCCAACAAAATCCCTTTCTGTGCTCAGCCTTTACCTCTGACTCCCGGGCCTCCCTGCAGGACCTTCCAAGGTCCTGGGGCATTTTGGTTTTTTTTTTTTTTAGACTGGCACCTGAGTTAACATCTGTTCCCAATCCTTTTTCTTTCTTTCTTCTTCTTCTTCTTCTCCCCAAAGCACCCCTGTACATTGTTGTATGTTCTAGTCATAGGTCCTTCTGGTTCTGCTTTGTGGGATGCCGCCTCAGCATGGCTTGATGAACAGTATTAGGTCCGTGCCCTGGATCCGAACAGGCAATGCCCTGGGCCACTGAAGCAGAGTGCATGAACTTAACCACTGGGCCATGGCTGGCCCTGCAAGGACCTGTTTTAATGGTGATTGACAGCGAGACTTGGGGCTGCAGCAACAGGTGTGGTAGTGGGAGTCTGAGGCTCTGGTCCATTGGTTCAATGGCTCCTCTCATCTCTGTCCAATCTCCATCTGACGCCTTGCCCATCTGTGGGGCCTCAACTACTCGTCCCCCTGCAAGTCTCGCCTTATGTGCCCCACCACTGGCACACCCACCTCCCTTAATCTTGGCCTTGACCTTGTCTTGGGCTTTTCTGCCCCTCTGCAGCACATTCCTTCCCTGCCTATGATGGTCATTTACATTCTTCTCCTCCTGATCCTTCTTTGAGCTCTCATGCTTCTATAAAAGGATTTTAGAACATTAAACTAATGTAACAAGCAGAAAAATTAGGAAAATATTAAGAACAAATGAGCCACAATATATTTACACACACACACCCAGATGGCACTAGATAAACTTCATCTCAGGAGAACTACCTTTGGTTAGGGAAATACCCTGATATGCTACTGAGGCACAGAAGATGGGGTCCAAGAGCTTGGTCCAAAAGGAGATGGTTAACGACAGTTAAATATTTCTGCACAAAACTCTAACAGGATTTGTAGTAAGACGAGAGACAAGAGGGGAGACAGAAGGGCGTGCATAATGTGACTGGACGCTGGCCCTTGCTTAGCATGGTGGCTAGCAGGAAATGCCCAAGAACACTTAAGAACAGGGCACCTATTATGTAGTGAAGTTGTTTGTGATGCTGCAATGTAAACTCTCTATGGCCCTGAACCTTCGCTTGTGTCTGCTACACACACAGGCTCATGATGGTGTCATTTGGGGGAGGTGAAGGAATCCCAGCCAGGGATTTTGTGAGGAAAGGCAAGGCATGTGCAGGTTGCTCAGATGCTCCATAAACTGAATTAATTCAGCTAAAGCAAGAACTCAGATCCCGAGGTGACCAGCAGAAGAATAAGTTTCCCTAAGTACCTCTGGAGAGACTGGGAGGGAAGATGGATCCCCATTGCCCATGGAATGAGGGTCTCTGGCCAGTATTAGTTGCATTTCAGAGGACAAGGGGGCTCCAGCTAGCAGCTGGGTTTTGTGTGTTTATCGATTACATTGCTTACATGTGTCTGTGTTCAGGCATGTGCACAAGTCATTAGAGGGGATGGGGGATGGTGGAGTAAGAAGAGCCCTGAGTTAGATGTCTAAAGAGATAAATCCGAGTCCTGGCTTGGTCACTAACCTTGGATGAACCAGTGAGCGTATCTGGTCCTCAGATGCCTCACTGTAAAATACGGGCCTGAACTAGACACATTCTCTGATCCCAACCAGCTCCAATCGTTCAGGGGACTCATTCTGCCTTCCATCTTTGCCCTGACCACTTGAGTTCACCCTCTGTCTGTTAGCTGACTTCTCCCTGCATTTTTACAAAGTTGAGGAGCAATTTCAAGATTTCTCAATGCGGACTCGCAGGAGGACAAGCGTCCACCATTCCTCCCTCCTTAAGCACAGAGATGGAAAGGCCCTTCTGCTCCTGGCTCAGAGGGCAGCAGAGCTGAGGCACAGACCGAACTTAGAGATGAAGCAGGGAGAAGTGAAGGAACTGCCCAGAGTCATCTCACAGGTTATCGACAAAACCAGCCTGAGAACCAGGCCTGCTCTTTGAGTTTTTTCGCCCAATGGCAAACCATTAGTTCTTTTCCTTCTATCACTGACTATTTGTTCAATAATTGTTAGGACTTAAGAATAAGGAATAAGGGAGATAAAATTTTAAGGGATAAAATAATGTAAGATGAAATGCTTCGCCTCAGAATTTGCAATAGAATTGGAAACTCTCCACCTCCTAATTTCTTCAATAATATCTTCCTTCACAATTTGTGGAATTTTACTGGAAAACTATTAATTCAATAAATTCTTATTAAGTGCCAACTCTATTCCAGCAGTATGCTATACTCTGAGGATAAAATGGTGAACAAAATAAGTTCCTTCTGGAATTTATAGGCTAAAAAGGAAAGATACATAAAGTAGTGATCACATCACTACAGGTCATTAATTGGTTATAATTGTGGTATGCTGTTATGTATAGCAGCGGAGCTGTAATGGTTAATTCTATGTGTCAACTTGACTGGGTCATGGGGCGCCCAGATATTTGGGTAAATGTTATTTCCGGATGTGTCTGTGGTGGTGTTTCTGGATGAGATTAGCATTTGAATAGGTAGACTGAGAAAAGCAGACTGTCCTCCTCCATGTGGGTGGACATCATTCAGTCTGCTGAGGGCCTGAATAGAACAAAAAGGCAAAGGAAGGGAGAGTTCACTCTCTGCCTGATGCTTGAGCTGGGACATTGGTTTTCTCCTGTCCTTCGACTGGGACTTGACCATTGGTGCTCCTGGTTCTCAGGCCTTCGTGCTTGGACTGGAACTATACCACCAGCTTTCCTGAGTCTCCAGCTCGCAGACAGATTGTGGGAATTCTCAGCCTCCATAATCACTTGAGCCAATTCCTTATAATAAACATCTTGGAAATATATATCTCCTACTGGTTCTGTCTCTCTGGAGAACACCGACTAATACTATCCTAGGGTGTCAGGAAAGCCTTCCTTGAATAAGTGAATTTAAGCAGAGACCTATAGGGAGTGTGAGTTTGCTAGACAAAGGAGTAGGAAAGGGGCAGGAGAATAGGACCAAGGGACAGGAAATAGCATGAGCACAGGCTGTGGCCACTTTGAAGAACTGGAAGATGACTAGCTTGGCTGGGCTGTTGAAAGCCAGGAAAACTTTGGTGAGAGAGGAGACCAGAGAGGCAGGCAGGGAGCAGATCATGCAGGGCATTGTGGGCCTTTGTTAAGGCTTTAGGACTTTATCCAGTGAGCAGAGGGAAGTCATTTAAGAACTCTAACCAAGTTTCCATGAGTTAAATGGATCCACCATGTTTGTTTGTTTATTTCACCACAGAATCTAGGCCAGTCTTAGTCTGAAGCATTGCCAGATGTGCTGTCTCCTGAAAAGCTCCCCTGGGCTTCCAGAAAGCATTTTTGACTTTTCGCTCTCACAATCTGTCTTTCCAGCACTAAACTCAGTTACCATGTGACAGCCGTGATGTCCCGTGGAGGGAGGCCTGAGTGGCAGTCAACAGTTCTGCCCTTCTCTTGACCTATTTGGACTCTCGTTTGGGGATTGTGGAAAAGTCCAAGCCCCTGTGTCTCCATTTTTGTACTCCACCCCGGAGTCTGCCTCACCTCCCTCGGATGTGGGAGGAAGAATTAAATTAAAGATGGGAAGTGTGACGCTCTGGGGTGCTAAGGTAACCACTGGCACACGTAAATTGGAAGCCGTACAACAGGGAAGCACCCAAAAGCCCCACAGCAGAGCCCAGGAGGAGCTGCCTCCAGGCCAAGGGCTGAGTCTGCACTGCTGCAGCCTTGGCCACACCCACCAGGAGGGATGGGAAAGATGGCGTGGCTTTCTGGCAAAGTTTGTCTGGTTGATGGTACAGTCAACAATCTATTCAGTAAGTATCAACCATATGTTGGGCACATGAAGTTAAGTAGGACAGGATCACATCCCTGGGTATAGAGTGAACTGGGAGTGAGCCAAAAAAACTGGGAATCATAAACTTTCTCTGAAAATGTGGAGATATATGCATACACATAAATGCAAACCAAATCCAACATTTGCAGAGAAAGTAGTTGTGGAGATATATAGACATCTATAGCTATATCTATGTCTATATATCTGTCCATATCTGTATCTAGATCTATATCCATATATCTCCATCTATATCTCTACAGGTATCTATAGATAGAGACACACCTAATGATACATACATAATGATGTAGATATACATAATGATAACATCAAGGCAGAATAATGGTCTTCCAAAGATGTCCACATCCTAATTCCTGTAGCCTGTGAGTATGTTACCTTCCAGGGCAAAAGGGACTTTGCAGATGTGACTAAGTTTAAGGCCCTTGAGATGGAGAGAGAATCCTGGATTACGCAGGTGGCCCAATCTGATCACATGAGACCTTAAAAGCAAAGAACCTTTCCCAGTTTCAGTCAGGACAGAGAGAGATGGGACAAAAGGAGAAGCAGGAGAAATTTGAAGTGTGAAATGTACTTGGCCTGCTGTTGTTGACTTTGAAGATGGAAGAAGAGCACCAAGAGGCAAGGAACGTGTGAGGTTTCTAGAAGCTCAAAAAGGATAGCAAATAGATTCTCCTCTAGAGACTCCAGAAAGGAATGCGGCCCTGACAACAGCCTGATTTTCTGACCTACAAAACTGTAAGATAATAAACCACTAAGTTTGCGGTAATCTGTTACCACAGTAATAGGAGACTAATGCCATACACGTGTTTTCACTTCTAATTATCTTTCAATCAGGAGTTCTTAGGTGCCAATGACATGATCCACTCTAGCTAGGTAAAGCGTAAAATTAATGTATTGTAGGACATTAAGTAGGTCAGAGACTCCCCAGAAGAGCCAGAGAGGCTGACTCAGTTTGTAGCCCGGAACAAGCCCAATCGCATCCCAGAGGCCTCCTGCACAGAACTCTGTGTCATTACTGCCTGGAACCCACCTCCTGAAGCTCCGCGCGGCCATCCAGAGAACCAGATGCCCTCACCACCAGGATAGTCAGAATATCAACGCCCTGGCACGGCCTGCCCTCCTCACGTTGCTCACTTGCAGATCCACGTTTCATGCAGGTGTTTCTGACTGGTGGAGCCAAGGTCTCACACCTACACCCCACTGCAGAAGAGTTTCCGCTTTCTGGCAAGACTCATAATGTGTGGAAATGATGAAATATAGGAAAGGTGCTCAAATGTGGTGAGGGAAAAATTGATAGTGGGAAAAACGTCCACTACAAAGCCTCCGTTCAGTTCGTGCACTCTCTAGGTGGCCACAGTTTCAGCTGTCACACTCAGTCCCATCATTCATTAATGTGACCTTCCTGGACCCTGACGTTACTGTGAATCTGCTAACCTCTAACCTGAGTCTGCTCATCTCCAATGCAAATTAGTAATTCCAATGCAATGTGTTAAGTGCTTTATGGAAGAATGGATAAAGAACTTTGGGAGCTCCAAGGAGGAAGCAGTTGCCTTAAGACAGATGGACCAGAGGATTTGAGTTGTATGATTTTGAACTGATCCTTATGAATCAACAGAGAAAGAATATTCCATGCAGAAAGCAGTTATACAAATATGTAAAGTTGCAGAAAAACTTGGCACATGTGGGGATAATGGATAGTTGGGTGTGACTGAGGCCCAGGGAGTAATGGAGAACAAAAGGGTACGAAGAGGGAAAGGTAGTTAGGGGCAGACCATGAAGGGTAGAATAAACTATGATGAGGAACTTAGAGTTTATCCTATAGGCAATGGGGAGCCATTGAAGTTGTTTAATTAAGGAATTGACAGTAGGTCATTTTTAGAAAGATAATTCTGGCAGTGAAATTAGAAGAGAAAAAACAGGCATCAGAACTTCCAGTTAGGAAGTTATTATAGAAATCTAATGAAGAAATGGAGGCGATGTGAACAAAAGCAGTGGCAGTAAGTATTATGAGGAAGGAGTTGATTCTGAGTGGATGTGACTGGTAGATAGAAAGAGACAACTCAAAACTGTTAGGATTGTTCAGACTTGCACAATTGGCAAGAAGCTTTTGACATTCACTAAATTAGGAAATTTAGGAAGCTGGGAAACATAAGAAGAGGTTTTAGGAAAAGATAATGATTTTGATGTATACCTAATTTCAGATGCCTGTGGGACATATAGATAAGATGTCTAGGAAGAAATTTGACACAATAGTCCGGTGCTTGGAGACGAGCTGAGCTGGAGACATAGATTTGGGGCCACCACAGGGATGACTTCAGCCCTGGGCTTGAGTAAAGATTTCTCAGGAAGAGTCTGAAGAAGAGAAGAGGGCTGAAGACTCCTCACTGGTCAAGTGCAGTGTGAAGGGCACTGGAAGGCACGTTGGGCCTTAGGAGTCCTGTGCCTCACTACCAAAATGGACCCCAGGTCCAAGTTTTTCATTTTACATGGTACCGAAACAATGATGAGGGGAGGTCAAGGGCTGCCCGGTGAATGTGTGACTGTGACTAGAACAGAAGTCTCACCCTCTGTGGACCACTATTTCCTTCCCTTGATGCAAGTGGAACAAAGCAGCCAACTACCAAATGTCTGACTTGCTCAGAGTCCCAATTCTAAAAGGTATTGTCCTGCTAAGATGGCCATGGCTTGTAACATGCAGCTCTTTCCCAACTAGGGAAGACTGATTAGAACAAGGGCTATAAATATTTGGGCCAGCCTTCAGCGTATGACCTTTAAAGTCTTGCATAAAAGACAGTTGTTGTGTAGGAGAAGACTGGGCAGCTGGAATTTGGAGGAAAGCCTGGGTGGAGAACAATGGCCAGGAGCAAACTGAAGTTTTGAAGCCCCAGAAACTACAGGCAAACAGAAGAACTGGTTAGTGAAGAAGATGGAGCAGATATCAGAGAGCAGAGGTGCCACAAGCAAGACACATGTGGTCATAGGAGAGAAAGAGCCTTGGGTCTCCATGCGATGCTGCTATATCCCCCCAACACTCAACAACTCAAATACAGACCAGTAGAAGAGCCTGGAGAGAGCTCAATTTGCTTAAATTATGCTTACATGTGTTCAGTGTAACCCCACTACAACTTTTCATGGTGCCAGTTCTTGCGGTAGAATCTTTTCTCTAGTTAACACAAAGATAAATGTAAAGGATGGCCTCTCTAAAGGAACCCAAATTCTAAATTAATGAAGTCTGAATTAATGAGGTTTTACAAACATATCACAGGCACTGGGTTAAACTCTGTAAATAGCAAGTTGCACTTTCATTAATTGGGGTCAAGGTCTGGTCTATACTTCTCATGTCAAATGCAATCAGTTACGTGAAATAAGATCTTCTTTTATCATAAGCCTGTACTGCTTATAAGTCAGAAGCAGTGTGCTTGAGTTTCCCAGGAATGTTTGAAATGCAAAGTCTTACTTTTCCTGGTAAGAACCAGTCTCAGTGACCTTTTCCTGGAATTATAGTTCCCACTAAGGGATGGCAACCTTCTTGGGCTAGCAAGTAATTATCTTTCTTAAGAGAGGATACATAAACAGCTCTCTGAGAAATGATTTGCATCAGTTAGTGCCAATTTATGGATATTAATCCAAAATCAAAGACTGAAACACTGAAGAAATTCTACCAAAATGTTGGGGATGGAGGCATAGGAGTAACAACTCCCTAGGAAGCTAACTATTAAATCAGACTTGGGCAATATGTGCCTATTGTGTTTAGAGGGGACATGACATGATGTATAGCACATCTGACTCTACAAGAATATTTAAGAACTATGTGTATGACCTCCTGGATATGTTCAGGGGCACACTTTAAGACCACCTGGCTAAACCTGGAATATAAATGTGTCATCATGATTTCCCTGACATACACTTGCCATGGATGGATCTTTTAAAAAGTCCTTTCTGGTAAGAAAATAGTCACACACAGACATACAGACTCTATTTAAAAGCATCATGAGGTGATGGATCTGTTCAGAAGTTCGATTGTGGTGACGGTATCACAGGTGTACGCTTATGTCCAAACTCATCAAGATGTGTACGTTAAACGTGTGCAATTCTTATTATATCAATTATACTTCAATAAAGTATATACACACATGTATAGATACATATATATAATGCTGAGCAAACAAAAGAAAGTTGTAGAATGATATGCACAGTGTATGACCATTTCTATAAAATTTTAGGACACGAAAGCCAATTCTATATATTTTTATGACCATATATATAGTAAAAGTTTTTTTAAATGTGTGGGAATGATAAACAACAAATCAAGGTGTTGGTTACTTCTAAGAAAGGAAGGAGAAACATGAGATTGGGGAGGGGTACCTAGCAGATTTTAACTATATATGTAACATTTTCTTTAAAATAAATTCTACTGCAGACAAAGAAAAAAAAAGTGTCTGTTTGTCTATGCATGCATTTCACACACACATAACAGCCCATAGATATTCTTCAATAGTTAAGACATATCATGTCAGAACTGAAAACTTAAAACCTGTGTGCAGGCAGAAACAGAATACCCTATATTTACATCCCACCTGGCACTTTTCAAAGTATTTTCATAATCTTAGATATTTGAAAATCATGAGTAAAGTCGGTAGGTTCTGCAGGTGTCATTATCCAATTTGACAGATGAAATACAATGATGTAAAATGGAAGGACGGACACGTAGAACTGAATTTCTCTTGATTCACAGCAGTCTTTACTTGATTGCCAATAATCACAAACCTCCTTCTGCCCACACACCGGCTTCAACATTCGTGTGCTTCCAGAGTGTAAAGCAGGCCCGTCTCATTCTGAACTCCAGTAAAAGGATTTCTCCAAACAGTGATTATAATGCTGGGCGACAAACCCCTGACCAGAAACCAGAGTTGACTCTTTTCCAGTGCAACTGCAAGAACTTAAGTATTTTGAAAGTAGTCTCTTAAAAAGCAAGCGTGTGTTGTGAAAGGGATGTTGCAAATGGACATCAGGTGAACTGTATCTAAGTGGAATGAGACTGAGACCTTTCCTATATTTGGAGAACATGTATTAACTGAGCACCCACTGTATATCCCACAGCACTGAGCTAGCTATCACAATGAGGGACTAGATCTCATAGTGAGGGAGTGCGAGGAAGACATCCAAAGTGAAGTAAGCCATGAGCCTTGCCCTAGGGGGTACTCGCATTAAAGGAAAGAGAGTCCATAAACAACTGGGAAACAGTAGCAATTGCCAGATGGAGACAATGTGGGACCTCTGGGGCACTGAGGAAGGAGTGGGACAGGGTCTGCACTGAGTGCACAAGAAGAAGGTAAAGGGAGGGAACGGCTGGGAAGAAGGTGCCAGGGCAGGATCTCAGAGCTCAGCCAAGACACACATGGGGCAGTTGCAAGAGTGAAGGTCAGGGTGTTTCCTCAAAGTCAGACTTGGGGTCCTCTGCCAAGTAAGTAAAAACAAGAGCCCCACTGTCAACAGAGACCAAAGCCACGGACCTGGGCCTCAAAAGAAGTGCTCTTTAGAGAAGAAGAATGATGTACCCAACCTTTGCCAACAATGATGGGAAGGGCACTCTGAGTCCCCTGAGCTGAGTTGACCCACCCAACTGAAAAGACATTATGACTTTTTTTGCAGCTGATCTTCCAAATTTCCTCTCACTCTAGAGCCCACAGCTGCTAGACTGCGATGAACAAGGAATGGAAGAATCAGAGGAAAGCCTGGGCAGAGAACAAAGGACATGCACTGTGCTGGGATAGATCACTATTATGCAAAGCCAGGTGGAAGAGGTGAAGAAAAAGAAAAGTGTGGTCCAGAAACAGAAGCATCAGCATCACCAGGGAAATTGTTAGAAATGCAAATTCTCAGGCCCCTCTCAGGCTGACTAAATCAGAAACGCTAGAGATGAAGCCAGCAATCTGTGTTTTAAGGAGCCCTCCCGGTGGTTCTGATCCACTCTAAAGTTTGAGATCCTGTGCCCTAGACCAGCCTACACTGAAGGATGTCAATTCTCTGGGCTGGGAAAGAATTGGCATAGGCTAGCACAGGGAAGAATTGGTGCTCTGTGGCCTTAATTTGCCAGCATGGGATGATAGTCAAAAGACCCAGGGCTGCCCCACTCTGTACTCAGAATAGTCCAAGGGCACCTTAGGAACTAATAGGCTATCCACCAGAAGATGCTAGGTTTCAAGTTTTACATAGATTTGCGGAAGCATCCTTAAGGGACCCCTTCTGGGATCAACTCCAGAGGTCCTCTAACTCTGAGGATGATTAGAAAAAAAAAATCTGTTCACTGATTCCTCTTCCATATTACTCCGCCAATCTGTAGCCCTGGATTAATCCAACCAGTGAGTTTTGCAACCTCTTTACCCAAGCTGATTCTGTCTTGCTCATGAAAACCATGAAACAAGAAGACTTGAGTGGAAGACATACACATTCTTCCTCACTTCAGTTGTCTCAAATGTCATTCATTCAACAAGCACGTTTCAAGTGCTTAGAATGTTCCCAGCAATTAATGATCCCTTTTTCCCATCTCTAGTAGGTTCTATATAAAATTCACCATATCGACAAAATTTATTTATCCCATAGTTCTTTGAAGGGACTGAAATTCATTCACCAATCTTTGATGGCAGTGTTTGCCTATGATTTTTTAAATTTATTTCACAGAAGGGGAGCTTGGCAAGCATATAGCACTTTTGTATCTCTCCTTCTGAGCTGTCTTCATCCAGATAGGGTATTTTTTCTCACATTCATACTTAGAGCTAAGGGAAATCTGCCAACCCACTAAGGTTTATAAGCTTTTAGAGATAACATTCAAGAAGGTGGTCAGACAGACAACTCATTAGAATTAAATATGATAGGTGCTGTAAGAGAGGTGTGCCCCATATGCACTTGGAGCTTCGAGAAGAGAGGAACCCTTTAGGGCTATGAGGTTTTGCCTCCTTTTATTTTAATTTCATAGGGAAGGAGCATCTAAACCACTCTGGAGCTTTCTTGATTCCCCTGAAGCCCTCAAACATGCTGTTGACCCTCATTCTTGGCAGAAGACTCTGCCAACTCCTTCACAGCAGTTAGCAGGGCCATCAGACGTGAGTTTTCTCCTCCCCCATGTCTCCCCACATCTCCATCACCCTTTGCTCTTTCTCCACTTTTGTTAATGCCACACCTTCCCATGTCCTCTGCAACTTTGCCCCATCAGTTCTCCAGTCTCACTCTCACCTATTGCATCATGGCTGACTCTGCCCCCTGAACCCATAAAGGTATTCGTACTTCCTGTGTCCTCATACATCCTCCCATCCTACTGATTTCCCAGGAAATTACTACTGTATTTCTCTCCCTTCCTTCACTGTCAAACTTCTTCGAGTATAATCTTCTTTGCTATTTTTCTCATTCTCTTGTCAGGCCCTCATAAAAATAATAGTTAACACATTTCTATCTGCCGGGCATTGTTCTAGGTGCTTACCTATTACATAATAACTCATTTTAAAACTCTCACAATAATATTGTCAGGTAAACGCTGTCATTAGCATCCTCGTTTTTCAGTAGAGGAAACTGAGCACAGAGTGGTGAAGGCAATAACCCAAGATCACAGAGCTGGTCCGTAGTAGAGCTGGGGTTCTGAAGCAAGCACTCTCGCTCTAGAGTCTGTACTCTTGATCATTAGAACAGCTGCAGAGGACATATTTAGGAAGACTGCCCGATCCATGCTCCTTTCTTTGAAACTGTCAACCTGCCCAAGCTAATTGAACCTGGAGTGGCCACATGCAGTAATACATTGAGCTCAGCCAATCAGTTTCTCCCTGTGAAAAACAGAGTGAGTGGCATGGGTTCCGGACTTTCCAGTACCAATCCCCATGTATCCTGTTCTTGGATATCCACTAGACTGTCTGTAATATCCTTAAAATAACCACCAGCCCTTCTTAACTGAGTGGCTTCAGTCCCTGTATTTCAATAATGCCTGTGTAGAGCCAGCACTGATGGCCTAGCAGTTAAAGTTCAGCATGCCCCCAGTTGTGGAATCACACCACTCATTTGCCAGTAGCCAAGCTGTGGCAGTGGATCACAAAGAAGAACTAGAAGGACTTACAACTAGAACACACAACTATGTACTGGGGCTTTGGGGAGGCGGGGAAGGAAAAAGAGGAAGATTGGCAATAGATGTTAGCTCAGGG
Source organism: Equus quagga (assembly GCF_021613505.1). Classification (NCBI taxonomy): domain Eukaryota; kingdom Metazoa; phylum Chordata; class Mammalia; order Perissodactyla; family Equidae; genus Equus; species Equus quagga. The sequence continues at coordinate 44,582,074 of NC_060267.1, forward strand.
TGAATCTTTCCCAGCCAAAAAAAAAAAAAAGGACATTGCATAACTCAAAAATAATAATAATAATAATAATAATAATGTCTGTTTAAATCACATCCTCACAACACGCCAGAAGCTGATCTTTTAAAGATTGTTGATCATCTCTTCCTAAAAATCGATTCCAGTGGCCTCTTTGTCCTGTTCTAACTTTTGCGGCATTCCACACTGGTGACCTGCCCCACCCCCTCCTGTGTTTCTCTCCTCTCTGCCTGTGTGTGGTCCCTCACTGCCTGAGATTCCTTCACTACTGTCTTCATTAGGCTGGCTACTTCTCATCTTTTATGACCTGGCTCAGGCATTCTCTTCCAGGAAAACTTCCATGATTCCTTAAGGCTAGAAATGCCACTCCTGTGTGCTCCCACAGCTCCCTCTGCAAGAGTATGTCATTGCACTTCCGGTACAAAACAGATACAATTGGATGTTACAGACTCCTGAGCAAAAATAGAATGGAATGGATAGTACGATCCCTTTTATGTAAAATCCTATACATGCATGTGAAAAACACAAGCAAGTCATGTCACTCACTTGTCTTACTCCTCCAATGAATCTCCAACTGTACTTAACAACAAAACACAAAGGCCAGACCTGGCCTATAAGACCCTTCTGAACAGGAAACACTCCCCTCTTCAACCTCACCTCTATTTCTGTCTGCCTCACTCACTCCAACCACACTGAACTGTGTCCCTTTTCTTGAAAACTCCTAGTTTGTTCCCACCATTTGTGGCCCCAGCTGGGTTTGCCTGGAATGCTCTGCCCCCAGATCTTTGTCCCACTGGCTTCGCCTTGTCATTGAAGATTCAGCTCAAGACCTCAACAACCCAGTTCACAATGACCCACACCCTGTCGCTCTCTTTCACATCACTCTGATTTTCTTCAGGAAATTATCACTACTTGAAAGCAACTTCTCCATTTTTTCGGTCTGTCCTTTGTCTGTTACCTGAAGTTAGCCAAACTGCAGGGTTTAGGACACAGTCTTCTAGAGGCTAAATCTGCCCAGGACTTCTGACACCAGCTGCAAATTCAGAGTTTCTCCAAACCGCCCTCAGGTTTGATAATTTGCTGGAAAGACACGCAGAACTCATTGAAAGCTATAATACTCAGGGTCACATTTATTATGGGGAAAGGATACAAATTAGAACCAGCAAAGGAAGAGATGCATAGGGTGGAGTTTGGGCAGGGTCCAGAGGTGGAGCTTCTGGCTGTCCTCTCTCTATGGAGCCAGGTACAGTGTTGCCTCCTCCCAGCCTTGATGTGTGACATTACACAAAGAGAATTGCCAACCAGGAAAGCTTATGTGAGCCTCAGCGTCCAGAGCTCTTATTGGCTCTTCATTATGTGGGAATGATCGATTGAATTATTGCCCACATCGCTGAAATCAAACTACAGCTCCTCCCTTCACCAGGGGTGGGGCTGACATCTTGCAGCCCCAGAGGCCCACCATGAGCCACCTCAACTGCATAAACTATCAGTTGGGGTCTGAGGGGTTTACCATGAATAACAGACATTCCTATTACTTAGGAAATTCCACGGGGTTAGAGGTTAGATTACCTTCCAGGAGCAGACAAAGGCCAAACCTCTTACTGGACAAGGCCAAATTCCTTACTACACATCTCTCATCTCTCTACTCTCCTACTAGAACATAAACTTCAGGGTTCTAGAGAGTAGACTCTCTGTCTGGTTCTCCACTGTGGCCCCAGCAATACAGACAAGTGGCATACAAACATGTGTGTTATCTATATATTTAACATCGTTATGTTTTGCTTCCCCCATTTCAGGTAAATATCGAGTTAATATTTCATTTAAAAACTAAATAAATTCCTTTAAACTCTCATTCCATCAATCATGATCAATTCATCCATCCTTCCCCAGATGACTCCCTTCAAAAGTCCTAGAAGTAGGTTCTTCTTACTGAGGTCAAAACAATCAGGGACTATTGTCCCACCCAAGAAAGAGACAAATGAAAATGGAAGGTTTGGTCAATCTGCCAAAGGCCCAGTCCTAGAGCTATAACTGCTGTCACCACCACTCAATACCTTTGCCCCAGAAAGCGGTCCACGAATCCTTTCTTAGGTTCTTCACACTGCAGGAAACACCCTGTACTCAACTCCCTGCTCACCACAGAAAGTGCTGGAGTAACTGGACCCGCAGCTACTCTCAGGCTGGCTGTAGGAGATCTGGTTAGATGGGAGATGATGAGTTGAGCTTGGCTGCATGTGCATCACACTTCACGCTAAGCAGGCCTGGGTTCCAATGTTAAAGCTCTTTGGCGGCGTGATATTTTCAGTGTACACCCACCCACTGCCTTTCCCCAACATGTGGTCATGGTCCAGGGAGTAGGGGCTGTGGGAGGTTCCAGCCCTCCCTGAACGCCTTCTGCAGGTCTGGCCAAGATGTCTCCTTTCCTTCTCCTTTTCGTGCCAACTGGGTTTCCACTAATCTACTGGACGTGTACTAGTGACCTTCGACCTCAACAGAAGAAGTGCCGCTCCCCTTCTTTGAAAAGGTTCTTTGACTTCTTTGTAAATCAATGGAGGCAAAAAGATATTGAGGAAGTTCACCATCTAATTTCACCCACCCCAGTGTCTAAGCTTTAGGCCTTTGGCAACCAAAACATATTCTATTATACTTTCCTCCTAGAACAATGGGCAGACGGATACTCCCCTTACATCTGCTATCTAAGAGGAGGCGTGCAAGTGGTTCTTCTCCAAAGAGATCTGTTCCTAGGTGATTTGAAACAGAAACTGCTAGCAATTTTTAAATAAGGAAAGGCACCAAAAATATGCACACGTGTATGCATATATACACGGTTACAATAATACTAGCATAGGCTATTTCCGGGTGATGGGATGTCAAACGGTGCTTATTTCTTACTTATACTTACAATGAATCTTTAGCACTTTATAATCGAAAAAAAGTTTTTTGATATTAAGAAAAAACTGCAAGGCTATTGGGGTGGGAAGATGGTTGAATGGTCAGAAGCCTCGGTTCATGGCCCTCAGCATCCTTGTGTGGCTGAGCTCCACTCTTGTTTTATTTATGGATTGATTCCTTTTTATTCCCATTCTGCACTCATTCTCCCCCACCGGAAACTGCTCTAACATATTCACATATATCTTTATATCCTGGGTATACATGTAAAAGGACATAGTGCTATTTTGTGTCAGTGCATATTTTTTACTTACATAAATGTTTTTACATGTTTATTTCCCCTAACAGACTCTAACTCCTCCCCCAGGAGATGACAGTTTATTTGTATTTGTAGATCTGTAGTAAAGTATGGAGTTTGGCATAGAGGAGCAGCACAATAAACATTTCTTGAGCTGATGTGAAATTTTACTACCATTTTTTCTTAAAATCTTGCCTTTCCTAAGCTTCAAGGATACTTCCTTCTCCTGGTTTCCCTCCTGTCTCTCAGGCTCCCCCACATGCTCCTCCCTCCCTCTCATCCCCAGTGACAGGCAGTGCCCAAGGTTTAGTCCTTGTCTCTCTTCTACTCTCCCTCTACCTGACCCACCACAATCAGTCTCACCCATGCCCAGGCTTTCACTGTCAGTTTGGTGTAGATGTCTTCCAAACCTATATCTCTAGCCTTCACTTCTTTGCCAAGCTATACAGCTACCTCCTCATCTAATAGCTAGAAGTCCCACAGGCATCTCACACTGAATGTGAAATCATTACCTTACTCACCCCCCACCAGAGCCTCTACTTTCTCCTTTGTCGTCTCTCGCAGGGTTAGCTGTTAGCATTCTTCCAGTCCCTCCATCTCATCTTTAATGAAATCCTCCCTTCTCCTTCACTCTGTATATGGGATGACTCACTAGATTCTTTCATTGCTACCCCATGTGTAACACTACTAATTCATTTCTACCTAATGTATAACACTACTAATTCACAGCCAGGGGCTTTTCTTGGTGCTGAGAATGTAGAATGTAGGGGTGAGCAAGACAAATAAGTTTCCTATTCTCTGGGGACAGACAGTAGACAAATAAGCATCGTGTTGCATAGTGTGATCAATACTAAGACAGAAGTGAGCAGGGTGATGTGGATAATTAGGGGCGTGAGGGTGGACAGGAAAGGCATTTCTATAGAATGAGAAGAGAATGTCTCATAGAAACACCCAGAGGAAGAACAAATATTCCAGGTTCAAGGATCAGCAGATGCCAAAGCTATAGGGAGAGAATTTATGGAGGAGGAAGCGATCATAACTAGATTAAGGTGAGGGGTGGCCAGAGGCCAGATTATGAAGGGCCTTGGAGGCCATTCAAGGCTTTGGATTTTACTCTAAGTGTGATGGAAAATCAAATAGCAGCATTTAAACAGAGCAGTGATCTGATCTGATTTATGCTTTCAAAAGTTCACTTTCACTGATGCATGAAATGAATTATGGGGAGGAGGGGGCAAGAGAGGGAGCAGGGAGGCAAGTTCAAAGCTTTTGTACCAGACCAGGTAAGAGGTAGTGACAGCATGAACTGCCGGGATGGCAGTGATCGTGGTGAGAAATGGATCAATTTGAGATATATGTTGTAGGTGAAACAAATAGAGCTTGCTGATGGATTAGATATGGAAATGAAGGAAAAGGAGGAATCAAGGATGACTCAGGGTTTCTGATGTAAGCAACTAGGTAGATGATAATGCCATTTCATGAGCTGGGGACATTAGAAGGAGGAACAGGGTCAGCTGGCAATGGGTACAGCAGGGAATTAAGAATTTTGTTTTGGACGTGCTAAATTTAAGGCGTCAATGACACATCTTTGTGGAGATGGCAACTTGACAGTTGGATATAACAACCTGGAGCTCCATGGAGAGAGCTCTGGGATGGAGATCCATTCAGAAGACATCACTGTAGAGGTGGAATTTATGCCATTGTAGGGCACAGATGAAGAGAAAAGAACAGATAAGATGGGAAGAGAAAGGAAGACAAAGGAAGGGGAGAGAAGGGAAGGGACGGGGAAAAGATGACTCAGCAAAATTGCATGAGAAGCAGAGGCCAGTCATATAGAAAACATCCAGGAGAGCATGTTGTTATAAAACTAAGAAAGAAGAAGTTTCGTGAAGGAGGAAGGGGTCAAATGTGCCAAATATTATTAAAAGATCAAGGTAAGACCAGAAAACCACCCACTGGGTTTAGGGCAATAGAGATTGAAGACTGATTTTGGCAAAGCAGTGCTGTGAGCCAGGTTGGAGCAAACTGAATAGCAATTTGTAGGTGAAGAAATGGAAGCAGTGTGCATAGACAATACTTTGGAGAAGTTTTCCTATAAATGACGCTGTAGATAGAGAGGAATGTAGCATCAGTTGAAGCTTTTGTGAAGATGGGGGAAAACAGAACACATTTGGATGTTGGTAGGAATGAATCTTAAAAGAGGAAGAGATTGATGGTACAGGACAGAGGCATAATGAAGAAGAAAAATTCCTTAGAAGAGCAGAGAGGAGACACCGGCCTTTGATAAGGGGGACTTTTTGCTGCCCAGGAGGAGGAAAGATGGAGACAGTGGTACACACACACAGATACATGTGTAGACCTGGTGATTGGGAGAAGAGAGAGTCTTCCTCCAATCATTTCCATTTTTCACTGAAGAGTGATGGGAGATCACCAGCTATGATGGAGAGTGGAGGAAGGGAAAGAGATGGGGGAGGGTGTGTTGAAGAGCAAGTGTGAGGCATCTCCTCATGGTTTCTCACATTCTCTTTCCACTCCCAATGCAACAGTCCTAATTCAGGCCCTCACCGCCTTCATCTCTACAACCATGATGGCCTTCTATTGGATTTCTCATGCCCAGCACCCCACTAGACCCTCAACGTTTTATCTATCCATCCTTTGGTGAGATCCCCCTAAACCACAAATCTGGTGTGCCTTTGATGGCTTCACTGTATTTTATACAATGCTCCAACTCCTCATCTGGGCATGCGGAGTTCTCCATCGCTGGTCCAACCTATCTTAGGGTGCTTACACCCAATACAACCCTTCCTCTCTACCTGTCCCTGAACCACTGCAGCCTATTCATGACTCTCCTCAAATGCTATGAAATCTCTCACTTTTATGTCTTCGTTAAGCTCTTTTTTCTGCCTGGCATGCCTTGTTTCCTCTTGCAGAAGTCCTACCCATTCCTCAAGATCCAGCTCAAATCCCACTTATTTCAAAAAACTTACCAGATCCTTGCATTAAAATTATTTTCTCTTCCCATAGCTCCTTAGTCCTTTAAAGCTTATTATAAAAGATCAAAATCTGTCTTGTATTAGAAGCATATATTTATGCAGGTATATTTGTCTATATGTGGCCTTGCGTCGGTCTCTAAGGAAGGAAGAAAGGAACAAACGGAAGGAGGATGGAAGGGAGGGGCAGGAGAAAAGAGGAAGGAAAAGCAGCGGAGGTGCCTGTGGGCCTCCGTTGGTTCACCTCACTGGCTTGAATAAAACCGCTCAACATTGCCTCCCAAGGCCGGCAAAAGCCTCCGCGAGCCCCCAGCTTCTCTTCATTAACAGACTGCAGGCATGCTGGGCTGGCACACGCCTTCCGCCTCCCCTCTGCTCCCTCTCGCCTCCTTCCTACCCCCTGTGCCTCCATCTTAGGTGCCCAGTAATTGCATCAAATCTTAAGCAGCAGCTCCATCTCTGAAAAGAGCAGTGGGAGGGAATCGAGAGAAATAGGGCAGAGAGATGAAAATGTAACGTTGAAAAATTCATATGCTAAAGGAAGCACGTGCTCCCCTCCCCTCCTCTGCATCCCATCTGATCACATTCTGGCAGAGGCCTTGCTTTCCAGGCACATGCGGAGACCATGGGAGGCTGAGCCAAGACTGTGTGAAGTGACCAAGAAATCCCCTGTGAGCAGGGAGGGTCCACGAGTGTGCAGGAGGAGAGCGGCACTGTGCCTGGGGGGCCTGGGCTGCTGACGGGATGCGGGGCAGGAAGAGGACAAGGGTGGGAGACGTGCTCCCCTCTTACATTCAGAGCTGTCCCTGTAGCACCACGTCCCTCCCCTCCTGAGGAAGTCAGGCCTGGCTGGCGCTGGCCCCGCTGATTCCCAGGCCCCGTGTGGTTTCCCACGCCTGTTCTCTTTAGGAATCCTGAAAGGCAGGGCTCGACCCTGCGCCAGGGCGAGCGGCCGGCCTCGCTCCACTTGATTGAGCACTGTTTGCTCTGAGCCTGGGGCGGCAGGGTTGAGGCGGCGGGGCTCTAGTTGCCTGAAAAAGCCCGAGCCTGGCCTCTCGCTCCCCCAGAAAGCACTGCAGAGCTGCGGCCTGATCAATGCTGGGCGCTGATACCCACAGGAACCGAGCTCGCGATTCCCGGCAGGCGGCCGCTGCGCCCCTGCGGAGAGGAGGCTCCGGCTGCTCGACTGCGACCCCTGGCGGCCGTCGGAGAAACTCCCCGCAGAGCTGCACAAGCGAATGGGCCGCTGGACAGGAAGCGAAGGGAGGATTTTAATGGAAACTGGGGTAAGAAACATGCACCCCCAGATGGTGCAAGGCGGCGGCGGGTGGGGGGATGGAGAATGGAAAGAAAGCCAATTTTGCTTCCTTGTAATCCAAACAAGAAGGAAGGGAACAGTCTGTTAGGGATGCTGGGGGCTGATGAAGAGGAATGAAAGGGGGGAGGTGGAAATGTGAAAATCTGTTTATAGTTGGAAACGAATCTGTTTAATATGATGCTTACACAAAATAAGACTTATAAGTTTTTCCCTGCTCTGAACTCTGCTTCCTTCATCTTCATTTTAACTAGCAGTGGGCTCTGATCCGATTTTCTCTTTCATGCTCCCAAACCAGCTGTATTTTGAAAGAAGCATCTATTTGGGGAAATGAAACATACTTTGGCTTCCTCCAGTGCGTTCAGTGAGCCTGAGTCACAAAAGCCAATATAAGACAGGAGTCAAGAGCCTGGACACTTAAGACAGTGTGATTCCTGAATGTAAATCCAGCATATGGCACTCACTACCTGTGTGATCTTGAGCAATTTGCTCAACCTCTCTGAACCTTCATTTCCTTGCCTGGAAAACAGAGTGTGAGCAAAATGCACCTCCGGGATTGTGGCAGTAAAGAGGCAGTGGTGTCCCAGGTGCTCCTGTCAGGCAACCTCTCGGATGCTGGTTCTGTCTTCCCTTCCCAGACAGGCCCCATTGGGGCATGACTGTGATACACTCAGCTCAAGAACAGGCCAAGCACCTGTGAGTAACAGGGGTATGAGTCCTCCATCCCTTTCCCTGACTCCTTCCCTTTCTCTCTCCTCAGTTCACACAGCTCTCAAGCCCAGACCCAAATGTGCAAGCAGACCAGGCAGCACCCACAAAATGGTAGGTGTGGGTGTAGGTGTGTTTGGTGTGCAGGGAGCATGTTGGAATGGAGCTGATCCTAGCTTGGGGTGGAGCCTGATGCCTTCAGTCAGTTCTTAAAGGCTGCGGATCAGTGTCCTTCTCTTCGATGTCAGCATTGCAAGCCTTCAACGCTTTGGGTATGCCAGCTTCTCCGCTAGGGGCTGGCACGATGAAGAGGTTCTGCAGGAGGCTTCTGCCCCTCAGGAGCATAATCTATGTAGTTGCACAGGTATGACATACACATAGGAAAGAACAAATAATAGAGAAATTAAATAAATGGCATGTGTAAAGTGTACAGTGCCAAGCACTGTAGGAAACCAGAGGATGGAAACTGATTCAGATGAAAGCTGAGAGCTCACTGAGCCCCAAGAGCCACAGACAGTGGCCATGGTGCTTTGATGAAGTGGATGAGCGCTTCTCTCTAACTCAAGATGTATCACTAGGAGGGTACATCACAGGTGTACCATCCACGGTGGGGAAGAACCCGTGCAGAAAATCTAGCTCCTCAAAGGTGAGAGTGTTCTGCAAACACTGGCCCATCTTTAGCCCCAGGACCTAGGGGCTCATCTCAGGGTATGACTCCCTTCCAAAGACTCCACCTCTGAGAGCATGCCTGCTCCATGCCCACATTCTGGAGAACAAAACTGAGCTGCAACTACATTTCTAGGGAGGACCAAGATGAAAGAAGATGGGGACCTGGTTACGCATGATTCTTTTTCCATTTGTGCATCAGTTCACTTCCATAAGCATCCATTTATCCATTTATCCTTTGTCCATTTATCCATTTACCCACTCAGCCCTTCATTCGTTCACTGCATATTGTAATTAGCAATTGTCGTGTGCCCAGCCCTGTGCCCTGTGGTATGAGTACAAAGTAATTATGTGTTGCCTCTCCTTCTACCCTTAGCAAGCTTCTACATTACCCTATTCAATTTTAAGGACTTCCCGCTTTTGTCCCGCCCCATCAGAGGAACCAGATGGCCTCTGAGATTCACATGGTTCATTCCATTTTGGTAGCAAGGCTCTAATAAAGGCCCATCCCACCACTCTGGTCAGCAAACTCTCTCATAGCGAGTCTAACCACTTAGGTTTTACGGATCCACCCACCCACTTCCTGAAGGGACAGAGAATAGGACTCAATGTACCAGCCCCGGGGGATCAGATACAAACTCGTCAAGCCTCCAGCTTACACTAGCTCTCAGATGACTGACAGACGAGCTGGTTCTAGCCTGTCCCTCACATATGCCCACCGCCCCGGGGTGTTCACCGAGAATCATTCCAGTAGCCTTTTTTCCTTGCCTCCTGCCTCTCACTCCCACCCCCTGGCTTCGTGGGATTTGTGACAATCCGTGCTCTTTAAAATATTTTCTGGAGTGTATTTGTGAGTCTTTAGTGGTGGCGGAATGCTGTATAATTATCTCCCAAATCATCAGGCTCCTTAACAGGCAAATGCCGTTTTTTCCAATAAGTTTCTCTGGCTGAAGCACCAATAGGCCTTGTTGCTATGGAAACCAGAACATTTCTTTCTCTATTTCAATGGTATGTTGAAAGCTCTGCATGTATATGCACGCACACATATGGTGGCTGCTCGTTTTTTTCAGCTCTTTTTTTCCTTTCCTACCTCTGCTGACCTGTCTGGCATTTTCCCTACATCACATGTTCCAGAACGTTCCCCCCTCATCCACAGCCCCTGCTTGTCCCCTTCCTGCCTTTCACTGTGCCTCCACCTCCCCCTACCCTTCCATCTGGTGTTCTCAGCTGTTTAAAAAGAAATACCAGTTGGCTTTGCATGAATCTAAGAGAGAGAGGGAAAGAAAGGGTAATTGTGGAAACAAAGCTTTGCAAAAGCCTTTGACCAGCCAGGTGTTTCCTGCTGCAAGACTCATGGCCTCCCTTGGCCATCTTCCTAGAGCATGGGGCTTCCTCAGAGGAGGAGAGGGGATGGAGAGAGCACGGATCAGTGCAGGAGTGAAGGGAGAGCCGAGCTGAGAAGCACCATCTGCTGCTGCTGCTCCTGGGCACGGATGAACATTCCTCCACCCAAGTCACTGCGTTCAGTTCAAGGACTGTTGGAGGAGGGGAGGGCTCCGTGGAAATTTGTTTCCTACTTCGTTTATTCAACAACTGTTTACTGAAGACTCAGTGTATGCCAGGCACTGTTCTAGGCACTGGGGATCTGCCGAGGGTCCCCGTCCTCAAGAAGCAAGACTTGCGCACAGATAATTGTTAAGACAACATGGTAAGTGGTGAGAGGCACTGTCATAATTAGGGGTTTGGGCTCTGGAGTCAGAGGAACTTAAGTTGGAGCCCCAGGCCACCACATTTCCTAGCTGTAACCTTGGGTGAATGACTAAACCTCATTAAGGCTTAATTTCCTCATCCCTGAAAGTGGCATCATAATGAAGTTGTTTCTGTTGATTAAATAAAATAATGAGTATTTATTAGCATATTGCCCAGCACACAGTCCATACTCAATAAATATCCATTACCGTGGTTGTCCTTATCATTCTTATTCCATTGTTGTGGCTGTAAGAGGGTCATGATGACAGGCAAGGGGACCACCGAGGGGGGCATCACAGATGTCAGAGAGGAGAGATTGGCTCAGACATTTTCTAGGTAGGAAAAGTGGGAAGAACATTCTAGTCAGAGGGATCAGTGTGTGCAAAGGCATGTGGTGTGGCCTGGGCCATGAGGACACTGATCACCACCTTAAGGGGATTGAAACTTTAATTAATCCCCTTAACACAACTGAGCAGGAAGTTCTCAGGCTTGAGTGACACAAGCAGATAAACTGTTTAGACAGAAGAGCCTTTCTTTATGATACCAAAAATTAAGTGATTTTGTGATACAAAAATGCCAAAATTAAGGGGATCCTGAACACCCCTTCCCCCCACCCCCAGCTTTAAGAGTAAGTGATACCAGGTGATCCTAGCCAGCTCCACGTATCAGTACATCCCTTGCTCCAGTTTTGCCCCATTCTTCCAGCGCATTCCAGGCCTGGGCATCAGGCTATCAGACGCAGCACACCCTAGTTACATAGCCTCGGACTAGACACTGATGCAATGGGAGGGGTAGATGAGATGGCCCCTGTAGTCCCTTCTAGCTCTTGAAAACACGACTCTATAAAGAATTTAAGGGAGTGGTTGGTTGGCACTGGAGTTGGAATGGTTGGCAAGGGAAAAAGATGCTCTGTGTGTGACGAGCAGTGTGATGGTTGAAGAGCCAGCAGAAACACTGGAGCAGATGTGCAGGCCAGAGAGGCCAGGCGTGGTTTGGTGGCTGAGCCTGTGCTGGAGGGGAAGAAGCAGAAGGGTCAGTGATAAGTCAGAGACTAATTCTGTTGTGCTTGGAGGCTGGAAAAAATGAGAAGTCAAGAGTAAGATTGGACACTCTGGATCTGGCCTTATTAAAAAGGAAGCAGCAGAATGGAAAGATCTGTTTCGGGTCGTGCAGTGCATCCACTCTGCACTCTCAACACAGAGCGAGCATTCTGGAACTTTGCAATCTAAAATTATGCCCAATTTTCTTCTGCCTTTGGTTTAAGATAAGACAATGATATCTGAAAATAAGTGTCAGCCTGGATCTGCCAAAAGGAGATCAGAGCTGGCCAAAGGTAATGAGCCAAACTCATGTGACACAGTGTCCCATATCTTATCCACTCCACAGCTACTTGCCCTTAACAGGGGTCTACGAGGATTACAATGAATGTTTATATGTTGGGGTGTTAATTTTCTCTTAAGAACTCGTAGGGAAGGGAGATTTTTTTTCCCCATTGATTGATCAGTATTCTTCATTCTTTCAAAACCATAAGAATAGATTACTTCTGTAATTAGAAAAAGGCATGTATACACGTGTATTTAAATGGATTTGATGAAGCTTCAAGATATATAGGTAAAAAAATTGTTTTTACGTAAGGAAAGGTTGGAGGGGAATGGGAGACACATAGGCCCTACTATGTGCAAGGCGCTGGGTAAAGCTCTCCATCCGTATTATCCCATCTGGGCCTCCCAACACCCATCTGAGATAAATATTTTCAGACTCTTTTACACACTAGGAAAGTGAAGTTAAGGTCAGTTGAAAAACTTACCCAAGGTCGTACATCTAATCAGTGCCCGAACTTCTCATGCCCGTGTTTGCCTGACTTCAAGGCCTCCAGCAGATCTCCATTTACACTAATGAATAGAAGAATGAGGGGACAGCTTGTTGATCAATAACAGGGTTGACCTTTGACACAAATTCACGCACGTTACCACTTTTATCTCCTGGGTCCCCCTCCCCAGAATCTGGTGGGTTGCTGAGTGACTTCATCATGTCCCCTCACCCTCCACATTTCCCCAGACTCCAAAATGACTTTTCCGTCTTTCCCTGCCTCACCTGAACTCCAGTTCTGTCCACTTACAGCTCAGAAGCCCCGCTGTTAAAAAGTCAGTAAATTGATTGAACTGATACAAGAGTGTGAAATCTATTGGGGGTATTTTTAACTTTCCTAGCCCTGTTTTCTTCATGAAATCTGAGAGAACCAAGTGACTATCTGACTAATAAAGTCGAAGACAGTCAAAAAAACCAAAATGATGACTTTCAGGTAGAGGAAAGGGAGATATTTGGGGCCTGGTGGGTTTTTTTTAAGTTTTATTGAAATATAATTGACACACAATAAACCACCTGTATTTAATGTATACAATTTGATAGGTTTTGGCCTAGGTAGACATTTGTGAACCATCGCCACACTCAAGATAATGAACTTCTCTGTCATGCCCAAAAGTTTCCTCCTGTGGGGCAAATGGGTTTTTGATTCCCTTAAATTGGACCAGTTCCTGAGCAAGGTGACTTTACGGATAAGAGTGACTCTGGTAACCAAAGCAGAGCTCAATGACATTTTTGTGAACTAAATGTAGCTTTACAACTAAATGATTTTTTTTTTTAGCCAAGGAAGATTTTCCCTGAGCTAACATCTGTTGCCAATCTTCCTCTCTTTTTTTTTTTTCATGTGAGCCGCCACTGCCATAGCATGGCCATTGACAGACAGGTGGTATAGGTCTGCACCTGGGAACCAAACTCGGGCCACCAAAGCAGAGCGTGCCAAACTTAACCACTAGGCCATCGGCGCTGGCGGTAGAACTAAGTGATTTTTAAACCTGTTCACAATTCTGGAAATAATTCTGGAAAAAAACAGGCTGTGGACCTCTTTGCATATAAAAATCAGGTGGGGATGATAATCTCCAGAAAACACACAACATACCTGAGAGCATTTTCTACACAATTCCTGGTTAGGAGAATCCATTGGCACTGACCATGGGTAAATTCTACGTTGGAGACTTTCAGCGGAAGTGAGTCTGTCATCCAGTCCCATGGACCACACTAGCAGATGTCACAGCTCACATCCACTGGGGCTGGAAGGGCGTAGCCGAGGACCAAGGACAGTCCTTGTTTTAGATAACTGTACAGATAGCCCAAATTTGGGATTTTGGAAAAATTGAACTCAAGACCGGGGAAAGATATATCAGCAGACTGTCAGTTCCTCAAGGACAGGAGGCATGCTCATTTACTTTGGTATCCCTAATACCTATATTTCCTAGCATAGGCCTAGAAGTGTTTGTTGGAAAGAAATGCTGGATCATTAATTAGGATACCTATTTAAAATGAAATGCTCTCTGGTTTCACATATGAATAGGACTCCTCACGGTGGCTACTCACAGAAATCCACCGCTCTAGAGGTGAGGCGGCAAAGAAATTACTCGGGAGACAGGCTTTCACCAGGATCTTTTGCAGGACGGCAGGGGATAAACACACAGTGCCAGCATGTATGTGGACATCTAACGTATGTTTGGGAGTCAGGGAGGACCTCCCAAAGGCTCTGGCCTCCAAGCCTCATCCCGGTTATCTCCAGGAGTCCTCTTTTCAGCTTGGTTGTTACATATTTTGTATTACACCAAGCTCTACCATTCAGCTTCCTCATCTAAAATAATAGACCACTTCAGAAACTAATAACTGGTCTTGGGAAAGCCAATCTTATTCTGGAGTGAAACAGCACATTAACTATGTGCCTGGTGAGTAACACCACCGGACACGGGCATGTGAGCCACCGCGGGGCCTAAAGATGAGTGGAGAGTAGGCTTTCTCAGTAAAATATTTGTGTCAGGTTCTTGTTTTTATCAGAGCACGAACATCTGTCTTAAAATATGTTCAGAGACTGCTTTGTGAGGAAGAAAAAAGACAACAGAACGGAGAAAGTAGGGTGATAACAAGGGAGAGAGAATGAAGAATAAAACTGGTGGGTAGAGCAGTGGGGAGGGAAAGCTTGAGGAAAATGCAGGGGGAGGATAAGGAGGAGAGAAAGAGGCTGGAGAATGCTAAAAATTGAGAATCAAAAGCCAGTGGAGAGTGAAAAAGACAATAAATGTAAAAGGAAGGACCTACATTGATGAACACACCTTAGGGGAAAATCAAGACAAAGAACAAAGGAATTGAGGGTGTGAGCCAGCAGCGGATGGAGATTCAGCACCCAAGCAGCCTGGCCCTCCGTGTTGCCGAGGGAGCCATCTACTGCCTCTAAGTAGAATTGTGGAGCTCGGAGAACAAGAGGGCTCTTGCAGATATAGGATAAGATCAGTGCACTCCAGAGCCGGCGCCCCCCTCCCTTGTGAAAATCTTTGGGGGCAAATTGGAGACAACCACTTGTGTCACAAGAGCCTCCGTGAGCCCTGTTCCTGAGGACATCCTTCTCCGTCCTTCACCAATTCCCAGCATGTCCTCTGGTATTTCAGACCAGATGCCAGGTGAGGACAGCGGCTTCTAGAAGTCTTCAGGGTCTGGCCCCTTGACAGTGCAGTGGGATCTCTGTCCCAGCAGCGTTTGTTCCATATATTCAGGCCAATCTCTGGAACAAGTGCCTATCGGGTATTTTTCAAGAGTCCCCAGGATAGGAGGACTACCTGACTTTGTTGTAAGATACCCTCCAGCTACTCAAACCTTGAAATAGCAAATGTTCCCCTTAAGAATCTGTCTGACTTTTTTTTCATTTACTATTTCCTTAACCTGTTTTCTGTGGAAGACATGAAAGGCATTCTCTGAATTATGGTGATGTTGATTTGAGGATGCTTGTGCTGGTGTAGACATTGTGCTCACCGCAGCAGAGCTTACATCCCTAAATCGTCAGTACAGACAAGAAACTCACAGCCAGAGGTGGACAATATGGCTGTGTTTGAACAGGGAGCTTATATGACCAGTGCAATTAAATTAAGAACACTAATGGGATTAACCAAATTTACCGGCTATTATGAGGTCATTGTTGATCAAACCTAAGAGTCTCATGGGAGGGGTCTTCAAATCCCCTCATTCCACCTCCAGGGAGGATGGTAAACATCAAAGATGATATTATGTTCTCAAAGTCACATAAAATTGGTCGTCATGTCAGGAGATGGAGTTGTCAGTGAGTAGAGCAAAGGGGACACCATTTCTGTTATTCATCCCAGTTCATCCCTTTAGTTCCATCTCTTGCTATGGGTGATTAAGATAATACCTGGGGCTGCCTTCTCTCCAGGATTATCTACCCTTTGAAAGGCCAGATAAGATCCAGGAGGACTTCGGAGGAAAGGGGACAAGCCCAGCTGAAGAAGGCCAGAATGGCCTGGATAGACAGAGGATGAGTTAGAGCCAGGCTAACCTGTACCATAAGCCCTTAACAGGGTGCCATTCTTTCTGGTGCCTCCATAATCTCATGGGAGATATTTTCTCCCGGCAAAGTGATGATAACTCATGGGGTGGTGGTAACTCAGGCTCCAACAGTTAGACTGACTTCCTTTGTCTTGATCCTGTTTGCTCAGGAAGAGTGCATGAGAGGCCGGAACTAAGCAGATCCTGACCCAGAGCTCCAAGTTCCCAACAACGCTAAGAATCTATGACTGGGGAGAAGGGACACAACCTTTTGCAGGGAACCAGTAAGTATCAAGTCAGACAGAGGAGCAAAGAGCATTAACTCAGAAAAAAACAAGACACAAGTTGAAGCCTAAATGCTATTGTAACTCCATGCTGGATGTTTTCTTTTTTCCTCTTTGAGGAAGACTGGCCCCAAGCTAACATCCATACCCACCTTCCTCTACTTTATATGTGGGACGCCTGCCACAGCATGGCTTGATAAGCGGTGCCCTGTCTGCACCCGGGATCTGAACCAGCAAACCCTCGGCCACTGAAGCAGATTGTGCGAACTTAACCACTGCACCACCAGGCCAGCCCCCAAATGTTTATTTTTAAATTAATAGTTTATTGAGTGCCTTCTAGATACTTTTTAAAATTGCTTATTGAGTGTCTGCTAAGTACTTTATATATATTATGTCATTTAGTATTTATTCAAACTCTACAAGGTAGATATTATTATATTCACTGTTTCAGGTGAGGAAACTGAGGCACAGGGAATTTAAATAGCCTGTCTAAGATCTTGCAACTAGCAGGTGGCTTAGCGAGGTCCCTCTGACTTCCAGTCCCATGACTGCCATGCTGCCTCTCTTGGAGAATATCCCCAGAACATGATTGAGCCTGTCACTTCAGTCCCAGAGCACCTCCCCGAAAGCCCTGTACAGCTGCACACTTCTGACTCTTGCTGGGGGAATTTCTCCCATTCAGGTGCGTGCTGACTGGCCAAATGAGACATGATGGTCTGGAATGAAGAGCAGATGGGGCTTGAGTGCAGGGAAACCCTTTGGGGTCTGATTTCAAGGGAAGGAGACATGGCCATCTTAATGATTTCCAGCATGCTTTGGCAAGAGGAGGTAGAGGGGAAGGGTGACAGCCATGGCTGATGTGGTTGGCAACAGCTGAAGCTGAAAATCACCTCCTGCCTACAATTATAAGTCATCATTCCCGACATGGCCAGCCCTGGAGCCTGACACGGAGAGGACTCATATGCACAGGGCAGAAAGCAAGGCCAAGAGGGCCATCTCTCTGGAAGAGTTCAAACCATGACCAAGACAGACCCACGGCATTTCAGTCCTTGCAGCAGTAGTTGGACTGGAGGGGAGAGGGACAATGATATGGTGAAAGAGTTCTTCAGAGAAGTCTCCAGAAGGCTGGCCCCCATCCCACTTCTACCCCTAACTTGGTATGTGATCCTGGAGAAATCGTTGACTCTCTTTGATCCTTGAGTGAAGAAGTCCCTTGTAATCCTAAAATATTCTGATTCTAACCTGAACCTATTAAATACTCTATATAAAGCTCTCCTCTCTATGGAAATCAAAAACAAAGGTACCTCTTGTAAGAAATAGAGCAATACAAGGGTTCAGTCCAAAGACAGGCATAGATTGGTGGCTAGCTTGCCATCCTGAGGGCATAAAGGAATGGGTCTCTTCCTTTCTTCCTCTTGTGTATCAGTCAGGATACCTTTGGCTGCAGGAAGAAAATACCCTGATTCAACTGGTTTAAACAGTATGGACATGTATTTCATAAGAAGTCTGGTAGGCCAGCTCCAGAGTTGGTCAACTCATCGCCAAGAGCCCAGCTTCTTTCCATCTCTCCCCTCTGCCATACTCCAAGTACAGCTTAATTCTCAGAAGTAGGTTTTCCACAGGGTTACAAAGATGGCCGCTATATTTCCAGGTGTCATTACCACATGCTACAATGTCTAGTAGAAGAAGAAAGTCAGTCTTTTTCCAAGCATCACTTTTTTAAGAGCAAAGAAACCTTTTCCAGAAGTCCTCTGATATCTCGTTGTCCAGAACTAGTCATATGCCTAATCACAACCAATCACAGGCATCACAGGCAAGGAGAGTGGTACCACCCTGACTGAGTCTGACTATTAAGGATTACCTGAGAGGCTGGGGTAGGGCAGAGACCTGAAGAAAATCAGGGATCCAGCAGCAGGAAAGATCCAGGGGTAGCTGTGAGGTTGGTAACTATAACAAAGGCTGCTCTTTGCTTCCCAGTACCCAATTTCCTCTTCTTCCATGACCACATAAACCCTCGTGTTTAACTGGGCAGTTTACTGCCCAGAATAAAGATTACATTTGTCAGCTTTACATTTGCACCACTGTGTGTGGCCATGTCATTAAATTCTAGCCAGTGAGATCTAAGCAGAGGGACCATGCAGAGCTTTTGAAATGTTGCTTAAACGAAGAAAACTCAACTTGGAGACCTGCCAACTGTATTCTTCTGCTTTCCTCCTTTCAGCCTGCAATCCAAATGTGATAGCTGGATCTCCATCAGCCATCTTGGACCATAAGTCGACCTTGAGGATGGAAACCACATCCTAGGCTATGGTAAAGCAGAATGACAGAAAGAGCTCAGCCTATATCCATACTTATGTGGGAGAATAAACTAGTGTATGTTGAAGCCATTATTTGTCTGGGCTGCTTACCACCAGTGCAATTCTTAACTGATACAGCAACCAGCAATCAATACTACACCCCAGGAGTTAAATTACATTGGGTAATTGAGTTTATTCTCTCAGTTTAGGAATGCATGAAAGATAGGATAAGGCAGTGAGAAGTTTTGCAATCAATCTGATCTGAGTGCAAATCCTGGCTTTGTCACAATATGTGTGACCATTGGCAAGTGACTTCACTATTTTGAGCTTAGTTTCACCATCTATAAAATGGAGCTGGCTATTCGTACTTCAAAGGGGAGTCATGAGGGTTAAGTAATAAAACGTTTGCAAATTACCTTGTGTTGCAATTGCATATAACAGAGGCACGATACGGGGTCCTAAATGCTTTAGAAAATGGTCACAGAATCTTAAGGACTTAGATACCACGTGGCTCAAACCTCTCATTTTCGTAGAAGGAACTGAGGACCACAGAGGTGAAATTGGGTTCCCAAAGGCTCTCTGAGGTCCCCTGTTGGAAGGCACAGTCGTCCTGATTATTCCCCACAAAGGATACCTTCATCATCCTGTGTCCTGCGTAGTATCTTCATCGCCCATGGCCCTTGCTCCAGGACTTCTCTTCTGGACGCTGTGCCCAGCCCCTGACGAGGGACAGATGCTCAGCCCTGAGCACCAGCCACTGAGATGGCGTTCTTTTCCTGCACTGATATCATCAGTCACATCATGTGGTACTACTTTAATTGCTGTCCTATTTTTGGAAAAATAGATGGCTAAACATAAGCAATTTTTTTCTCAGCATTTTTTTGGTTGCTGAAGCAAAGTGCTCAGTAAATAAGGACTGATTTGCATGACATTTTGCATGAATAGCAATGTTGAATGAACAAGGTAACCGACTTTGAACTGTCGTAGGCATTCGATTCAATTTTAAAATGATTTTTGTTGTTAATTCCCAGTAGATTTCCACTGACATAAAAATCAACCATAATTTGGGAGGCCTCTGGTGGCTACAGTGGGAAAATACGAAAGCAATTACAAGCCTGTGTGTGTGTTCAGCTAGGTGCGGTATTTATGCACACTTGGCTGTGTACATTTTCCAGGCATGGGGAGCCTGGTTTTACTCTGAACCCCAGGTGGTGTCAGAGTTTGGGGCCTTATCAGGGTCTCACTGAGAGTCCAAGAGAACTCATGCTGTGCTTTCCCAGGCTGGAGCTGGTCAAAACAGCACCCACAGAAACTCAAGGTCAAGAAAACCAACTACAAAGTTCAAACAACCACAAATCTTATGTTCTAGAGGTACTAATGTGTTCCAATTTTGGCTTGTATACTAAATAGATAGAGAGTTCCACACTAAAATAACTAAATAAAGACTTTTGGTGTCTTTTCCACCAGCACAATCAGAATGCTCCATCACCCAAGAAACGTGCTAGGTGTGACTACTTGTTCACATAACTCACCCAAGGGCATAATTGCAGAGCAGGCAAGGATGAATGACGAGGAGAGAACAGAATATAATGATTCTGCTCTGGATTTATATAATGCTTTTCCTCCTCAGAGGTCTAAGTGCTTTCACTTAGATTAGAAGATAAGGGTGGGTATGATTATCCCCATTTGAGGATAAGGAAATAGAGTCAGAGATGTAAACTGTTGGTCCCAGACTTAGAGTAAGAGACTTTTAGAGGTGAATAATATCCTCTGACATTATCTTTGTAACCCTCTCATTTCTCAGATGAAGAAACTGAAGTCAGGATGATGACGTGACTTTTCCGAGACTGTGTCGTTAATGGCCAAATAACACACCTGACCCTTCATGGAGCCGAAAACAAAAATTAAGCTTCCTAGAATCCTGGTAAATAAGGTGGTCCATGTTCAAGTCCAGCTTTCCCAGGAACGTAAGCACCAAAACTGAGACTTCTCACCCAGCAACTCCAGAGCAGGGTCTCCCTGGGGTCACCAGGGTCATGGTCAGAGACAATGTCTGCTTACAGAATCCTAGGGAGGTTTATTAACTTCCCAATGAAAGTAAGCAACACAATAACTCAAGAGATCTCGTGGGAGTAAACTTTCACAAAATTGGTATAGAGAAATCCCCTCACCATATTATAATAGCACTCAAATTTCCTACACAACTCCATCTCTCCACCCTTATCATAATTACCCACATCCCATAATAAGAAGATGAGATGTTACCAAGAGTGTGGAAAGCCTTGGTAGATATTTGTCCTCAGGGATTCTCCTCTGAGGGTGTTGGCCTCTCTCCTGGGCTGTGATGCACCATGATCGTAGGACCAGGCACCCAGCCTGTGGAAAGCCCATCAGGGTCTGGATTCCCCTGAAGAGCAGGCTCCAGGGCTGTGCCCAGTGTGGAATGAAGCCGCAATGGCCCGGGCATCGCTTCTGGGCTCTTGGGCTGCAAGAGGCCAGAGTAGCAGCTGGCGGGGGTGAGAACTCCTAGGCTGTGGAATAATGGGCAGTGCGCCATGAGAGGAAGGGAGCTGCCCCAGGCCCTTCTCCTCTCCCTGCAGCTCTGTCAGAACAGTACATGAGGGCTTGAGCAGAGGCTGCAGCCACACAGAGCTCATCCTATCCCTACCTCTCTTCCTCCTGCCGGCTGGCCTCAACATCTTCTCCACAGCTCCTTGCTGCAGACGTTCTTCCCGCCCTGGGGCATCTACTTTGGGTCTGTGGTAAGCTCTGTACACTCCTACCACCGAGGAGGGTAGAAAACCCTTACCCTCCCTCTCTCCAGCCCCCTACCCCATCAGCCCCACTTACAACCTCCTCATTTAGGAAACCCATTTCCACTGCTTCTAAGAGAAAGGAAGGGTGCTCCAGAGGTTACACACCAAGCCCTTTTCTCTCAGATATAATTGTTCTTCCCAAGGTCCCGCATCCTCACATCAAGAATAGATCCTACTTAGCAGAAATGGAGATGATAAAGAATTTCAATTCTAAATCACAATGTGTTCTAAGATGCAAGGGCAGGTATGACATCACCAGTAATTCAGATATTACATAAACATTTACCGCACAAAGCCACTATCCGGGGGAACAGGAGAGGAAAGGAATGACGAGGGGCATGGAGTTCTTCACTGAATTCCTTTACCCTGCTGGCTGCTGCTCAGTTCAGCTCACCCCAATTTTGTGCCTGTGTTCCCCAGGGAAGCCTCCCAAACGGGATATTTTGTCAAACTTCTTAGGGCATGTAGACTTTGTGGGGTGCCCTTGAATTCTGAACTTCAGTGACATCTGCGTCTATTAGGCCCCAGATTCACCACCCCTCCCGCCCCACCCCATTCCATGTCCTGGTTCCCTCCCAGTGGCCAGCCACAATAACATGGGCACAAACACATCCCAACGCTCAGTTCTGGGTTTCTGAGAACTTAATATCTAGCTGGACTGTTATCCAGACCTCTGCTTCCCTTCCTCTCCCTCCTGCTGTCCACATTTGGGCCATTTCACTGCTTATTAGCACCTCATATGGAAGACACGAAGGAGTAAATGTGAAAATCTGATTAGTCAATTTTGCTCTTTTCTGGAAGCAGTGGTGAAAGACAGGTTGCAAAAGCAGGCAAAGCTGTTAGCTGTTGAAATCTGTAGATTTCAATTAACCTTATTTCCTCACAGATAACAGAATTGACAGTAAAGTTATTTTCTCTTCAACCTTGTTCAGAAACAAAATATTTCACTTCTGATACCAACTTCATGCCAAGTTGACCGGGACCCATAAATAACCCATACTCTCTGGGCAGCACCAAGAACTCAAAGCGTGGCGAGTGAACCCCCAGGGAGACAACAACCCGAAGGTTTCTGGGGTCCCAGGGAAGTGAAGCCCACCTCGCTCTGCCTTCACTGTGTTCTCTTTGTGCCTGCATGTGCCAGCCTCAGCACTATGCCCTTCCAGCCCACCCTTCCTGCATAGGCTTCATGCCCCCCAGCACGGTCAGTCTGGCCTCTCACGGCCCTGATCACGCCACCCCTCTCCTGCTCGACTCCTTCCACAAACCCAGGGCTTCTAGGCCTGCTTAAGTCCAGGAGCACCTGGAGACCTCGAGACAAAGCCAGTTAGCACTGCTAACTGAACCGTCCTCCTCAACCCCATCTTGTCCTCACGGCACACACTGTGGGCAAGGCCTGTTGCTGCCACAGTTCAAACAGGCACCGGGGCAAGAATGGCAGCAGCCCTGTGCCCTGGAGCCAGGCCCACCTGGCTGCAAACCCAGGTCCTGCAACTCTCCAGCTCCACCCACAAGTTAAGTCAGCCTCAGTTTCCTCTTCTATAGAATGAGACTGGAGATGAATCTACCTTCTAGGTTTATTTTGAAACCTAAATGAGACAAAAATATAAACCGCTGGCCCGGGCTGGGCAGAGAATAAGTTCTGGGTGCATGGCGATTATGGCCACTGTTAGCAATGTCCCCACCACCCCAGTCACAGCACGGAATCCTAGTCGGCCAGCACCTGGGACCATCCCTGGGCCAGCTAATGGTGTTACACAGTGCCAGAAGAGATCCAAGGCTGTGTGGCTTGTACCTCAGTGCTTTCTAGGAGTTTTAGTAAAATGTCTCTTCCGGGGTTTACATAGATTCCTCTCTCTCCCCACAAGATGCAGACTGTGTTCACAACTCAGGAGCCACTCCCAGGCCATTCCCACAATTAACACTTAGTGGTCCAGGACCAAACTGTTACTGGGCAGGCACCACTCCTTCTTCCCTTCCAATGAGTTTGTCCCAGGAGGATCCTCAGTTCTCATGCAAATAAGCTACTAGGAGACCAGGCTGGTTCCCAGATTCATCTGAATGTACTTAGACTTAAGGCAGGTGTTTCCTCCCACCTCAGTTACAATTAGAATTAAATTATGCTCCCTTTTAAATTGGCAATTCGTACCTCTGGAACCATTAGAACTCCGACCGCGGCCCCGGCTCAGTCTCCCTTGCACCTCTCCTCCCCCCTTCCTCTCCCTGCTCTCCGTGTAACTGACAGCTCCTGGCCTCCCGCCCTCCCAGGTTTTGCGGGCAGCGCCATCTTCTGGACGCATCCTCAGCTGCACCTTCACGTCCCAGGAGCAGGGGTGGGGTGCCAGGAGCTGCTCTAGAATGAAGGGTTCTTCCCCTCTGGCAATACTGCATTAACTTTACCATTCTGCTGCAGTTCCGCCACACTTAATATTTTCCTTCTAAAAACAGGGACGTTAGAGAAGAATGAAGGGCCAAATGTAAACAACACCTATACATTATAAATTCCATTTTAGACAGTCTTTTACCTTAAAAATATGATGTGTTAGCATGATGACTACACATTTACATTTCTTTTTTCATCTTTTTTTTTTCTTCTAAGTATCCTCTCATGGGAAAGCGTCAGCTTTGTAATGTGATATAATGGTATACCTTTCTGCCCTAGTATAAAAATAATCACCAGTCTAGAGACCCTTCCTGAGTAAGAAACAAAAGGATATAAACCCTCCTTGCGAGGTCCAGAAGTAGGCTTGGGTTCCTCTCCTAATGGAAAAGCCTTGTTATTATAGAAAAAATGTCTCATGGACCATGAATTTCACTTCTCACTGGGTCTCAGGAAAAAATCCAGGATGGTATCCTAGCTACCCTTTAATGCTAGCTACCTACAATTCCTACTTAAGAGTAAGTCGCCGGAAGGGAAGAGAAGTTCTTTTTTTTCTGAAAGGAGGATTTCCAATTGCATTTTCCTCTTAATGATGTTGAATTTATCATTTGTAGTAGGTCATGCTTTGTCTATAAGAAATCGTATTATTGGTGGTTTTAAATCATCCAAATTAATAATAGTAGCAGCTAACAGTTACTGAGCATTTACTAAATACATTATTCTAAAATCTATATCTGTCTTAGCTTATTTATTTCTTATAAAAATTCAATATGGTAGCATGGTACCCATTTTAAAGATGGGGAAACTGAGATATAGACAGAATTAATTCCCAAAGTCACACAGAGCCAGGCTTTGAACCCAGCAGTCTTGCTCCAGAGACTATGAGTTTAGCCCTAACTACATTCTGCCTTATGATAGACCAGCATCCCCAAGGTGACACACCAGCGAACTTTCCAGGAAAAATGAAGGAACCGTTCTGACTCCATAGCTCTTTCCTGCCCTCTGCTTTCCTATGCATTCATCCATCTATCCATCCACAACCCTTATCCTAATCCTTAGCACATTAGTTAAGTGGATAAAAATATAGACAGAAAGAGAAACAGAAAGATAGAGGCAAAGACGAGAGAGAGAGAACATGTGAGGCAGGAGGCAGAAGACAAACAGACAGCAAATGAGGACACTCTGACCCAGGGTTCTTAGCCCGGAGTCCACGGTATCCATGAACTCCCCGAGATTACATGCAAAGTGTTGCGTGGATGTGCATTTTTCTGGGGAAAGAGTCCTCGCTTTCTGAAGATCCTCAAAAGTACCCATGTCCCAGAAAAGATTAGAAATTACCAATTGCAACAGAAAACAAAATGGTGCACACGCCAGCCACGTTCTCTCTTCTTTCACATGGGATCATCTACTACACAATTCACGTCCTCCCTTTGGGTCAAAAATTTCAAGAAAACAAAAAGGAAGCCTAGAATATCAAGAAAGACTGAGTATCTTCAGAACTCACCAACATGTTCTTAGCTACTTTCAGTAGTTAAGGCACCAACATAGATAAGGAAGAGAGAAAGAGGATCCTTTTACTAAGGATCTACTTACTATAGGCTAGGCAGTTAATTTTTCTAACAACACTGTGTTGTAAGTATTATTATTGTTCTCATATGATTCATTTTTTAAAAAAGCCTGAGTCTTTGAGAATATAAGAATTAGGCCCAAGTTCAGGCAGTTAACAAGGAGCTGCCATATGAGTCAAAGGCAAATCTGTCTGAAGTTATAAACCCAGGTTCTTCCCTCTGCTTCATTTTGCCTTGGGAAAGGCAGGAACGGCTAATCCTTGTATACATCTCTAATGACCCTGGCAAATCTTTCAAAATGAGTATGGGTATGTGTGTACATGTGTTCTTGGGACAAGGTAGCCAAGCTCTGTTGCACTTCTGATGCAACAAATATTCAGAAACAAAGTTCATTATGTGGAGATTATGTAACTTAATGCTGCTGTTATTTCTAGCTTCTGAATCCTTCCATTAATTCATCACCTTATTTCACAAATTACACTGAGCAATTCTCTGTGCTAGGCACTTGCTTCATCGTCTTGTAACATCATCCCCAAAAGACCCCGCAGTCCCTGCCCTCAGAAGCCTCGATGTCTAGCAGAGCCCACAGGCATGTGATCAAATCATTACAGTACTGTGGGATAAGGAGTAGAGTATCAGAGTGTGCTGAGTCCAGCGGTGGAACAGAAACGGAGCTTGGTAGGGCCAAAATCTTTAGTCTGGACCTTACAGAGTTAGGACTAGTTCCTGGCAAATAATATGTGCTGGTTAACTTCTTGTGTCAATTTGGTTGGTCCTTGGTACCCAGATACGTAGTCAAACATTATTCTGGATATTTCTCTGAGGATGTTTTGGATGAGATTAACGTTTAAATCAGTGGACTTTGAGTAAAGCAGATTGCCCTCATACTGTGGGTGGGACTCATCCAGTCAACTGAAGGCCTGACTAGAACAAAAGACGGGCCTTCCTCAAGCAAGAGGGAATTTGGCCAGCAGACAGCCTTCAGACTAGAACCGCAGCATCTCTTCCTGGCCCACCCTGCAGACTTTGGACTTGCCCACCTCCATTATCATATGACCCGATTCCTTCAAATAGATAGATAGATAGATAGGTAGATAGATAATTAGTTTGTTGCTGTTGGTTCTGTTTCTCTGAAGGACTTTGACTAATATACAATGTGAGAATGTGAGTAGGGATAGTCTAGGCAGAGGGAACAGCATGTGCAAAAGCACAGAGGCATGAAACTGCATGGAAGCGTTGGGCAACTATATAGTTGAAGTTGTTTATTTAAACCTGTTCTAAAGCCCAGATTTACTGACTGGCCTGATCACTCTATGCTTTGTTCCCATAAACTAGATTCTAGGAATCTAATCTTTTGATCAGCTCAGTCTGTTTGACCATCCCAGTGCTTTTGAAAGTGCATAAATTGCTTTCATTTCCCTAAAGTAATAAGTCTCAGGGACTAGTTGTAAGATTTCTCAGTTGGAACAAGCGCAAGTTTTATCTGCCACCTTGGCAGAAGCATTCATAACTACGACTGTCAGGAAACAAGGTGTACTCTGGACATGACACTCTTTTTTGCCACAATTTTTGCATCAGTATCCTTGGGGAAAATGTGTATCAGCCAAGATTCTCCAGAAAATAAAACCACCGGGATGTGTGCAGTGAGTTCAAGGTAATCTGCTGGCAGAATTCCTTCTTGCCCACCATCAAGAGACTCCCGGATGCAGCCGAGATGAGTCATGACGATATCTTATCAACGTCTCTGAGCCATGGAGTCTCTTTAAAGCTATCTGAATGTTGTACTTGTGCCGTATGAGATTCAAGAAGTTCATGAAATCCCTGAAAACATTTGTAAAATTGTGAACGTATATACAAGTATCTGGGAGAAAGGTCTACAGCTTTAATCACGTTTCCTCGAGGGACCCATAACTCACCCCCCAACCAAAAAGAAAAATTAAGAATATGTGCTTCACTGGTGAAAGATTATTGACATATAAAAGGACAGAGTTATAACTCTATGACCCAGGTAACTTGACATATATGATTCAATGACTTTCCAGAATTAATAACTGTGAAAATAGATTCCTAAATTTCTACTGCTTCATTCATCTTTGTTGGATTGTGTCTCTTCTCAAAGTATTTGGCCAAATCAACAGTTTCTTTCTCCCTGATAAGGGAGCATCAGGACCAGAGAGTGGGCATTACGAGACTTGGACCCAACCTGGTCTTGGCTCTGACACTCATCTGCTGTGTGACTTTGATAACTCACTCCACTGCCCTGAGCCTCTGTTACCTTGCAAGGGTTGGGTTGGATGATCTCTAGGATCCTGTCTGACCTTCATGGTATTATCATCAGTGACTCTGAATTACTGTCATCTGCCCGTTGGTGGCATTGCTTCAGGCTGCTTTGCAGTGTTCTGGACAAGTGACACCTCCTTAGGCCTTCCTTCTACCTGCCCCTCTGATGGAGCTGGACATCCATGCAGGTTAGCAAAGGCCATGCAAATTAGTCTCACTGAGAAAGAAATGCCACTCTGCAAAAGGGAGAATTTTAATATAGTTCAAAATTCAGAGCCACAGAACTTACACCGTGATTCTTCAGGCTGTGAACACCCACTGTTATTGAAGGAGGCATCACTGAGTGATTAGGAGTGGAGAAAGACCAGTGACAATTTTACAGGATAGTTTGAAAAGTGTTCTGATTATTATTTTTATCTCATATGATTCATTAAGGCTGTTCAAAAGAGTCTTCCACAAGGGGTGAACTGCAATCATTTTTATTAGCTATGCCACATCTCATACATTAGCTATATTTCGCACCTCAGGAAATCAGTTGCTCCAATGAAACTGTTTGATGCAATGAAAAAAATATTAGATTGAGAGTTCTGAGACCTGGGTCATGATCCCAGTCATCCATTTACTAGCCACATACAACTCTGAGTATGATTACCAGTATGAATTCACTGTCTGTCTGTCCTACTTGTTTGGGAGTCCCTCAGGGTCAGAGGCCTTATCTTATTTCATCTCTGTATCCTGGCTTCTAGCACAGTATCTATTACACTGCAGGCATTTAATAAATACACTGGCTGAATGGACAGAGAGGTAGTCGGATGAATGAACAAAGTTTCACTCTCTTTAGGCCTCAATTTTCTTATCTGTAAAATAAGATCTGCCACATAAGGTTGTTGGGACAATCAAATGAAATACTATATGTAAAGCTTCATCCTGCTCTGTATCAGAAGAGATGAGATAATCTGAGAAAAGCAATCTCTGCTAATAGACTAGTGGTTAATAGAACATGTGTTGAGGTGTTAATCCTCCCAGAGTATGTCAGAATCATTGAACTTTGATTCAAAACAGTAGTTAAGAGCGTGGATTTCCACATTCTTGGATTGAAAAAGATATTGGAGACACATGTCTCCTGCTCCCACAGATTACTTCACTGGTGACTTCCACCCTCGACCATCCTATTATCTCCAAATCCTGCATTGTACTTTTATCCAAGTTAATTCTGATTAAAATGACCATCAAGGCAAGAAAATAAAAGGGAGACAGTGGCACAAGAGGGCAGATTATTGTGAAAGGCTTAAAGGGGACTTTCGATGTCAGAATGACATCTTGACCAAGATTACTTGGACAGAAAGAAATCTGAGGTCCTCTGTAGGACAGGCTAACTGGGCTGCCTCTCCATGCCCCAGTCAATGTCTGCATCCTTCAGTCCTCTCAGCAGGGCTGGAAGAGGCCTCTGCAGAGCCTGGAACATTCACAGAATCTGCCTTTCCTCGGCTGGGTATGCTAAGGGTTATAGAAGCCACAAGGAGCAGTTGGGATCAATGTGTCAGAATATGTGCTAACATTATCCCCATTAGAGGTGCCTGAACTTCACAGGCTATATGGCTTTTATGAGCTTCAAAGGAGCCTGAAACTGGCCACAAAGTTGGCCCTGTCTTTCTAAATGTGGTTTCAGGGTGTGAGAAAAAGGATGAGGGTGGTGTCCCTCTCTTTCATGTATGGGAAAACACAGTGGGTACTGAAGAGTCAGCATGTTGAGGTCTCAGAGGATTTGAATCCAAAGTCCCTTCCTGGCTCAGGGGGCTCCTGTAGGATATGGTCCTTGCCTGCTGGACAGCACCAATACATTACAGAAATGACTTCCTTTGGGGAGAATTCTCTGCATCTGCCACCTAAAGAATTTCCAGCAGTGCTTTTGATGTCTCTGATGCCCCTCCACCTTTATCCTCCAGAGCATCTTTGAGTATAGATGATAGTGTTCTGTATCTTTTCCATTTCTATTGGTACATAATTCATTTGTACAAAATTTTAACCATTGATTTGTTCATTCATTTTTTTTCATTCCATTCAAAGAAAATGTGTGACAGTGTATCCTTTTTATGTATTTTGGAGAATGGCAAGTGGTGTATTTTAGACCAAAGGATTTAGCTAGAAGGAGGAGGGAGGGGCAGTTCTGGAGGGGAATATGTGTCATTTCACTGACTTTGTACAGTGGCCAGTTTAACATGTTCAGTGGGAGTGAAAAGTTAGTTTTGAAGGTAACTATTTCTGACAGACCTCCTCTGAATTCTTGTAGTGGGCATTGTGGTTGCATATCAACATCCTCTCGACACCCATTCCAGCTCCTCCCCCGTTCCTACTGTGTAACACCCAGGGATTTTTGTTGAAAACACCTCACTCATGGCTGTAAGGATGGGCTTAGTGTGAAGAACCATTCACAGTGAATGATTCAGTTCTGAGCAGTACATTGAGGCATTAAGTCAATCAGCACATGTCAGTCCCTTGGCCATGAGGTTGGGCACAAGATCCAAGGTGGTTAAAAATAAAAAACAAAAACAAAAATAGGTTGTGAGGGCCTCCTTCTCTCTAGCCCTGGAGAAAGCATTAGTCCCTGTTGCTCCTGGGAGTCATTCCTTCACTCATTCTTCTCCCCAGCCTTGTCTTTTTGGTGGTCTGTGTCCCAAGCACAGTAGAGTTCTAAGTACTAGAGATTCAAGTCTTCAATCTCACAGTTTAGTGAAAGAAAACAAATAAACATATAAATACATTGCATATTGTCAAGAGACAAAGTCCAAGTATAAAAAATAAAACAAGAGAGCAAAACAGAAAATTAGGAGTATGATACTTAAATAATTTAAGAGAGATGCAACCAAGGAAATAGAGTTGCTTAGAGGAAAGTGGGATTACCCTACGCTGAGGAAACCTGAGGCAGCTTCCCAATGAAGGGGATATTTGAAAGAGTCAGCGAGAAAAAGAGATTGAGAAAAAGAGATTTATTTTGAAAACAAACCCATTACTTAATGACTGATTAGAGTTGGGAGTTAAAAGAGAAAGGTGAATCAAAGATTATTTAAAAGCAGTATTTTTAAAACTGCGATTCATATTTCCTTAGTGGGTCATGAAATCAATTTAATGAGTCATAACCATCTTCCTCCTTGTTTCTTCTTGTCTTCCCCCAAAGCTCCAGTACACAGTTGTGTATAATTGTAAGTTATTTTGGTTTTCCTATGTGAGCCACCACCACAGCAAGGCTACTGACAGATAAGTAGTGAGGTTTTGTGCCCAGGAACTGAACTTGGGCTACTGAAACGGAGTGCACTGAATTTCAACCACTAGGCCATCAGGGTTGGCTCACAACCAGATTTTTTTAATAAAATGGAATAGATAAGAATAAAATAGATTAGAGTGCATCACACATAGTAAGGGTAAGTACTATTTTGTGAAAATTTTTTCAATTACACATATGTGTGTATGTATGTGTATACCAGTCATGATATGAAATATGTTTCTTATAGTGGGTCATGGTAAAAAAAAAAAATTGAAAACATTGACTTGAGGTTTTAAATATGCAATGTTTCAATTAGTTTAAAAAGATTAACACATTAACAAATACCAGTGGTTTTGAAGATGAAGACTTTGATTTGGGGTTAAGGTTTCAGCTGAATATCTAAATAGAAAGGGTAGACGCAGTTAAAAGAGTCAGTATAGAGAAATGTCACAGCTAGAGACAGAAATTTGGGATTCATCTTCAGAGAAATTATATTTGAAACTATAGCAATGAATAAGGTTACTAGAGGAGAAGGTTGTAGGAAACAGAAAAAAATGTCAAGGATAAAGCCTTGGGCCATAATGACATTCAGAGGAATAAGGTTGAAAAAGAAGACCACAAAAATGTTAGAGAAGGAGCAACAAGAGATTCAAGGAACATCAGGAGATGAAGGACCAAGAGATCCAATAGAGAGCAGTTTCAATAATGTCAAATGTGCTAAAGAGTCAAGGAGGAGGAGAATGACATTAGCATCATGGTGGAGTGAGATGTTCCCTTAGTCTCTCGCCTGTAAGTTACAACTAAATAGACGTTCATTAACCAGCAGAAGATTCCATGCACAGCACAACAGGACTTCTGAGAAATCCACACAACTATACATCTGAAGGTGGGTGGGCTGGACCCCTGGGAGGCAGTGGAACTAGGTGAGTGCACCCCTCTCCCTCCTTGGTGGCAGCATGCCAGTTCGCAGATCATCATACAGCAGCCAGTGCAACTGTAAGAGGAGGAAGGGATAGCCTGGTCTGCATAAATGCTTTCAGAGCAGCAGCCTGGTCCACCAGAGCACCCACTCTGCTGCAGCAACCCTGCTGATGGGAATGCTCTACACCAAGTAGCAGTGGCTCAGCCACCACAAAGGTGCCCACCCACTGAGCACAGCACAAGTGAAAAAGCACCCTGCCTGCTCAGAAGGTGCCCCAGCCTGCAGAGCATAGCAACCCATGCAACCCACCAACTGGTAGCTCAGCCCCTGCATGGGCACCCCACCTACCTAGTGCACAGCAGCTCAGCCAGTTCCCTGTAGAGCACAGAGGCCCTGCCTATGGTGTCTGACCCACCTACCCAGGGCAGAGGCACTGCCCATGTGAGTGCAACCTGCAGAGCAGCTACAGCCAGTCGCACAAGTTCTAGCAGATGGGGCAGGATCAGAAAACACACCTCCCACTCCCCTCCAGCAGCGGCAGATGGAATATGTGACCTGATACTACCACAAATGTTCCAGAAAGGGATCAGTTCATCAAACAACATGAAGAACTACAGCAACACTTCAGAGCAGAAGGAAAATGACAAGTCTCCAGAAATCAATCCTGAAGTCACAGAAGTTTGTCTAAATAACAGAGAATTCAAAATAGTTGTCATAAAGGAACTCAGCCAGTTACAAGAAAACTCAGACATACAGGTCAATGAGCTCAGGAATAAAATTAATGAGAAGGAATACTTCACCAAAGAGATTGAAATTCTGAAAAATTAATAAATAAATAATAGAGCTGATGTTATGGAGGACAGAATTAGTGAATTAGAGGACAAAAATATAGAAATGCTTCACATAAAGAAGGGGAGAGGACAAAGATTTTAAACAAACAAAGAAATTCTTTGAGAAATATCCAACTTAATTAGGAAAAGCAATATCAGCATTATATTGCTTATATTATATTATATATGTTATATATAATATTATATATGTTATATATTATATATAATATACATGTTATATATAATATATAATATATAATATATATGTTATATATAATATATATAACATATATAATATAATAATATATAATATAAGCATTATAGGTATGCCAGAGAGAGAGAGGAGGAGAAAGGAGCAGAGAGCTTGTTCCAAGAAATAATAGCTGAGAACTTCCCAAACCTGGGGAAAGAACTGGACTTACATGTCCCTGAAGCCAATAGAACTCCTAATTACATCATTGCAAAAAGACCTCCAAGCCACATAATATCAAAACTGGCAAAAGTCAATGACAAAGAAAAAATATTAAGGGCAGCAAGGCAGAAGAAAATAACCTGCAAAGAAACCCCTATCAGGCTTTCAGCAGATTTCTCAGCAGAAACCTTACAAGCTAGGAGAGAATGGAATGATATATTCAAAATACTGAAAGACAAAAACTTTCAGCCAAGAATACTTTATCCAGCAAAACTATCCTTTAGATATGAGGGAGAAATAAAAGGTTTCCCAGATAAGCAAAAGCTGAGGGAGTACATCCCTACAGAACCTCCTTTACAAGAAGAGATGAAGGAAACTCTTCTACCTGAAACAAAAAGGCAAAGATTTACAAAGCTTTGAGCAAGGAGATAAATAGAAAGACAAAATCAGAAAATTGTAGCTCTCTATTAGAACAAGTTAGCAAACACTTACTTGTAACATAAAAAATAAAAACAAGGAAAGCATCAAAAATAACTATAAACATTTCAATTTAGTCACAAATGCACAACACAAAAAAGAAGAATTTGTGACAACAATAGCTCAGAAGGGGAAGGGGAAAGGGGTGTATTCTGCTTAGGCTAATGGAGATAAAAGGCTATCAGAAAATGGGCTCTCTCATCTGTGAGATCTTTTATTCAAACCTCAGGGTAACCACTTAACAGAGAATCAGAATAGAACCACAAATCCTAAAGAGAAAACTGAGAAAACCATCACAGAATACCACCAAACTGAAATGGCAGCCAGAAATACAAGGGAAAAGAAACAATGGAAATATAGAACACCCTGAAAACAAGAGATAAAATGGCAATATTAAGCCCTCATATATCAATACTCTCTCTAAATATAAATGGATTGAATTATCCAATCAAAAGATACAGAGTGGCTTGATGGAATAAAAAACATGATCTAGCAATACGCTTCCTCCAGGAAATACATCTCAGCTCTAAAGATGAACATAGGCTCAGAGTAAAGGGCTAGAAGAGGATACTCCAAGCAAATGGCAAGCAAAAGAAAGCAGATGTTGCCATACTTATATCAGACAAAGGCGACTTCAAGAGAAAAAAGACAATGAAAGACAGAGATGGGCAGTATATAGTGATAAAATGGGCATTCCACTGAGAGGATGTAACACTTAAGACTATATATACACCTAATACAGGAGCACCAAAGTATATAAAGCAACTGATAATGGACTTAAAGGGAGAAATTGACAGCAACACAATAATAGTAGGAGACCTCCACACCCCACTTACATCAATGAACAGACAGAAAGTCAACAAAGAAACAGTGGCCTTAAATGAAACACTACACCAGATAGATTTAATAGATATATATAGAACATTCCGTCAAAAAACAATAGACTACATATTCCTCTCAAGTGCCCATGGAACATTCTCAAAGATAGACCATATATTGAGAAACAAGGAAAACCTCAATAAATTTTAGAAGATTGAAATCAACATACCAATTCATGGGATGCAGCAAAAGAGGTTCTAAGAGGGAAGCATCAAGCATCTTTTCCAACAACAAAACTACAAAAGTACAAATCAACTACAAGAAAAAAGCTGGGAATGCCACAATATGTGGTGACTAAACAACATGCAACTGAGCAGCCATTGGATCAATGAAGAAATAAAAAAAAAATACCTGGAGACAAATGAAAATGAAAATACAACATACCAACACTTATGGGATGCAGCAAAAGTGGTTCTAAGAGGGAAATTTATGACAATACAGGCCCATCTCAACAAACAAGAAAAATTTCAGATAAGTAATCTTAAACTACACCTAATAAAACTAGAAAAAGAAGAACAAAGTCCAAAGTCAGCAAAAGGAGGAGAAATAATAAAAAATAGAGCAAAAATAAATGAAATACAGACTAAAAAACAGTAGAAAGGATCAATGAAACTAAGAGCTGGTTTTTTGAGAAGATAAACAAAATTGACAAACCCCTAGCCAGCCTCACTAAGAAGAGAGAAGACTGAAATAAATAAAATTAGAAATGAAAGAGGAGAAAGTACAATGGATACCACAGAAAAACAAAGAATTACAGGAGAAAACTAGGAAAACCCACATGCCAACAAATTGGATAACTTAGAAGAAAAGGATAAATTCTTAGACTCATACAACCTCCCAAAACATAGTTAAAATTCATATTACTTAAAGTAGTCTACAGATTTAATGCAATCCCAGTCAAAATCCTGATGACATTCTTCACAGAAATAGAGCAAAGAATCCTAAAATTTATATGGAACAACAAAAGACCCTGAATAGCCAAAGCAACCTTGAGAAAAAAGAGCAGAGCTGAAGGCATCACAATCTCTGACTCCAAAATATACTACAGGAGCTGGCCCTGCGGCCAAGTGGTTGTTCACACACTTTGCTTCGGTGGCCCAGGGTTTCACTGGTTCAGATCCTGGGTGCAGATCTAGCACTGCTCATCAAGCCATGCTGAGACAGCATCCCATGTAGCAGAGCCAGAAGGACCTATAATGAGAATATACAACTATGTACTTGGGGGCTTTGAGGAGAAGAAGAAAAAAAAAGAAAGGAAAATTGGCAAGAGATGTTAGCTGAGGTGCCAATCTTTTAAAAAAAAATTTTTAATATATATATGCTACAAATAGTAATCAAAACAGCATAGTGCTGGCACAAAAACAGACACACAGATCAATGGAACAGAAGTCAAAGCCCAGAAATAAAATCACACATCTATGGATAACTAATCTTCCACAAAGGAGCCAAGAACATGCAATGGAAAAAGGAAAGTCTCTTTAATAAATGGTGTTGGGAAAACTGGACAGCCACATGCAAAAGAATGAAAATAGACCATTATCTTACACCACACAGAAAAATTAAGTCAAAATGAATTAAAGACTTGAATGTAAGACCTGAAACCATAAAACTCCTAGAAGAAAATATAGGCAGTACATTCTTTGACATCAATCTTAGAAGCATCTTCTCAAATACCATGTCTACTCAGGCAAGAGAAACAAAAGAAAAAATAAACAAATGGGACAACATCAGACTAAATAGCAAGGCTTCTTCAAGGCAAGGAAAACCATAACAAAATGAAAAGACAACCCACCAACTGGGAGAAAATATTTGCAAATCATATATCCAACAAGAGGTTAATTTCCAAAATATATAAAGAACTCAACAACAAAAAAACAAACAACTCAATCAAAAAATGGACAGAGGATATGAACAGCCATTTTTCCAAAGAGCATATACAGATGGCCAACAGGCACATGAAAAGATATTCAACATCACTAATTATTAGGGAAATGCAAGTCAAAACTACAATGAGATATCACCTCACACCTGTCAGAATGTCTATAATTAACAAGACAAAAAGAACAAATGTTAGAGAGGATGTGGAGAAAGGGAACCCTCATACATTGCTGGTGGGAATGCAAACCGGTGCAGTCCCTATGGAAAACAGTAAAGAGATTTCTCAAAAAATTAAAAATACAAATACTGTATGATCCAGCTATCCAACTACTGGGTATTTACCCAAAGAACATGAAATCAACAATACAAAGACATTTATGCACCCCTATGCTCATTGCAGCATTATTCACAATAGCCAGGATGTTGAAGCAGCCCAAGTGCCCATCAACTGATGAATGGATAAAAAAGCTGTGGTATGTATATATAGAATGGAATACTACTCAGCCATAAAAATGGCAAAATCATCCCATTTGCTACAACATGGATGGATCTTGAGGGTATCATGTTAAGCGAAATAAGCCAGACAGAGAAAGACAAATACCATATGATTTCCCTCCTATGTGGAAGGTAAACGCATGGATAAAGTGAACAGTTTAGTTGGTACCAGAGGGAAAGGGGGTTGGGGGTGGGCAAAAGGTGTAAAGGGGCACATGTGTATGGTGATGGATAAAAGTTAGACTATTGGTGGTGAGTATGATGCAGTCTATACAGAAACTTATAAATAATAATGTACAGCTGAAATTTCACAATGTTATAACCCAATATGACCTCAATAAAATAATTGTAAAAAAATGGAATCAAAGAGGAAGACAGGGATTAAGAAAAACCCACTGGATGTATCAACTTGGAGAATATGAATGATTTTCAAGAAAACTGTTCTGTAGAGTAATGGAAATACAAGCCAGAGTGATTAGAACATAAATGCAACATATTTTGTAGTGAGGAGAAGCATATGGAATGAATATACAACCATTGCCTTCAATTTCCAGCTGCACCAGATGCTGCCGAGAACAATTCTCAGAGTCATTGCCACCAAGTTTTTCCCTTCACTCATCCAGTTCCTAGACTGTTTCTTAAAGCACTTCAGATTTTTTCCTCCAGGTGATGATCAACACCAAACATGCTTCACGAGCTGAAAATAAGCTCGTCTTAGTCAAGGGATATATATTTTAACATTATCAATGTTAATGGACAAATCCCAAGCTTCTGGAAGGGCTCCCATTCCCTCCAGCCTTTTCTCCATCCTGGGAATGCCAGGACAATTCGTCTTTGGGAAGAGACTGTTGTTTTGTTTAGGAAATTCTTGAATGGGACTTGTGGTTATGCGAATGTAAGGCTCAGTGCCCAGTCTGGGGGAAGAAATTAAGACCATGAAGACCTAAGGCTTCTAAATAGTAAAAGTGAGAGGTTGTCTGCCTTCAGGGCAGAGACTGTCATGCTGTTTACCAATATTTTACTTCCTCAGGACTTAGAGATTAGGGATTGCGGTCCAGAATGTGGGGAAAATGGATAAGGAGAGAGGAATGTGCAAACTGAGGAGGAGTGTGACTCCAGCAGGGTGGTGGAAGCTGAGGACCAAGAGGAAAAACAACCCATTGGAGACTCTGCGTCAGAGAGTGGCCAACGGATTCTAGCCACAGCAGTGTCTCATATTCAGTTTCACATTGTTCTTCCCAAAGCTATAATTTTCCTATAACCTGAAGTCTTCAGTAAACTTTCTTCACTGTTACAACCGATCACTAATAACAACTAACATTTATTGAGGGCTTACAAGGTGCCAGGTGATTTTCCAAGTGCTCCACATGTTATTAATGCATTCATCCTCACAGCAACTCTATAAAAGAACTACTGTCATCACTCCCATTTCACAGAGAAAGAAACCAAGGTCCCAAGAAGTTAAGTAACTTATTTAAGGTCATGCAACTAGTAAGAGTCAGAGCCTGAATTTGAACTCATGAGGTCTGACTGCAGAGCACATAGCCTTAACCACTACTACACTCTCTTTGTTTGTGTTGGCGTGGGAAATAAAGGGAGGATCTGCA
The DNA here is from genome assembly GCF_021613505.1 of Equus quagga. Taxonomy (NCBI): domain Eukaryota; kingdom Metazoa; phylum Chordata; class Mammalia; order Perissodactyla; family Equidae; genus Equus; species Equus quagga. Next base: position 44,620,458 of record NC_060267.1, read on the forward strand.
ATGGCATTTTGGAGTAGAGTGGACCAGACATCTTGGTGCACCGTAGAGAGGTGAAAAGGATCCCAGCCAAGGAAATCTGGGAGAAACCCGAAGCAAGAGCTTGACAGTAATGTTAGGGGAATGTAAACAATTCCTGAGAACTTCAGAAGCCCTTGAAAGACCCTGGAGTACCACAGGGCAGGGACTCTCCTTGGAGAAATGTGCCCGTGAGAAGGATGGGTTCTGCTTCTGTGAAATGTGATCACACATGCACAGTGTCTTTCACCATGCTCGGTCGCTCAGTAATTGATGGCCACATACATTAAGTCTTCCTGCCATTTTCTGATACTCTTTCTAACATCTCTTGAAGGGACATTCAAATTTTCAGTCAATTGCCATGATTCAGCTCATGTTCATTGTCTATTATTTGCAGGTCAGCAAGTTGACTCTGCGACGCAAATTCTCCTTTTCTGTCAATGTTACTTCTAAGGCATATTTACAGTCTCCTAAAATGCTTTACATGTTGGAAAAGAATTAATTTATCCACAGGTAAATAGACCAGAATGAAATCCATTTTCCTCATTAATAAAAAGATGCATGTGAATATGACTTTTGGTCAAGGTAACTGAAAGCAGACGGAGGAATACGAAGCTTATATGAGCAGTTGATAGTCAATTCAGCGGAGAGGAAATTGTATTAGACTAAAACAAATGTTAGTTCAAACAGTATGTGGTCATCTCGTGGCTTTGGAGGAGGAATGCCAATGAGAAACTTAGGTGTGGAAACACAAGATAACCGCCTTCCCCCAACCCAGAAAGAAAATAGGCTGCTTATCAGATCTGATGAGTCTGTGATAGATGGTCAGCCTTATTAGCATACCTTAATTATGAATTAGACTGTCATCAGAAAAACACATTGTAAATTTAAAACTTGAGAGACAAAATAATTCATTTAAATTCCAATTGTTTTCTACTTATTTCTTGAAGCGATTCCTTTTTCCCCTCTTTTTTTTCCTATTATTCATTTTATCGGTCTTTCTTCTAGCTACAGCCGTCCTCTCAACCTTCTTGTTCAATGTCCTAATCTCTTCTTTTCCACAATTATATTTGTGATATATTTCCACAATTATCGGAAGTTATTATTTCATTTCTATCCCTTTTCTGTTTTGTATCCCTTTTTCTTTTATCTCTACCTACCATGATTCATTCTCCTTCATCTTTCTCATTGTCTTTCTCACTTTCTCCTCTCTCATTCCCTCCCTCTTTTCCTCTCTACCTCTCTCTCTCACTCATTCCCACAAAAAAATGAATTTCTAATAAAGTGTTTCCTTGCTGGTTGCAAATTCTGTTCATGTAGCTTACGCCCTGGGACTTAGGATTGCCTGAGCTCGAATGCATCTCACGGCCTGTTGCTCTAAAGTGAAAATATTTTCTTGACCCTCTCCCACTTCGCACAACTGGTGGAACAGCATTATCCATTATCTCCTTAGAACAGGGCTGAGAGGAACAGCCTGCTGAATATGCATTGGCCAGGACTGCATCTTGATTACGGAAGATGCTGTTCGCTCTCAGAACAGAGGACACTAGCATCAGCATTCACAGCCTCATCTGTAAATGTGCTTGCACTGCTCTGCAGCTGGTTAGCTCATAGCAGTAAGTGCCTTGGTGGGCATTCTTTTGCCTGAACTTAGGGGGGAGTCATGAACACGGTTGAACTCGGCTCATATATAGCCTAGGAGCATGTACCCCCAGTTACTCAAGGACTGGTACTAGTAATGGGGGGTGGTGTGTTTGAAGGAGACTTTCAAATACAACGCAGGAACCATACACCACGCAACTAGCTATTTATCTCACAGATGTGATCTGGTTATAAGCAGAGTGTAGTGAGGTATGAAGTACTTGCCAGGGACACAGGTTGATGTAGGCCTTGGCTTTATTCTCATGGGTGCTCATCTAAACTGCAGAGCCTCACAGAGGAGTTTATGTTTATCAGGAGCGTGATATTAATTATACTGTCTTCTGGGTAGTGGATGGGACCTTTGGAATACTTCTTCTACAAGTTTGCATTAGAGTGTAGGATCTGACCACAGTGGGTCTCAGGGAGCACTTTCTCTTCATGGTGGACCTGAGAATGACAAGTTCTAGCTAGTGCCTTCAAGGAACCTCTGAACCTTGGGTCAAGGATGACTCTCAAGGTCTGGCAGATAAGTGCCAAATGAAAAGTCGTCCTGAACAACCAAGGAGAAACCTCACTTAATTGTTCTTCAAGGTTACTTAAGATCCAAGATTGGCCTAAGAGTATTTAAAAACCCCAGGAAATGTGGAACCCACCAGACTCCAATTACTCTAAAAGGTACACTCAAGAACTTAGTCTACACTACCATAAGCCATAGAGCTAAGCGTTATGACATGTCTTGCTTGTTAAACCACGTGGTACAAGTGGTTGTATGCAGTGTGGTTCATCTCTTTTTTAATCAGAAGAACATGCCCTTGAGAAAATTATTCTTTCACCCGGAAATAGAAACAGAGACCCAGAGACTGGTTCAGTGGCTCCCAGCAGTCTCTCCAGCTGGTTTGGATCTCCCAGTGAGGTTGGGTTGTTGGGACCTGGCCTGATGTAGCCGTCTGCACAGAACCTGGCAGTAGATATTCCAAACTTAGCCACCTGCTGCTCTCTTCTGAAGAAGGAGGGGATCTTGTGTGTAGAAATTGGGTATCTAATCAATCAAAGAATGTAGGAAGGCTGCTCTTTGAGCCAGGCAAATGTCCTCTCCAAAAGCCAAAAAGAGCAATGGAAGACAACATGCCCTACAATGCTGCTCTCCGGATGTAGGTCTGTGATCTAGAAAGACAGATCCCAAGTATGTAACTTCAAATTTAACTTTTTCTAAGACAGTTGGGATTTTCCTAGAAAATGTTCAATTTTATGGGTGTCTTCACTGGACACCAAATTTGTCGGTAATATTGGAAGTCAGGTATTCCCAAATTTCAGGTGAGAAAAATGAGACAAAAGATCATTAAGAGACGCAACAACATGACTCAGGAAAAAGATAAATTTATGCATCTGATTACTGAATCTCTAGGTCTGTGCTGTGTCCATTAGATATTACTGAATCCTTTGTCTAAAAATCAGTTGAGAGATTATATCATAGCATCAGTCTTGTTCAACTCAACTACTTATATACAGCTACCCTGAGACACTAACCAAAGAAATATAAAACTCAGTTAAGTTTCGGAAAAGATATAGTGTTGCAGGAAGACAATTTCCCATACACATGTGATTGATATCTTAATAATATCAACTTTTACCCTTTGCCTTTTATTTTGGCATATCAGAGCACAGAAGACATTATCCCCAACCCTCACCTTCATCCTCACAATATGCAGAAGGAGATGCAGAAATGATTGTGTGCATGATTCCCCTGGAGAAGCTAGGGCTCACAGAATTGCAGTGAAGACTCTATTCCAGTTTAGAGTAAATGTGCATCCGAGATTACCCAAGATGGCTACAATTTCAAAGATTCTGTCCCAATATTACCATATATGACCTCTTACTTCTCAGACCAGCCAGGCTGGGCTCCAGAAAACACAGACTCCAGCCTCAGTGTTGATATCCATTTACTCGTTCAGCAAGTATTATTGACCTACTATGCACATGGTGCTGTGGTAGAGTAAATTAGACACCATCCCAGCCCTAAAGGGACTTACAAACCTGGCAAAGCCAAGTCTGTGAAAAATCAAATGGATTTTAAGACATAATTGTCATGGTGGAAACATGAACAACGGTCTATGGGCACCATGGATTCCAAGAGGAGAGTGGGAGCAGGGCGCAGATCATGGAAAGCAGAGGCTTTGAGCTGGCTTTGGAAAGTGTGGGATTAAACTGGCAAGCAAACGTGAGGGGAGAGCCTTTCAGGAGAACAGCGTGAAGGCTGACATGGCTTTGATGAAGCAGAGGCATATTTTCGAGGACTAGTCAAGGTGCTGTACACGTGAACATATAAAGGTGGAGGGCACGAGAAGCGCGGAGGAGACTGAAACTGGAAAGGCAGGTTGAACCCAGACTTTGAAGTGTCTGGGATGCCAGGCTGAGGAGATGAGACTTTACTCTTCATATGGTAGGGAGCCATTGAATGTTTTTGAGCAGAGTAATGACCTGAGAATACCTGAACTTTAGGAAGATGACTGTCTACTTGAAGGAGGAGAATGTGTGGAAGGGAAATCAATTAGAAGCTGACTTTTCAGAGGAGAGGAGGCAGTAATCCAGATGAGATGCTAGGTCCTGAACTGAAGCCAGGCGGTTAGATCATAAAGGAAGATGCAGCTTTCATGATAAGTGGATGTGGAGACTATGGTTTCTCTGGTCCAAACTTTTATCTGAACTTGGGGTTGATAACTCTCCTCTTGAAACCACTTGAGAATAACTCATAAACAGGTCTCTCTCGTTTACCAAGCTCCTCCCATCCTCCAAAATGTGTCATAAATAAGGTGACCGCCAGGGGGCACACTTACACTAACTGTGGAAGAGATTGGAAAAGTAGACCCAGCAGGGATGCAGACATCAGGAATTAAAGCAGGACATGGGTGGGAAGGGGTGAGGGATGGTAGGTTTGTCCACGGGAGAAACTAGGGCTAGAGGCATGGACTTCTTATCGTTTTAGGAAATTTGAGATGAATTTGCAATATGGGCAAGAGAGAATGGAAAATCTCGTTTATTGAGCTCCTAAAATATAGGAACGTGTGCCAAGTGCTTTTCTGTCGTTCTAATATATACATGGTTTCTACATGATGACTATGCATGGCTTCATTTTACAGCCAGCAAAACAAGAAGTTCATTCTCTGAGATGTTAATTAAGCATCTACTATACACTGAGTTCTCTTCCAAGCACTTGGAATACAGGAATGAACAAGACAACCCCTGCGCTCATGGAATGAATGTGACATGGGGGGTGGCTGGGAGTCACATAACAGGTGAACAAAGAAACGGATGAGACAATCCAGATAGTGCTCATTGCCATCAAGAGAATCACATGTTGTGAGATAAAGAACAGGGAGGGTGGGGTGAGAAGAACTTCCTTTAAACTGATTGACAAATAAAAGCCCTTCCAAGCAGGTGCCATTGGGTTGAAATCTGAGTGACAAGAATGAACCAGTCAAGTGAAGACCTGATTGTCTCTCAAGTCTCTTATATAGAACGGCATAGTATTTGCATACAACCTACGCACGCCCTCCCGCATACTGTAAGTCATCTCTAGATTATGTATAATACCTAATACAATGTAAATGCTGGGTAAATAGTTGTTATACTGTGTTATGTAGGGAATAATGACAAGAAAAAGAAGTCCGTGCATGTTCAGTACAGATGCAGCAGACATAGGCCTTTCGGTCCAAGGTTGGTTGAATTCGCAGATTCTGAATCCACGGGTAGGAAGGGCTGGCTGTACAAGGAATTTGGATTTTACATTAACTTACGGAAAGTTATTCAAACCTGGGTCCAGGCCCATATCTAACATTTTCAGGGCCCAGGACAAGAGTTTAAAGGGAAGCCCCAGGCCACATGTCTCTTCCCACTCCACTTCATCCTGCACCACAAAGGGTTTCACACATGCGTGTAGACATCCCAACCCTTGTGTCCAAACTCTGTCCATCCTCCCCACAAACAGCCATCTCCTGCTCACTTCTCAAGCCAAGGGAACCAAGGGGTCCACCCTTGGGAAGATAAACCTGGTGAAGGGACTCCAGAAGGGTGCTTGCGTCTCTTTGGGTAGGAAATCCTAGGTCCCTAGTATTCAAAGTATGGTCTAGGAATGACCTGGGCTCCAGGCAAGAATGTCCCGTTGGTCTCTTAAACTCCCAAAGCAGAGCCCTCTAGAGTTCTAAGGCCCAGAACAGGGGCCTTGGTTGTCCAGGTCTAAAAAGATACTACCCAGATCTGTCTGAATTCAAATTCCAGCCTATTTTCCACTAAGTACATTTGCTACATTAGTGGGATCTCCTCAGCGACTCAAGTCCACCAAATCTAACATGTGCAGATGTCCCCTAAGCAACAGAGAGTTGAACGGTGGTAAGCTGGACATTCTGGGCCAACACTTAGGTCTTTACAAGCTCCAGGCCTAAACTCCAGCTGAAAAAAAAATCTACAGAGGAACACAGATGGTACCCACCCCAAAAGTCCTGACAGCTTTCAGTTGTATGAAGTTTTCAAACTTTCAGGCAACTCCCTTTTATCCACCTCAGTGTGCACACATCGACATCCATACTTACCAACACTCTCAGGAATCATCCCCCTAAAGGTGACTTAGTAGGGTCTCCTCCAAACCATCAGACCTACCACTTGCCTTCTGCCATTAGAACCTCACCCTGAGACAGATACCATGCTGTGAAGGCTTTTCATCATCCATATCTGCTGTTATAGTACTAACCTTCCTGCAAAGAGACACATGACAGCCCGCAGCTACTAATGTCTAGTGGGCAGGTGAATGCCAGCAAAGATTGGTTAATCCCATGAGGAGGCCGAGACACTTCCAGCTGTCAGCAGAGAGAGGGTGTTGGTCAATCACAGAAAAAAAGGAGAAATGGACTGAGCGAGTGGGTTCTCAGGGCAAACTTCATCCACCAAACTTATGTCTGGAGCAGAATGTTCTGTGAAAAGCAGAGACAAGAAGAGTCTAGATTGACCTGTTGGAGAAAGAATTTTGAGGGAAAGTATATTAGTTGCCTATTGCTGTATAACAAACTATCCCAAACTTAGTGGCTTAAAACAACAATAAATACTATCTCACACAGTTTTTGTGAATCAGAAATCTGGAAGTGGCTTGGCTGGGTGGTTCTGGTTTAGGGTCCTTTATGAGGTTATAGTGAAGATCTTGGCCAGGGCTGCTGTCACCTCAAGGCTTGACTGGGGCTAGAGAATCTTCTTCTAAAATGGCTCACTCACATGGCTGGCAAGTTGATGCTGGCTGCTGGCGGGAGGCTCCAGTCACCATGTGGAGCTCTCTATTGGGCTGCTCGAGGGCCCTCGTGACACGGCAGCTAGCCTTCCCCAGAGCAGGTGATCAACGGGAGAGCAAAGCAGGAGCTGCTATCTGTTTTATGACCCAGCTTCGGAAGTCACACTCTGACGTTTCTGCAATATGCTACTGGTTACATAGAGGAGCCATTTCAGAATGGGAGGAAGCACAGAAGGGCGTGATCATCTGGGGGCGAGAATCAGTGGAGGTGATCTTGCAGGCCAACCTCCACAGGAAGCAAGAACATTTACCAGTCCTTGTAATCTTACTATGATATGTCCTTTTATTCTCTCAACAACTGTAGGAGTTAGTTATCATTGTTGCTTATGCGAGAGGATAGGCTCAGAGAGGCTAAGTAAAATTGTCCCAAACTCATAGTTACTAAGTGGCAGAGCTAAGAGGCAGACATGGTGCTGACTGACTCCAAAATCACGAGCTGTTGAACACAAAATGTTCTCTTTCTGGGTGCAGGAGGAAAAACATAGGTTGTTGGATGGAGATTCAAGTTGGGTAGAAGAAAAGGTAAGTGAAATGGCCCCCCACCATTCTAGCCCTAGCCGTCAATACTGGGGCAAGTTACTTAAGCTCTTTGTGCCTCAGTTTACTTATCCATAATGTGGGACTCTGGTGGTCTAGTCATTAAGATTGAGTACTCTCACCACCAAGGCACGGGGTTTGTTTCCTGGTCAAGAAACCACACCACCCGCCTGTCGGTTGTCATACTGTGGTGGCTGTGTGTTGCTGTGATGCTAAAAGCTATGCCACCAACATGTCAAATACCATCAGGGTCACCCATAGTGGACAGGTTTCAGCAGACTAAGGTTTCTTCCAGACTAAGACACACTAGGAAGAAGGACCTGGCCACCCACTTCCAAAAAATTGGTTAAGAAAATCCTGTGAATAGCAGTGGAGCATTGTCTGATAGAGCACTGGAAGGTGAGAGGATGATGCAAAAAGACCAGACAGGTTCTGCTCTGCTGTACACAGGGTCACTAGGAGTAGAATCAACTAGATGGCACCAATGACGACAAAACATGGCACTTATACTGGAACCCACCTAGTAGGGTTGTTTTAAGGATGAAATGGATTGATAGTTTCAAAATTCTTAGAGTCATGCCCAGCACGTAGTATGTGTCAAAGGTGTTTTTTATCAATAAATCAACAAATCAAGCAATAAATCAATAGTACTGACAGCCCTCCATGTTTTATTCCTGTCTGAGTAATCCTGTAATCTGAGTTATACCATGAAGCTGCCTTTATTATTTGTCCACATCGATTTTTATCTGAAAATTCCAAGAGGATGGAGTTGTCAAGGTCGCTGTATGTGACAACCAGCCATCACTGTAAGTATCTTTCATGAGCGTTAGGGTGGACTGCAGAGGTGTCCCTCTCCTGTCTGCATTGAGCCTTCAGAGAAACTCTGTCTTCTCCTTTTCATGTTCCCTGTGCCTTGCACAACATCCAGCTCACAAATAAATGAAGGACACACCCATGTGATATTACTAATGTTCTTTTTGATGATGATATAATGGCTTACAGAATCACCAAGACGACTCCTGGAACGTCTGTCCACAGGCTACTCCACCACGTCTGGGTGGACCCTGCTCCCAGTGCTATTTTTAACGTTAGGCGTGTAGATGAATAGTTATTTCCAAAGAATGGTTGAGAACACCATGGCTGTGACCCTTTGGAACTGGAAAAAAAAAATGTGCATATTGAGGAAGATCACGTACCCCTTTCGGGCTTTGTCCTTTACCACTGTCCTGCCTGATTTCAGTGTCTTCACATTGCCTTCCTTCAGGTCCAAAAACAAAAGGAAGAGAGAAAAGAAAAATTTTTTTGAATGTGCCCTCCACAGTAATGAGAAAGCACATGGTTTTTTATTACATCAGAAACCCTGCTAAGGGCCGAGAGCCTTGGGAATCTGGCAATGTAACTAAAGCAGGTCAAGATTGAGTTATTCTGCGGTAAAACCACATTTTTACTTAATATCATTTAAAACAAAATGCCATTTTCACAAAATGAAAGGAACTACCCAGAGTATGAGAGTGATCTTATGAGACTTTCGTGTAATTTTTAATTGGTTTGACTCTTTCCTAATTCACTAATAAAAAGGATTATAAGAACGTGACCATGTTATAGCTACTGTCTTTTTTCCTGAAGTAAAATTGAATATCTTTTATAATAAAATTGAAAGAGTAAATTGGTGATTCTCATTTTTCTCCCCCCAAAAAATCTATTTCTCTGAAGTGACCTTGATCTAACCCATTCTGTAAATGGGATTTAACAGCATCGAGAGTATGTCCAGTAGGACACGAGCAGGGTAGTGATGTTTTGGCATGAGAACCCTGGCGTCCCCAGTGGCTCACAATGGGAAGTTTGCCAATTTTCAATACCTGATTTCTCTCTGCAGGCAGCTATCCTTTCTGCTGAAGTGGTTCGAGACCTGCAAATGAGAACGCTTAGTCTTCCCCTGACATCTAGTGTCAAAGTGTGAAATAACAGACTGGGAACGAGCCACTCACTAGGATGGGGATGTTAATCTCATTTGTGGCTAACTGGGTTGACAGGCAGCACTCCTTAAGGGTGGCCCTTGGTGTCAGCCCTGCAGGATCCATCATTAAGCAGCTGGCAACTTCACCACCTCATAGGTAGCCCCAAGACAGAAGAAGCGAAGAGGTACCCAGAAAATGGAAATGCATTATTTTTCTTCTAATAAAATATGCCTTACTGATCCAAGACTGATACAGCACCCTCTGGGCTTATTTATCTTCTGGTTGAAAAACTATCAGAAATCGTTGCTTGTATCTTCATAAACTCTCTTCTTATTCCAGGTCCTTTTATTCTGGGTCCTCTCCAACTCAGTCTCTGCCATCACACAACCTTTTTACTCTTGATTTCTCTGGCCTATGGAATCTACACAGAATGAACAATATAGGTCAACAGATGCCAATGAGGGGAAAAAAAGGGTGGGAGTAGCTTCTGACTTCTATTTCTTAACACTTGCTAGCTAGCAGCAGGGCATGATTATACACTATATTTTTAGCAGAGGGGTCATTGGGCCCTCTCACATTTTAGTCCTTTGGGCCCCTCAGCAGATGGCGCCAGTCATGTATTTGAGAAGGTACCATCTTTGCTCTGGAAAGCGTTTGCCAGTACTATACCGTCAAAGATGCTTCAGGCTCAGTGGCTGCTGTACTGCGGTGACTGCAAGGAAATTAGGATCATCCAGCAAAACAGATGCAGCCATTTAGGAGAAAAAGGAAGGCAGAACCTTCCTGAGAATGAGAACCATCAACGTCAAGGGAAGGATGAGGCATGCGAGTAGCTGGGCCATGCCCTCCTCCAGGCAGCCCACTGAAATCATTCCAGAATTGTCAAAATTCTACTGTGATCATGCATCTCCTTGGATTACATGAAACTTCCTCAACAACCCATAACAGAGTTCAGTAACGTTCCCTGCCAAGAAATCCCCCTGCAGGTACACCTCTATCCTGATGCCTCAGTGTAAATCCATTTCTCCTTTGTTTTGAGTTAAGATTCTTTTATCCCTTCTCTTGTTTAACTTGTTGGAAAAATGTTCACTTGATATCCACTGTGAGCCAGGCAATGTGGTGGGCCAAACAACAGAACAGGGAACAGAAAACAATGGAGGAAAAGTTGTAGAATAAGACTTCCAGGTACTGACAGTCAAGGGAGAGATACTTGTGTCCATTAGATCAGGTCTCAGTAGGCAGGATGATCTGGCCTTAAGTCAGAGCCCCTCAAACCAGCATTTCTCTGCTTTCCAGCCTTGAGGTCTGTAACCCTCTCCTGGTTACTTTATAAAAAAAATTTTCTCTCTCTCTTTCAAAATAATCCTTACCAAGTTTGGCAGGAGCCCCCTTCCTTCTGTGCTCTGGTCTACAGGTTGGGCAGGTGGGCATGCAGTCCCTGGGCAGGCAAGACAGGTGGCAGGAAGAGCCAAGCCCTCGCTCTGTAGGTGCAGTGGCCCTGGGGGATATTGGCGCTGTGCTGGCTGTATTCTCTCTGCCGTCTTGATTCTGGAGACTCCATCCGGGCTTGTCCTAGAAGACACCGTGGCCACAACAGGAGCACCACACACCTGTGTGATGGGCTGCAAGAGGTCTCGTCCAATGAGGTCTCCTACATTTCTTCTGATTATCAGCCTGATCGGCAACTATAACACAGCAAATTTCCTAACAGCCGCCTTATTAGCTCAAATTTCAAGAAGCTGCTCCATTCTCTCAAAAAAGAAAGAAACGATGGGAGACTATGATAAGGAAAAGAGAGTAAAATCAATAAAACTACAGGTTAACAACTGCCCCCTCAAAACGACAAAAGTATCTTTGAAGACAGATTTTTTTCTTTATTATTTTTCAGCGGTGAAACTTCAGCTTAAAATACATGTAAATATCTGACTTGGGAGAACATGGTGAATTTGTCTAAAAAGTGGTGAAAATTGTTGCTGACCTCATTGGAAGAAATGGCTTTATTAAAATCCTTGTTATTTTTGTGTTTCAAATTTAGTGGCTCCAGAATGTACGTTCATGAGCCAAATGGCACTGAGAAGGACATTGCCCTTGAAACTCAGCATTAGGAAATTCTTAAGGGTTTTTTTTAAAGCACAATTAGTCCTTTTCTTTCATTTTAATCCATTTTGTGATCCAAAGGCTATCCTTCAAAAAAAAAAAAACCCATACTGGTAATCTTTAGAAAACCTTGAGAAATTAGATAATAGAGAAGAAAATTCAGATATCAGCAGGTTGAATGACCTGCTACCTTTTTAATTGTCCTGATGTATATCCCCATATGTTTAGGGTATACATGGCAAAGATAGAAACTTAGACCCACAGGGAGAGAGGAAATTTATAGGCAACTAAAGTTCAAACAGTGTGATTTGAAAAACAACATCTGTCCTTCTTGTCCAAAGCTTCTCATAATTTACTACAGGGTCCCAGCGAGTATTGATTTCTGCCCTTCAGCTTCCTGATCTGCCATTTATCACTGCTTACCTCCCAGAGACTCGATGTCAGAAAACCACTGCTCATCAGGTTTTTTCATAACAACACATAAAAAGCTACAGAAAAAGCAGAGATTGCAATTCACTTCATTAGCGCATCATGATAACTTTCTCAGCCAATCAGCATTCAGGGTCAACTGAGAGCCAATTTTCTTCTCCTAGACCAAAGACTATATTTTAAAGAGAAGATCCTGATAGAAACTCCTGCCTTATAACTAGTTCCAGCCATGTATTTCTTTTTGTTCAGGCTCATCAGCTTTATGAGACTTTCTAGGCTACTTGTAAATAGTTTGAGAGGACAACAAAACTTTATATGATAAAATAGTAAAATAGCAAAATTACCAATTCCAAAGATGGCCCAGTTTTCTCATAGGTCCAAGATCCATTATGATCTATAAATTAAATCTATTCCTCATGAAACTCACTTCACCAAATGATTTAGTAGAACCCCGGCTCTGAAACAAGCTTTGTGATCTCACCTGGTAAAACCTCAAGCCCTCAAAAAGTTAAATGTCTAAACCTAGAGTAGCAAATTTCTTCTTAAGTAAAAATTTCAAAGGACTAGTAGAGGCTGCCTGGAATTCTGAATGGAGGACTTTTGAGGGCTGGCCCAAGCACCACAGAAAACCATGTTGTGATTAATTAGTAATGTCTGCCAAAAGTACAGGAAAGGGTAAAAGGTTGATTCTGGCCTAAATTATCCAAGATAGAGCATTTTTTCTTCTCTTAGCTTTGCTCACAATCTTCCTCCATCATACATTCTAGTGTTCTATCTTTCTGTTAACCACCCCCTTATAAAAACCTTTCAGAATCATGCCCCACCTTAGTCTTCCCTTCTGGAGACATCAAAAACCTTTTCATCTTTCATCCTGGGACCTATTTTCCAATCCTTTAATCATCTCTGTTGCTTGTTTCTACAGTCACCCCAATTTCTTCACATCCCTTTGAACAGTGGTGACCAACACTGACACAGTCCTCTAATTCAGACTATAATCTGACTAATTCAGAATATAGAGAAATTCTTGCTCCTCATCTCCCTATTGCTTCATACATCCTAGTATCACACGGGCTTTTTCACAATGTCATCTGACTAATGTCCATGCCAGGTCACTGTTACCTGTGTTCAGACATCATTCTAGATCTCTCGTTGGTGAGATTGATGTTCAGAGTTTGGCAAAATAGTTAGCCCAAAAGAAGACTCTGTTTTGAGGGTAAGAAAATTTGGACAAAAGTAAAAGATGTCTTTAAAAAAGAAAAAGCCAACCAGTTTAAAACCAAAAGCAGATGTTAAAATTATTCAAAAGGAAAAATTAGTAAAGGGTAACATTTTTGAAAAGCAAATTTAAGCAAATCAGATATTTTGACAAGAAGTTTCATGGGTTACCAAACTAAAACTCCAGAGTGGCCCAGATCCATGCCCTGTCCTCTTGTCACCCCTCCATGGTCACCACACCCCAGCTGCCTTGTTCCCTATAGGGCTACAGGATCTGGGTTGGAACTAACATAAAGAAAAAATAGGATGCTAATTTGAGGAAGCTAAATTTTGCATAAAACAATTTGAAAGTCAAATTTAAAACAAAAAGACAGCTGAATTAAAACAGATGTAAGAAGGGTCAGTCCCAAGTGAGTTGACCCAGGACGATGATGAGCCCAGAAGAGCTCAATTATCTAGAGTTTAAACGTGGGAAATATGCAGCCTCCTAGAGATTTATATTTTGGGGTGCTTCAGGGACCTCCAGGACCACTCTAGAATGGAACTCTTCAAGATTGTCATAGAACCTCTTTAGACTTGAAGGGGAAAGCTACCTAAATGTCCACTGGCTCCTTATACTCAGCGTGCCCAGATCTGAGATTTTCATCTTCCCCCTCAAATTAATTCTTCCTCCAGCTTCACTGTCTCATTAACAGCACAGCCAGTCTCCCAATGTCCAGTCTTATAACCTCAGAATCATCTTTGTTGCCTTCTCCTTGCATTCTTGCCGAATCATGTGGTGTCTAAGTCATGTCTTTTATTTTAATCGCTTCCATTCCCATCCCACCCACTCTGTCCAGTTACTTCAATCATACTTCTCTCCTCAACTACTACAATAGCTTTCCAACCCTCTCCCCACCTTCCTTTCCTTCCCCATTCTATAATCTGCCAAATCAATCCTCTCAGAGCACCCTTCCATTACATCATTCCCTCTTCAAAAACATTTAACGACTCCCCGTGATCCCACCAAATCAGTTTGAAATCCCTAACTCTGAGAGTCAGGACCCTCTGCAGCAGAGACTCCAATCTACCTTTCCAAATGAGTCACTTGCTGCAGCTAGCTTTTCCGTCTCTGTGCTTTTTTTGGTCCCTCCTTCTGAACTAGCTTCCCTCTTCCTCCCATATGTACACCTTCCAAAATTTTACCCACCGTTCTAGTTCATCTCAAATCCTCCTCAGTTGCATGTGCCTCTGGGGCACAGCTGGATGAGGGCCAGAGCAGATTGCTGTAAGGCAGAGGCCACTCTGGCCCAGGTCCAGGGGATACGCTACTTCGGAAATCCAGGGATGGCTCCAGGGGAATTCGTGAATGCCTTAAATTGTGTTTTTTTTAAAAGATATGTGTACCTTTTGCAGAGATGGTTTTTTTAATCAAATTTAATGACCCTAAAAAGGTTTTAAAACATCCACCTAAGGGTAACTTTCCTTCTCAGCATCAACCACACTGCACCTGCATTGGGACCACTTGTCTAATTCCCCTCTAGACAGTAAGTGCCACAAGTGACGGGCTCTGTCACCCATCATGATATCCGCCAGCACCTTCCCTGGCACGTCTCACACAATTATATTGAACATCTGCTAACTGCCAGGCATAGTGCTAAATGCTAAGGGTAAGGAAAAGAAAGATGTGTTCCCTGCCTGTGTGGAGCTCACAGTCAAGGGAGAGGGCCATGCAGTGAAACCCACACTTAAAATAGTTTGTGAAAAATGCCCTGATGTAGTATGTACATGGTGTTATGTAACAGCGATGAAGGGCATCCCAACTAGGGCCTGCGATAGTCAGGCCACCCTTTCGGAGATGAGGAATGTACTGAGTCTTGAGGAATCAGAAGCAGGTAGCCAGATACCAAAGGGAGGAAGGATCTTCAGGAAAAAGGTACAGCATATAGGAAACACTCCCAAAAGCAAGGTGTAAGTAGTATGCTTTGGCTCAAGGATAGAATGGGCATGGGGAGAAAACGTTGCAATAGACGGGTTTAGGACTCAATTTTATTATGAACGACATGAAGGAGCCAATGAAAGATTAAAAGCACAGGAAGGGCATGGCAATATTTGCATTTTAGGACAATCATTTTTGCAACAGAGTGGAAAATGAATTATAGCAATGAATTCTTAAAAGCCTGTTCAACTCCTTTAAATAAATACCATTAAAGGTCTAAACTGGCATCTTAGCAAAGCAGGTGAAAAGAAAGGGAGAGTCTAGAGATATTTAGGGGTTAGAATCAACAAGATGCAGCTACTAATAAGATGTGAAGAATGAGGGAGAGAAGAATCATGGATGACGTTCGGGTTTCTGACCTGTGCATCTAAGTGATAGGTGGTTGTTTCCTGAGACCAGGAAGAGAAAGGGGGAGGAACCAACGAGTTCAGTTGACTTTGTAGTTCTTATGGGACTGGACCCAGAAAATTGGTCTGAGTCAAGATGCAGATTTTGGAATCATTACTAGATAGGTGGTGATTAATTATATGAATATTAATTGTCACCTATGCAAAATACAGAGATAAAATGAGCAGAGGGTCAAGGAAAAGAAAAAAGACAAGAAGATATAGGCTAAGAGTACTCACTGCACTAGAGAATCTAAAGTGACTGTTGACCCTTAGGAGACCAATCACTTTGGAGCTGTGAGGGCAGAAGCAGATTGGCTTAAGTGACGCTGTACAAGAATGAGTAATGGGGCCAGCCAGGTGGCACACTGGTTAAGTGCACATGTTCCGCTTAGGCGGCCCAGAGTTTGAGGGTTCGGATCCCGGGTACAGACATGGCACCACTTGGCAAGCCATGCTGTGGCAGGTGTCCCACATATAAATAGTAGAGGAAGATGGGCATGGATGTTAGCTCAGGGCCAGTCTTCCTCAGGAAAAAGAAGAGGATTGGTGGCAGATGTTAGATCAGGGCTAATCTTCCTCAAAAATAAATAAATAAAACTAAATTAAAAAAAAAAAAAAGAATGAGTAAGAAGTGAGACTGTGAAACTAGTGTCCTTAGACCAGGAGAGAGGGCCGTCACTGGGCCTGTGCTTTCAAGGCTCTGCTCTGACCCTCCTCCAGCCACACATCCCATGAACAAGAAGTCCTTGGGCTTGAGGCCAAAGGAGCATACCCATTGGAACCCACACTCTCCTTCCAGCTTATATTCTTTGGTTATTCAGGACACCAAATTCCCTCCCCAAACGGCCCCAAGCTCATCTCTAGGCCTCCTTCTCCTGGGGGTCCTCTCTAGTCCAGTTCATATAGAGGTCAGACCGTGTCACAGGGTGTGCACACTCCTAGCCTAAGGGATGGCCAAGGGGCAGCCGTTTGCAGGACAGGGAAGGGGTGAGGACTGGTCTTGGATGTGTGGGCTGAGGTCTCCACATGTATGCACTCGAGGTCCCTCATGATAAGGGATGGAGACAGAAGTGAATGGTCAGGAAGGCAGGCTGTGGGCCAGAGGCCCGGCACCAAGTCACCCCTGACAAACCACGTTCTACCCCAGAAATCTAAGGACCTGAGAATTCTAAATTTGATCCCGACCTTCTAGGTATATTTCTCAGGGTGGAACAATAGAACGCACTTTATTTAACGGCTCGTTAACTTGATAGATAACTTTTAAATATTTAGACATACAGTGTGCAGGCCTCCGTTTGTGCTTTGGCTTGAGGCCCCACAAATGTCAAGGTGCGACCTGATGGAGACACAGATAATAAGCCACACTTTCAATAAGCTTGCCCGTGAAGAGATGGCAAGAGGTAAAGTATTAGGGTAAAAAGGAGTCTTTTGTTTTGGTTTGCTAATAAACTGAAGTATATTTTATCCACAAGAGAAAATTTCCAGTAGAGAGAGAGAGGTTGGAGACGCAGGGAGAAGGAGTGTACACCAGAAAGCATCTCTGAGGGACTAAAATAGCATGGAATTCAGAAAACGGTGGTGGAGGGCGTTAACCACAGAAAGCAGGAGGGGAGCTCCCTCCTCCAAGTCAAGAAGAGCAGTTCTGGGAATGGGAAGGCCCAGGGAAGCTCATGGGAAGGGATGCCTGAAATGAACTTAAATTGAACAATTAAGAGTTGTCTGCATTTATCTGTTATCTGTCCTTCCAGGAGCTCTGACAAGTATTAAATACAACGAGAGGTAAAGAATTTTAATTACTCTGGAGAAAGAAATGAGTCGAGTCAGTTCAAGTATGCCACGTTGAAGCGAATTTGGTAACTTGGTTTATGGAAATGAATATAACTTTAAATATCACTGCCAGAATGTTTTAAATTTCTTAAAACAAGATGACTGAATGTCAGGTTAATTAATATAACCTATTTCACTCATAAATCCAGTCCTATGATTCTCAGACTTGATTTTGCAAAGCCTGGTTACCTCAAGAGCTATTGCAAAGTTGTACCCCAATACTCAAAACAGGTTTAGTTTTGATTCAGCTTAAAAATTATAAATATACGTGCCCTATGTCAGCATTTTATGAGAAGGAGAAGTTGTGAAATCAAACTAAAATAGTAAGATTTCGTAATGTCCAAAAGCCTGTCATTACTATACAAGGAGTCAAAATCATTCTAAAGTTCCTAGGTAAACTAGATTTAAGCCATTGACGTGCTAATTCAAGTGGGAAAATTACGATTGATTTTGAACCATGAGATCAAGAGAGTGGAACAAGCAGTCCCAGCTTAAGAAGACTCAATTTACAAAACTATATATGCATATTTACAGCCAGACAGAGCCATGCTACACACCCTGTTCTCCTACTTTCGATGGCAAACTCTGATCATGGCCAGGTAAGAGCAATTCTCTGGCCCTCAGGCAGCCACGTCTTCTGATCTTCAACCCATATTCACTCTCCATCCCACCTCTATCAGATACACTCCTCTTACCATAAAGGTTTGGAGGGGCAACAGAGGATTCTAATTTCCAAAATTTAAACTAGCTCATTTCCCATTGAAAATAATAATAATAGTTTAATAATTATGAAACTTCTTTTCCAGGCTAGATTACAAGTGTTTTTAGCCCATATCGTAAGTAAAATAGTTCTGAAATTGTCTCTATGGAAAATTATGTTCTGAGTTCCAAACAACCAATTTAGGAAAATAATGTTTGGAACTGACTCCTTCCTAAATTGGAAAGAACTCAACAGTTTGTTCTTGCTTCTCTATCCCTGACTTCCTTATTCAATTTATCTGTTAATATAATAAAGTCCCTCATTTGCCATGTGAAGGCAGTCATACTTGATTTGAGACTCACTCTATTTTCCTCATAGATCAGCAGTTAACTGGGAGATTGAGTATGAACCTATCATAAGATTATGCACATTGGCAACTTCTGCTGGAGTCCTGGTCCTCCCAGCCCTGAGTGGACTTCCTGACAGTGATAGAAGCATCTGTCAACACTCATCCTGACATCGGCATAAAGGCCAGGTTGGAGAGACTGGAGATGAAGGCATGGAGGCTGTTGGAACGTGTCCCGCCTGCAGTTATGCAGATGGAAGACAATGAGGGCCTGGAACAAAGGGGTGGCATTCGGGCAGGGAGATTTTGGCAGGGAAGAGACACAGAAGAGGTTAAGTCCACAGGAGCCATCACCTAAGTGCTCATAGGGTGGGATGAGGATTATGAGGAAAGGCTGAAGACCAAAAACTCCTTCTATCCTCCCCGAGGTGGCAGTGCTCCCCTTCTCCGCTGTGCTCCTCAGAGCCTCCTTCTGTTTTCTCTAGGTATGAGACTTACCCCCAAAGCAGACTGTAGGCTGGATGAAGACTGGAAACACGACTGCTTGATCTTTCATTCCCCCAACCTCTGGGTGCAATACCCAGCATCCGGTAGTTTGTGCACATATGTTCTAATGGTTACCCCCTGCCCCATGAGCAGACTCCACGTGTCTCCCTTGCAGAAATAAAGCCAAGTGGGATTCCAAAGCACTCCTTTCCTTGGGATCCTCACAATCAGCATGCATCCTTTCCTACCTGCTATGAGTTACATGCTCCTCTGGACTGCACACACATTTTAAGTGAATTACTCCTCCTGAGAATCTAGTCCAAAATTTCCAGCAAGTTTTCCTCTTTTCATCCTGCCTCCCAAAGCTCTACCCTATTCGCCTTTGTTCCCCTAAATCTAGCCTTCTTTTAAACTCATTTACACATTTTTTTCTGGGGCATTTTATCTGTATTTTGGTATATTGTGGCTATTTCCTTAGTAAACATAAGAGAGAGCTTCTCCTTTCAAGTGCGAAGTCTTGCACAATATGCTTTTAGTTTTCGTATGCCCTCTTTCAAAACCTTCTCAAATATTTTTCTGTGCCTGAAAGCCAGTGGGGCTTTGCACAGGGACTGTAATGGCTGCGTCTGACTCAGAACGGTGTCTATTAACCATTTGGTACCTCAAGTTTTTCATCTTGATGAATAAATAAGTTGTCAATTGTCCGCGGGTCCCAATCTTGAGTGGTAATGGAGAACTCTATAGCTCATCTTCCCTATGCTCAGGATTTGGACCAATTTCACCTAAGAGGATTTATTTAACCACTTCAATTCAATCTGACTCTACCTAAGACATTTAATTCAACAAATATTTTTTGAGCTCCTCTATAAAAGGGACTCTGACAACTTTCTGTCTTTTTGCAGGATATCCAAGATCATCTCGCAAGGTAACCCTCATGACTTACTATTTCACTGCTTGAAAGAGAAAGTGTCAACTGTAAACATAAAAATTTCCACTGTTTAGGCTTCTTTTAAATCATTTCTGAAAATGTTTAATAAACCAGTGCCTGATCCTTGATAAGGATGTTACCCTCTGTGATGGTTAATTTTATGTGTCAACTTGGCTGGGCCATGGTGCCCAGATATGTGGTCAAACATTATTCTGGATGTTTCTATGAGTGTCTTTTGGAGGAGATTAACATTTAAATCAGTGGACTTTGAGTAAAGCAGATTGCCCTCCATAATTTGTGTGGGCTACATCCAATCAATTGAAGGCCTGAATAGAACAAGACTGATCCCCACTCTCCACCCCCTGACAACCTGGGGGCAATTCTGCCAGCAGATGGCCTTTGGACTTGAACTGAAGCATCGGCTCTTCCCTGGATCTCCAGCTTGTCAGCCCACCTTGCAGATTTTGGACTTTCATGCCTCCATTATCACGTGAGCCAATTCCTTAAAATATATATAATTTACTTTATAATATATGTAATATTTTATATACTATATAATAATAGTAAATATGCATATCTATACATCTTATTGTATTCTCTGGAGAATCCTGACTAATACACCCCCATTCACCAGCTGGGTCTTTGAGGAGGGTAATTCTGGCTTGGTGGGAGAGGACGCCTTGGGTAAGGCTGGGAGTTTGTTGGAGCCTCTGACTAAAGCCCTATAGGAAGAAGAGAGGAAGAGGTGCTTTGGAGGTCTGATCCATGACTGGGCACGTGACATGGGGGAAAGAATCCCAGGAAGAACAAAGGGAGAGAAGTAGCCTCTTCAAATAATATCCCAGAAGCAATCTAAGAAATCAAACAGGTCTCTGAGAGGGTATCAATAATCAATGCAATTTGATTAACTGAATTCAAAATATGTTGAAGCTTCATTTTCAGGTCACAATGTGTATTTTTTGTGCATTACTCTGTGCAGTTATTTTATCCAAGACCACACGGAACTGAAAGATTACCCACTGCACATTAAAACCATTCTTATCATATTGATGTTGATATGATGCTGGGGTACATAGTGTCTAGCCTGCTTTTCCACTGTTGGTTCCAGTGCTCATTCCTTACAGAAATCTGTTAAGCTTTCCTTCTCTCATAGGGCCATATAGATACACCCAGTTTATGCAGTGAATGGGCTCCTGCAAACGTACATCACACATACCTTTGTGAATTGCTTTATATTTTAAAGACACATTACAGTAGTTGGCTATGTCAAGGAAACTTTACAAGTTTCTGATTTCTTAATGTCATAGCCATTGTGATTCAGATCATAACCTCTCTCTAATGTTTAGCTTACAAAGTTTCATTTTTTGCTTCAGAAGTTTAATTAAAGCAAGATAAAACTATACTTAATAACATTCAGTTGCCTGAAAGAGTTATTGTAGAAATACCTAATATATTACCAGAAAGTGGCCTAATGTTTTGAATAAATGCCAAGTTGTCCAAATAAAACTCATTAACAACTTCAGTAGGAATAAATGTTGCTATTATCCACATTTTACTATATTTTTCAAAAGAAAACATCCACACGGTGAAGGGAATCAGAATCTATTTTAATATCCCTAGAGTAATAAACATTTGTATCAAAATATTTACAATTATAGTATATGAAATATCAACCTATTAAAGAAGAAGCCAAATACAGTACTAGAACAACCCACCAACGTAATGCAAATTACATGAGACATAAATGTCACAGAAACAAAGTAAAAGACAAGGGAATACATGGTTCACTCCAGTCATAGTTTGACTTTTAACATAATGCAACTATCTCTTTTGGATAATCTGACATGTAAGCATGCTACTGCACATAAGACAGCCTTCTGTAATCATGTGATAATTACACCATAATGAAAAAGTTTATCATCCCCCAGTTTTTGCTTGCCAATCTCTCTACCCCCTGCCCAAGTAATTTGATGGCCTGCTCTCCACATTCCCTTAACCAGAATGAACACAGAGAAATATACTTAGTAATAGTCCTTTTACATAAATACCAACAATCATGGCATAACAACTCCCCAAAAAAGCAAAAGAATGTAAGAAATGGGAGGGGGAGAGAGCTTGGAGAAGGAAAGAAAGCAAGATGTCTCAGATTCTCCCTGGGGTAAATCTTTTTCTCAGGGTGATAAAGGAAATGTCTTCTCAAAACAACCCCTTTAGGATCTGAGATGGCTTAAAATAACTGCTGTAGGCCAGAGCAATGCCTGCATAACCAAGAACAGCATACTACTACTAAGTCCTCTATAGAAATGCTCCTGTGGCAACAGACAGCTCGGTTACCATCTGACTGGGTACCACAAGACTTTTACCTTCTTTTTTTTCTTAAAGAAAATACCTGCCCATTACCTATATTTTTATTTATCTCACAAGAATTTTCTTATTTTCCTAGGAGTGCAGGCACCATTTTTATCATGACTGAAATCTAGTATGCTTAATACTTTACAATTATATAGCACCTTCCACCCGCGAATCTGGTGTTTGGTTTTAGTCTGTGTGTGTTTTAATAAGCTTCCAGAATTGCCCTGCCTCACCTTGAAGTGGGATAGACAGGGCCTCTGAAAGGTGACCACTCCAGCCAGTGTCAAAGCTAAAGCTACCACTGCACCTAGGAGCCCTGATCCCCAACATGGATAATTAGATAAAACTTCCTCAAAAGTTTATAATTTAGAGCGACAGTAACAGATTGTGTTACAAGGGGCCATGTCCATCTCTCCCATTATATATTTAAAAGAAACATTGATTGTATGGAGAGGGGACGCTAAAAATATAACCCTAATGTCACCCTGTTGCAAGATGCCCCTTGATCCCATAATTTGTGTGGTGCCTTCACCACTGAACTGGTCATTAGTGGCTTTACAGAAACTCCAGAAGAGCTGCCTTGGCTTTAAGCGAGAGGTCTAGCAAAGTCCAGGGCAAGAGGTCTCCATGAGGGACAGCTATGTGAGGTCTGGTCTGGGTTCTGACCAGCCCCTAGGCCTTCCATTGGGAAAAGTTCTTTCTTGGTTTAGCTAACCCACTAACTTGATCTTATGACTATATCTCTTCCTCCCATTTTGTCACAAATACCACTGAATTCCACAGAGCTAAATATCTGCTCTAAAGAGGGATGATGGTTCCCGGGCCAAAGCCCTCCTGTGAACCCTTCAGACTGCAATGTGATGTTTTGCTTTGGATCGGAAGGGTGGTATGGCTTCCAGGCTTAGCATATTCAACACAAAAACAGGATCAGCTCTTGCTGCAACTTGTACCGCTATTTTAACTTGGAGCAGTAGGTCTGAGGATCCCAGTGCGAGACTCAGAATTCACCCTCAGAAGTGGAGCCAGTGGTGTGGCAGCTGATGGGGCCCCTGCAGTGTGTGTGACTGAGAACTGCTGGAGGCCAAGTCTGGTGGCTGGAGAGAGGCTCTCTGGCCCGGATCACGGGAGCATCGAAGTCTTTAGCCAACTACTTTCTCCCAAGGACAGAGGCTTGACAGTAGATAACCTCTGCAGTAACGTTTGGGTTTCAGCCTCTCCCACCCTTACTTCCCCCTCCCCCGCCCCCCTTCCCTTTCTTGGTTTTCCCTGCATAGCAACGTCCACCTCCCTCCCAAATTCAACAGCTTCCTTCTCCCCACCCCCCAGATCCCCATAAACTGGTTCAGTCTTATTTCTTCCTCAGGACCAGATAGAGAACGCCAATGATGAAGCTAAAGCAGAAGCAGATCCAGCCCAGAATGAAGCAATAGCCGTGGTGGAAACCGTTTCTGTACGAGTAATGATGAGTGTAGATGGATACCCCAATTAGAACACACAGCCCTGTGGGGGGAAAAACGTTTTGTTTATTTTGGGGTTTTTTAACATTAAAATCAAGCAAAACATTTTAGATGTTTAAAAGATCCTATTTCCCTCATCAGCAACGGGAAAATGAAATCTGGTGTTTGGCCCCAAACAGTAGTTCTGTTGGCTTGCCCTGAACCAAGCTGGATGGTTGTGTTGATAAATTAGAGGTGTCTGGGCTCTCCCATATGCACTGGTTTGTGTGGCTGCAAGTGCAAAGTACCACTCAGAACCTCGTGTCCACCACCCAGCTTTCCCACCTGGACCCCAGCGCATACAGGCAGGCTGCCCGGGGATGCAAAAGAACATGACCTTCCACCTTCCAAACCGCGTGTATTTGGGAAGACTGTCAGGAGAATGAAAATGGCAGTGGTTTCATGCATTGTGGCAGTGGTTTCGTCTTTGCAAGGACTCCCACCTGCCTGCCCTCTTCAAGTGTCTTGTATACAAGTGCTACTGATGGGCATGCCCCGGCCACTTGGTAGCTGGCCAAAAGCACTAGATTTAAACATTGAAACAGATAAGGCTTCTTATTCCAAGCAGCTATCGGGGTTCTCAAAAAGAGAGCAAAGAACCACAAGAGAAAACTGTACAAGGCAGTTTCCCTGAGCCATGTGCTCGTCTGCTCAAGTTGCAGGAGCACCCCCGGTCAGATCCACGTAAAACCTTCTCCAGTACAAACTGAAGTCCGCCCCTGAGATACTCACAGCACACCAGCATGACGGCCCCCGAGAGGAAGAAGCGGTTTCCTTTCTCCATGGTGAAGAGCTGGAACACGAAGACCACGAGAGAGACGACAGAGAAGATGATGGAGAGGATCATGAAGGCCTGCACTGACTTGAGGGCGCCTGTGGGCACAGGGGCAGGAGAGCAAGGGCATTAGGTGGGAATTTCCCTCATCACGTGAACTGTCAGCATTGAATATAGTATCTTCATATATACCTTCCCCGCCATATGGTAAAGGATCGCAGACACCATTGCTACAGTTTTTCCAAATACCTAATGATGATGATCCGTCATTTGCAACCACCCAGACCTATAACAAAAAGAAAAAGAATGTTGATTAAAAACTGACCCTCTGCTTTAAAAGAAAAAGAAACAACAAATCAGCCTGTGTCAGGACCAAATCTTAAGCAAGGCACCATATTTAGCCATAAATACAGCTAAGCAGCCCATCTGTCGGTGGACATAAGTCCAACTAAAGCTGAAGTCACAAAGTTCCCCAGAAAAAAAAGAAAGAGAAGCATGTGTGACCCACGAAAACTCGCCAAGCCTCTCTGGGCTTCACATTCCTCATCACTTTTTAGAAAAAGAAGTAATTCAACCACAGTGGTTTAAAATTCTAAGGTTCTAAGAAACGGAAACCCTGCATGAGGAAATTGGTTTTCAGTAGCACAATTCATACACTCCATCAAGATTGTTTCATGTAAGGGCCTGGCTAAGAAGGAAAAAATGGTAAGGAAAAATGTTCGACTGGACAACTAAGAAACATAGGGCTAAGAAAACAGCAATGAGCCTGGGTGATCAGCAAGCCACTTTCATTTAAACAGAAAGATCAAATTGTCACGACATGCAAAGTATTTTCCTAGTAAAACAGGACAGCAAGAGCTTTCCTGGGGGGCAGCTGAAAGTAGAACAGACCAAAATGTATTCCCCGATGCTTGCCATGGTGCCAGCGCCCCTCCTACCTGGCCCAAGAGAAACAGTCATCCTGCTGGGACGGAAAACAAACACCAGCCCTGTCCACACAGAGTGTCTGTTAAAATGCACGTTACTGAAAAGGCAGGGCGGCGGAGGTGCGATCGCCTGCTCTTGATTCAACAAACTGTGTGCCGATCCCTATATTAGAGGCTGATAATTCAGATATACAGCACTTCAGCATCCACTAGTACAGTCCGAAGTTGTTTATCAGACCTGTTATCCTGTGTGACTCGGGGTTTAGAGAACCCTAAATTAGTCTGGAGGACTAGATAACCTCCAGTCATAGAGAACGGCTAAATTAGTCTGGAGGAGGCCGCAAGCATGAGGATTCTGTCTTAGCGTAGTTACGCTTAAATTAGCCTTGCTTACAATCACACCCACCGATGTTGGCCAAACTCTTCTATCTGAACTTTTAAACCCATTTATCTTCCAACTCTAACAGGACCTAAACAGATTCTGGAACCATCTTTTGCCTGTCTAGTGATGGCTGGCCTTGGTTTTCATGTCCAAGGGGCTATCTTGTTTTTTTCTCCTGAGAAAAGCACAATAAAAGCAAATTGGACACTACAAACTGCCACTAGAGGTCAGAGTAGCCCAAGATTCAGAGACAAGAGACTCGGCACCTCCATGATATTTTTATGTTGTTTTATTTGAGCGAGTTAATTCCGTGGAACCAAGTTAATCTTGCAAAATTCCACTTTCACATGCTACTCTCTGCTCAGAACTTGAATTTATCAGTCTGGCCACCCAAGCCTCTCATCGTCTCACTCCCACCTGTCCTTCTGATCAAGGTTCCCAGGACGAAGGGAAGTGCTGCTCCTGCCACATAGGGGTCCTCATTATGCCCTGAACAAAGCCCGTCCCCCGTCCCTGGGCACCTTAGCTAGCTCTCCTGCCCAAAATGCAACCCTGTGCTCCTTCCACCACTCATCTTTCACCAAGAAAAACCCCACCCAGCTCCCCGCCCTCTAAGTTCCACCTCAAACCCCACCTCCTACTAGAAAGCTCTAGAGACTGAAGCAGCCTCATTGTGTTCTCCAGGCTCTAGACGCCTACAGCCCTGGCAAGATTACTCCTGCAGACACTGGCTTTTCTCCTCCTATTATTTCATTGTTTGAAGTGTGAGTGTATATTTTTTTTTTTTTCCATAAATAAGCTGCAACTCCATGAAGGGCAGGGATGGCAGCTTAAATTTCTCTTGTAGCGCGTTATGTAAATATTCAAACAACTTCTGGTTGAATGAATGGACGAAAGAACATTACTCACATTGGCAATGGTGGAAACAAATAACATAACGACAGTGGCGATGTGGACCACAAAGATACCAGCCAGTAATACCAGCATGTTGGCTTTTTGATGACTCGTGAGCAACGAGAGTTCTGAAAAGAAAGAAGAAAACAAAAGGGAAAGAAAGTTACTGTCAGGTTCAATTCAGCTTTCCCACATGTGTGGACCATCTGCTAACATCAGGAGGAGTTGCAATAAAAACCATCACAAGTTCATCATAAATTCCTGAAAACACCTAGTTCCCTAAGTGCCTATTAGTCTATGTAAATATACCTAAATATAAGCACAATTCTGCTTCTCGGGTGTTTATACACTCATCTCTCAAATACAGCCTGTTTCAAAAAAAGAACATTTTATGGTAACTGTTAACATTTTAGTCTGTTTGTGTTTTAGAGGTGTTTTGATTTTTAAAAGGCCTTTTCACAGCTGTAATTTCTAGATCTCTGTGCAACAATGTCATATAAATTTCCATTTTCCACTAGGGAGGTGTCCCTGCCTCTATCAGACTGCTCATCCAGCAATTTTCATAGAAGTGGATGCCTTCCACAGAACAGCAGCTATTATTCAATGCCCATAGATTGAACAGGCTACTAATTTGATCCCGGGTGAGATATAAAACGTGAGAGCCACAACTTCTATGATTATAATGCTGTTTGGTATTCAATAATTATAACAACCTAATTACAGTGTAGTGGTCTGATCACCTCCTGATTGAATATTCCAGATCTGTATTACTGCACCTGAGCCTTGGGGCTGTGTGTGCCTCACTGTGGGGACTCTGCTATGGATCTGGGGGCATAGTGTTATATTTCCTTCTGCTCAATATGACAGTTCAGGGGGCTTTAGAATATGCAGCTTGAAATACCACCAAACATGCCTTCTACTTGTGCATGCCATTTACACAAATTCCAGTCCCTCAGGACTCAGGACAGAAGACAGGCAAATGCATCAATCACCCAGGAGGTGGGAGAATTGGGAACTAATATAGATTAAGAAGGTGCATGGATAAACAAAAGTGTTCAGCCGTGATCTCAGCAGTGGAGAAGGGAGCCCACTGATCATAAAACCTCGACAATAAAGGAAGTGTGAAGGAGGCACATGGGGGATGCTAGTCTGATTTATGTCAGCTGCAGAAGGAGTGCTTTGTCACGCCCAAGACAGTTCGGATGCAGCGCAGGCTCGTGGGGACTCCAATAGGGAAGGGCTCCAGGTTATTCACAGCCCGGGCAGGGGGGGATGTGTGGATGTCCCGACACAGGGAGGAGATGGCTGTGCACATTCTGCAGTTGTCCCTGCTCTCTCTCATTGCACCTGATTTAATTGAAGCTTTGAGTGCGCTCGAACACTCTCCTACTGTACCAGCTATTTATTGGAGAGCACTGATGCTGTCAGACCGACACTTCAGGTGCCTTTTATCTTCTCTCACTTTCCTCATCAGGTGCTCAAAATCCAGATTGATCTAATGTACTGGAGGCCGCCTGGCTCTTTACAGGCCAGGAATGAGAGGCAGACACCGGCTTCCACGGTCCCCCCGGACCGGCTCTAACCACCTCTGCCCTCCTTCCAACCCAGGCTATTTTGTAGGCATTTGTCCAATTTATCTGTGAACGACAAAAATGATGAAGTTTATCCTGCCACCTCAGGGGAGAGCTGGAAGCTTTCATGCCTGCTATTAATAATCTCCCCACACATACAAATCCATTTCTGCTTTTCTCAGTTCTTGCACACCTCCACAATTTTCTGCTTGACTTGAATGCACAGTGAAAAGAGGTTTTTGAATCAGACAGAGGCTGAGTTAGAATCACACAGTGATTTGACCTTTGGGTCTCAGTTTCCTCCTATATGAAGCGGGGGTTGCAATGTCAATTGTACAGGGAAATGTGAGGTATAAATTGGATCATACGTGAAACTCTTAGCACAGTGCCTGGCACACGGCAGTACTAATGGGGCTGCTTTGGTTGTGGCTATTAGGATTACTATTATTATTGTATGAAGTTGAGTAGCTGTTGTCGACCCAACCCAGTCAATCACCAGGTTGCCCTAGGTTAAGTGCAAGTAAGAGGAGATCTGCTATCTAGTTCACAAGGTCGTGCGTACAAAATCATTTTGATCCTCTTAGAAACTGTCATGATGCCTAATCTTTGCCCCTTGAGTGGGGAGACCACTAAGAACACAGCCTGGATAATGAGGAGGAGAAAGCTCACTTTCTCAGCCCTCAGACCATCCTCCCAACACCACCAAGATTCCCACCATCACTTGATCCTGATCTCGCCCCTCATGGGGAAAGGAACAAGCTGAATGCGGAGAATTAAAATATTATAGAAAGAATCTTACATTTAATCCTCCTTGGGCTCTATAAATGGCTTTTCTGTTCCTTTAGCTTCTAATTTACAAACACCCTCCTCTTAAGAGCAGGAAGTGGTTGATGAGCCAAGAACAGAATGTAACACCCCAAGTGAGGCCTCTTCCACGAGGCAGAGGAAGACGTCCTGCGTTCCCTCCCTGACATGCTGTTGGGAATTCAGTAGCATCTTTTGTCTCCTTGGCTTGTTCTGTCACCCTCCAAAGTCACATCTGACTCCTCTCACCCCTGCTCTACTCTCCTTTTTGATGACTTGAACATTATTGCATTCAAAGCACTCTGCTCCCACGGCACCTCCACCCTGGCCTGCCCACCACACCCCCAGGGCGCACGAGTTCCTGGCTTCTGGGTCTCACTTCTGATCTTACACAAAGCCCCGCCTGATCCTTCTGCCCCTGCCAATCACAGGCAGGAGGAGAGGCTGGGGCAATCCAGCAAAGAGGAGACTCTCTTTCATTTTAGATTTCTGTGACTGTGCCACACCTACTCACCAAGGAAAGGAGAATCACGTCTTGTTTTATCAGTGTTCTTAGTGTACAGAACAAACAATTCTCTCTGCTTTCGGCTGCTGTATCCAGCCAGAGGTGGGGGCTGTTTAGCTGGACTAACCACATAATACATATGACTTGTCCATCTTTTCACTGGCCCAAATTTTATCAGGTTGTATTAGTATCAGCCATTGTCAGCTTAGAGGGGCTTCCATTGTTTTCAATGGCCCTCCTCAACACATTTGGAAACAGAATGAACTATCTTCTTAAATTTCTGGCCTGGATCACCCCAGTTGCTCAGTCCCCATACTAGAGGACCCCCAGCAGAAAAACCCTCAGCCGGGGGTGGGTGGGCAAGCAATCCTTGAAATCTTTATGAGCAACCACGAGTGGTACCTAGCGCGTGAATGGGGCATTTATCAAATAGCAGAGCAGAATGAGTATAAATAACAGTAGAGTTCACACTCTAGAGACTTCCACCCACCCATTAGTTGCAGTGTGGCTTGTAAGGAGCCTCATTCCCTGCCCTGGTATGTATCTGCTTCATACAAAAGCACTGAAAAGAGACCATTTCTGAGCATTTATATTATTGGAAGTATTGGCTTCCATGACTTTCTTTCCTGGCAGTATACGTCACTAAAGCAATCACTGATTTCTCTCTCACACCTCTCTAAAATGCTATGGATGGCACTCTCCAATGGAAAGCATACCCCTAGTCGTAGTTGGGCAGCTCAAACCAGAGTAACAGCACTGCAATGCTGAATCCCTGGGTGAAATGCCTGCCGCTCACAGAGCATTTGGAGCACTGGACAGTCCCAAAGTTTGTCAGCTGTTTGCTGGGAACCCCTATAACAGCAAGTTATGTGGTGCATAGGCTCTCAGACCCAGGGCATCAAAACTGGTCAACTCACCATGTTCTTAAAGGATAGGACGTCCACTGACTGTTGTAGTAGGGTGCCAGGAACACATTTCTCCACCCACCACTGTAAGCAGAGTAAGATCTCTTCCTTTACCCTCACCTACCCAACATGCCTGGGACAGGGGTGGCCAGGGCTCCCTGGGGCTGGGTGGGAAACGTATACGAGACATGAATGTTGACTCTAGAGAGGAGGGACTGTTAAAAGCAATGGAGGTTAGAGACTGAGAGCCCCACATGAGTTCTCTGTAATCCCTTCTTCTTTCTGCCCTAACACACAGGCCTGCCGGTTCCCTTTCCACCACCGCCATCTTTTGTTTTTGACCACGCTTCCTCTTTTTTTCCCCGAATTGCCCAGACCACATTAGAGCAGAGGCCTCCTTATGCTCCTGCCCCCGATACAAGCCTGCCACCACTGACCATTCTGGATTTGGATTAGGTTCTTTGCTAACAGAAAATTTATTACTGTTAGTGGAAATGACCCTGAGAATTACGATTGCTGGCGATGGGAGGTGTAAATGACTAACATGGGAGGGAGCAGATGGACAGGGACAACAGCCCTTTCTAGTTGTCTCCATCCACTTAAATCTTTATTGGTTTCTTGTCTCCCTTTGAGACCACCTCCGCCCCCCAAAAAATTGTAAGAATCAAAGGAACAGAGTTGTGAGGCCGACTTGCATTGTCTCTTTGCCTTAGTTCAGGTGGCCTCACACTTTCAGGAGGCTCAGCCATGAGAAATGAATCAGGCCCGTGTGGATACCTTTCCTTCTCTGATGGGTAACTAATACTGCAGAGACTTTGAGAATAACTGACTTCTAAATGCACAGTAGAGGAGTTAGATGTTGGTAACTTGGCTCCATGATTGCCAAGCTGGGGGTCAGACAACTTCTTCCTGCCATGGAGTCTTTGTGTTTATTGAACTGCCACCAGAGCCTAGGGGACACAGTTCTTTGAGGTGGCTTAAGGCACAATAATTGGGAGCAATACAATAAAGTAGGGCAACCAGAAACCTACTTCTCTGGCAAAGGAAGTGGTGGCAATCCTAGGCTTGAGTACCTGAAGAACTAGCCTGAGCCTGGGGGCATAACATAATCGAAAACGGGGGGCAGGAGGTGTGGGAGCAGTGGGGGAGTCCCGCAGAGCTCAAACGTCCATGGTTCATTAGAGTACGTGAGATTCGCCCCGACAGAGGCAAAGCAGGGCATCCTCTACCACATGGCGCAAGAGACTTTCTGAGCAGCGTGTGCATCCGGCTGGCCACCTAGGAGACAGTTCAGCCATTTCCCTGCGAGCCTAAGGCAGCCCCAGCTTTTCTGGGGAGAAGGGAGCAATAATGGTCAGCTACCAAATTCCCTCTCTCTCCTTCCTCACATCCCAGTTTTATTGCCCAAAACACCACAGTCAGGCCATGATTCTTCCTCCTTTATTTATGGCTCATCCATTCCTTACTTTCCACTCCCATTGTCATTGTCCTTTAGGTCCTACCCTGGACCATGACATCAGCCTCTCCCATGATCCTCTTTTTGAACTCCTTCCCCTCTAATATACCCTCCATGCCCCTGTGTTATCTGACCATGTCACTCCTCTGTTCAAAATCCTCCAAACACCCCACCACCCCACCACCAATCACCAGGAAAGAGGCTCCAAACACCTCCCACTGGCCCTGGGAATCCTAAGAATTTGGTTTCTTAAAAGAAAGTCCTGCCTTTGTGTCCTTTCTCCAATAACTACCTATCAAATTATTTTCATGGAAGCTCAAATCCTGCCTCCTCCAGGAAGCCTTCCCGGATACATAAGTCAGAGGTAATCATTTTCCCCTATTATGCTATAGTTCTCACATAGCCCTTTATTAAAACCACCAGTGGCAGCCTGCCTGCCAACAGAGTTATTTATGAAAACGCTTGGCTCCCTGACCCCCAAGATTCTAAGTTGCTGAAGGGAGAATCTTGTCTATGACAGGTGCCAAATAAATACCTGTTCAGTGAGTAAAAGGCAATGTTTTCTTCTCGGTGGGAAAATAATCAATGTCAAAGTGACTGAAGGCTTCATAATAAACAACAGAATTATAGAGAGAAAGTGTTTCTCTTTTTTTTTATATATATACAAGAACTTTAGTCCTCTATTATTTTTAGAAATAATTTATAATTACTATAAATATGTACTGAGCGTCTTATATGCAAACTGTTACATATTTTCATATAAATATCTGTGTAAACACGTGAATATTTCCTGAGTACCTCTGACATTTGAATATACAAGGGTATCTATGTGTTTGTTGCCTTTTATTCAAGAGGAAATAGGTGAATACAAAGAAAATGTCTTAAATTTCCAAACACTAACTTGTCCACAGATTTACCTTTTCTATCTATCTCTTTAAGTTATAGAATCTCTGGACTGGAGGGGGGCTTTAAAATTCCTCCCCAAAAGGGGAAACTCATCTACAAAGCTAAACCAAGGAGCTATCTAAATCATGCTTAAACTCTTCCAGTCACGGGGAG
Source organism: Equus quagga (assembly GCF_021613505.1). Lineage (NCBI taxonomy): Eukaryota > Metazoa > Chordata > Mammalia > Perissodactyla > Equidae > Equus > Equus quagga. The sequence goes on from NC_060267.1 coordinate 44,653,461, forward strand.
CTCACTACCTATCAAGACCCTCCCACTAGAAAGGTCCTTCAGACAATGCATCAGCGTCTGCTCTTGGCAACAACTGCCCCTGATCTTCTGCCCTTAGTCTAAAGCTTCCTCTTCAGATTTTTTGTAGAATGGTCACCTCTGCAGCAGAACTTTCACGTTAGCAGAGAATTAGCCAGAGGACATCCCCTTAGATCTCAAAATCCCAATCAACTCATAGCACAATCCTGAGATGACTCAACTGCTAGACACCACTCTGTCTTTGATTGGTTGATGGTTTCCTGGCAGGGACATCGCCTCTCTTTCTGGATAACTACAAACTGTGAAGAAAGTTTTTCTCATACCATCTGACAGAAGACAGGGTGCTTCCTTCAAGGCATGAGAAAGACGATAGGAAGGCCACTGCTGGTCATACGATCTCCCTGAGTCAGCCCGTGTCTCCACGCCATCTTCCTCGGGGCGACACCCAACATTGCGGCTGCCGCTTCTCCCTAAGAACCCCGGGCAGGGTGGCGGTGGCACGAAGGCCTTTCCACCCTCTGCCCGTCGGGCACATTTTTCTCTCATTGGTTGTTTTTTGATGTGTTCGTCTCCCATTGCAGATCACTTGGGTTGACAAAGTGGATGTCCATTTTACACAAAAGCAGAAGAGGAAATACTCTCTTTGGGGAACAGCCATAGAAGATGTAGCCAGAGAAGGAAAAGGCTGGAATCAAAGGCAGGCTGAGTGGACGAGACCTTGGATGAGCTCTTCTGGCCATTGTTATTGTTGTTTTATGTCGAGTGTGCTTTTCCATTCTAAATATTGTTTTTACGTAGGGGAGGGAGAGGGAGCATTAATTTCTCTGTGGGAAATGTGGAGAAAAAAGATCCTAAAGGGCCACTTCTTCCTGCCTCTGGATGTCTCATGTTTGGTGTGAAAGAAAGAATTTTAGGTTGCACCTAGCTATGTGCACACCATCCTGGGACCTGATGTTTTTAAGCGCAGAGCAGTGTTTATGGTGGGGAGAAACAGCAAGAATCAAGCAACACAAGTAACTACTACATGCTCCAGGGAAAACAGCTATCTTTTCACGGTCCTGGGGGGGGGGACTGCCTCTCCCCAGTGCGGGCTATCATAAATGGGGGCTATTACAGAAAGAGTGGTGTTTATTTGGCACGAGTGTAGACTAGCATAGGCTCTGACAGAGTTCAGGATGAGGAAGCGGGGTGGAGGAACAACCATGTTATTTTTCAAAAAGGAGAAAAGAAAGAAAAAGAATATCTAGTAGAAAGCCAGATCCCCATAAAAATTCTGCCTCTAACTGCTGACTTTGGGAAAATCACATAACCTCTCTGGCCAGTGACTCCTAGAGAGACAGGGTACATAGTGGTAAAGAGCCTGGGTTCCAGGTTCAAATTCTGACTCCTCCTCTTCTTTTGTTTTCATTCCAGTTTCACTGAGTTATTACTGACACAGAAAATTGTAAGATGGTTAAAGTGTACAGCATGGTGTTGCTGACTCTCCCACTTCTCACCTGTGACCTGCAGACCCCAGAGGTTAGTGTGAGCATTGAAGGGCTCGTGCCTGACACAGGGCAAAAGCTCTATGGTTGCTGGTTATTCCCTTTGTTCCTTTATGTATATTGAGAGGCTTGGGCCAGAGAAATGGGCTTCGAGCTTCTCTGGCAGAATCTGAGGACCAACACATGCGCTAAAGGCAAACAAGTAGCACGAATCTTGTTTTTGCAAATGCTCCCGAGGGGAATAACCTCTCACTCTTATTTCCTCTTGTCCTCCTCTGTGTCCGGGGAGGGGGTGGATCTGGGCAACATCTGCAAAGGCTCAGGCTGGACCTGGGCTGTGAAGCTGGGTCCAGCCCACACCCCCAGACCGCAGCTGGTCATGCCATCGGGCCACGTCCCCTGGGGGAGGACGGAAGCTTCCGTTGTCTTCTGCTTCTGACGAAAGAGAAGTGTTCTGGCGGCCAGGATGTCTTCAAGGGAGATGTTGCCAAGATAATAACTAGGGTCTGGGAAGAAAATCCAAGGTGTGGCCCAGCCCCAGTGGCGCTTGGGCAGTCTGACAGTAGATGGCGGCAACACGCTTCAACCAGCACAGCTGCAGCTGTGGGAGGTGGCAGCGAGCTGGGAGGGACGTGGCCACAGCCAGAGGCGCCCTCAGTGCGAGGGCATTGGGTGGGCTGCGAGCTATGTTTCTCTTTTGGAAGGCAACTGGTGATTCAGAGGTCTAGAGGCATTGAGGTTATTCAGTCCAATCCCTTGACAAACGAGGAGAGTAGAATGGGAACTGAAGCTCACAGCTCGCGTGTTCCAGGCCAGGCCTCTTCCACTCCAGCATCATCTTCTCTCTCCTCTGGTTGTCTCTGGGTTCGGCAGAAGTTCTAAAACCTCTACCAGAACTACCTTCCACTCTATTTCTCCCACTACCACCTATTGATCAGTGGGTCAGCTTAGCCCCTCAAAACGGTTCCACTGGCAAAAGACCAAGGGTCTCTCCAGGGCTGCTGTTGCTTCCTGTCACGTTGCTGAGAAGGTCCACCAGCGGAGCCAGCCCTGCAGGGCCACCAGAGGCCCAACCCAGATCCCCACCCCGCCAGCCCCGAGACAAGCTTCAAACATTCCATCCTGGCCCCCACCCACAGCACCCGGGCTCCCTCCCCACCAAAGCCCAAAAAAGGGAAGCCCGGCGTTTCAGCTTCAGGACCTATCTCCAAAATCAGTGTGAACACTCCGGCTTGCCCAACTCATTGCTTCAGGATAGGAGGCCTCTCTCCAATTCCCTGTCTCCAGCCCCTAAGGGAGGGGTCTTTGATTATTTGAAAGAAGAAGTCCAAGTATCACGGACCTCATTTTGCTCTCAACTCTGATCTGACCCTTCTGAAGAGAAGAAACATCGGGGACATCACTGCCCTGTTGGCACAAACATTTGATGGAAACTCACATGATACCAAGGATGTATTGACCAACATTTGTTGCCTGAGCAACAAAAGATTCTTCATGCAGGACAAATAACAGAATATTCGACCCTTAGGACTGTCCTGAAACATTGAGGGTGAGTGGTCCCCAAACAAGAGGGAAGGCCCGTTAGGAGTAGAAACATCCTCCTTGCACTTGTCCCTTGCTCTTTCACCTTCTCCCTGTCTTTCTCTTTCCACTTAGCTCTTTCTCCCTCTTCTAGGCCTTTCTGTCTGCCCACCTCTCTCCCCCAACACACAGGCCTAAGGAAACACACGCAGTCCCCCTTGCCCCCTCCCCGCCTCCCTCCCCCCTGCACCTCCCCTTTCTCCCTCTCCATTTCTTGCTCATCTGCTCTCATCCGCACCTTTCCAGCCACACCCTCATGCTGCAGAGTCTCCCTCCTCCAGAAGAGGGTGGAGTTCTTTCCCAGGACCCGCTCAGTTTCTCCGAGTCTGGTTTGGTTCCTGGTGAATTCCTTGCTGTTGTCAGTGTCTTAACAGGCTTAGCTAGCCTGCCCCTCCCCATCTAAGCTGGCATCCTTCATGTTTAACTAATCAAACCTCTTTCTTTTCTTCTAAGACCCAGATGAATGCTCACTGCTATCTGATGATAAGGCCTGTGAACATCACATCTGAGGAATCTCTCAGCGGATGAAGCACTGGGTCCTCAAGCCTCCATAAAATTCCTTCCAATGCAACAGGTTGTCTAGTTTCACTTTTTTACCAATTTTTAGGGATTAAACTAGCTGTTAGTATGAGCCCAAGGGATTTCTCAAAATAGGAATGGTAGGACCTCAGAACAACAGAATTTCAGAGCTGCAAGGGGCTTTGGAGACTCCCAAGTTCAGTTCCCTCAGTGGAGAAGACATGGTCTTGCCCATGGTCACAAGGCAGAGGTGGGATACGACCACAGCCCCTCGGTCTCCTACTCAGCCATTTTGCATCTATGCCAGGATTCTTGTCACCAGTTTTAACTTATGCCTAAAGGGTTCTCAATCTTAATTACCCCATTTGAAGAGAGATTTCATGGAACAGGCTCAGGAAATACAAAAACTGCTCCATCCTCATAAGGCCAACGGCACCAAGAGCAGACGAGTCCATTTTACTTCCAGGGAAATGCGATTTCTACAGCAGGGAACAAAACGTTGCCCCAACTATTTTGTAAAAAAGGAAGAGGGAGAAACAGCAATTCCCCCACAAGGGTTTGTACTTTTATCTGTATGCTTAAGTATCAGTGGCTCTCCCAGTTAAATTGAGAAAAATGATTTCACCCAGTCAGCACGCCAGGCACTGAAGTGACACAAAGAGTGGTCTTGGGACACATGTGTTTGGAGGCGGGGTGTTGGGAATCCAAGTGAACTCCTAATTAGAGCCATATTTGGGCTCCCTTGATTACTGAATAGAAATTCGGGGTCATCTGGGCAGAACTGGGATGAGTACTGGAAAAGGGAAGTTTATGATCAGAAAATTCCAGCTCTACATTGGTTAAGCATTATGAGCTCTTCCCAAGGGACTGACATCCAGATTGTCAGCCAGCAATTACAAGAGGTTACATTTGATTGGCAGCCTGTTCCTATAGTGTCCACCATTACAGTGACAACAGTATACAGGCGTGGGCCACATGAACTATAGGCCAAGTTATAGGATAACCCCAGAAGCCTGTGTTTCTGGTAGCGGATTGTTTAATCATGACTTCATGAGTAGCAACGGGTGTGCCCCTCTGAGTATGGACATCTGAGCATCCCAAATGTCTCTGACCTTTGTGTTAGGCAGCTATGTATATCCATGGGGTAAGTTAAAGAAGGAAACATATTCATGTGTGTAGAAAATGAAACACCTCGGAATCAAATCAGGTGGATATGGTTGACTATGTGCATAGTTTCAAAGCTTCAAAAATGTCCCCTGCTCTTTCTGAGTCTTAGGCAAAAATAATAATAATAATACAATCCAGTTCCATCAAATTTTACCTATTGAATACTAAACGAGGGTTAAATGTTTAGAGGATAAGGAGGATTAGGTAGAACACAACAACAACAAAGGAACAGATGTTTTCTGGGTCACTTCAGGACCGCAGAACTAGGAACAAAGCATAGAAGTCATAGAGAAGCCAGCTTTGCTGGATTTAACGTTAGAGCTGTCCAGCAAAGGGGGCTGAGCACAGGGGTGCACTCTGAGGCACAGATCTCGCCTCCCCGAAAGTGTAAAGGAAACATGAAATGGCCCTCTGTCCTGGGTGGCAGAGAAACAACATTTCTACATATCATAGAAGAACAAACAAGTTGATCTCCAGGAGCCCTCCCAAACTAAGAATTCAGTGAACAAAATCAAGGATGCCATATAACTGAATTTGCCTTGTGTGTGCTTTTCTGTGGCCATTTTTCAGCTCTATTCCCCAGCAGGGTCTGAGGAGTCCAGAGAAAGGCCGTTTTGCTGCATCCAGAAGTCATCTGGGTCTCTGACTGCTCTCTCTCCACTGATCCCAGGGGGTCCAGCAGGAACCCAAATCCCCAGAGTCACCCAGACCAGGCCAAGAGGGTCTGCATCCCAGGATGGTCTCTTGGCAACCCATTCTCTAGCCCTCCCCGTCCTCCCTGCCCCCCACTTCCCCCAGACCTGGAGTCTGGATGTCCCCCTGGGAACGGGTGGGCCTAAGCTGGTCTTGGGAAGGAAGCAGGAGGAGTTGGGAAAGCCACAGTCAATCTTTTTGGCAGCCGTAGAAGGGATGTCTTGCCTCTCCTCAGAGGTCTGCCCTGTACTCCTGGGACGTAGCCAGCGTCTGTTCTGGGACGGGCTCTGCTCTGGGTTGGTCCTGGATGGCCTTCTGCCAACTCCCAGGACAGTTTAGTACCCTCAGACAATGTACAATCTGGGGGGCCCTCTGACCAGGACTCCAGACCGGACGTCCTGCCGCCCTCCAGACAGCACTCCGTCCCCACCCCATTCTCCAGAGTCTGGGGTGGAATTTGATCTGCCTCTGAGGGTGGAAGGCAGCAGGGAGAAAAAAAAAAAACCTCACATTTAGTATTGTCAGAGACTTATGACTGAAATCCAGAAAAAACTCCTGCCGCCGAGGAACTCCCTCACTACTTCTTGGAGAAAGAAGGGAAAGCGGGAAGCAGAACGGCATTTTTTAAGTTGCCCTCAAACTCCAGGAAACAACATGCAGCCTATTTTCTCATTTATAAAACTATAGCGTGATGCAAAACGCTGCACAAATAATGCAATTCACGATGGTATACGCCCCCCAGAATTGCCAGTATTTTCTATTGGCTGACTGACTAAATATTGCTTATTAGTTTTAACCTGCACAGAACTAAAGGATTTGTACTAACTTCACGGAATACCATTACTATCTACTTAATAATGGCTTCCCTGATCCACAGCCATGTAATCTGGAAATAATAAACATTTGAAGCAAATGTGGGAGCTCCCTGCCTCTTGAAAAGTTGCCCTCACACTTACTTCATCATCCCCTCCAGGGCAGTTTTACCAAGAGCCTCGCCCGTACAATGTACACAGACTGATTACATTGAAATCTTCTCTTCCAACGTGCTGTGTTTCTAGAGGAAAAGCCTAATTTTGCAAGACAAGCTGAATCCTGTCATTTTCCTCATCTTGTTTATGAGGGAGAAAAACACCAGTCTCTATGTTGAAATGGGCCACACCTCAACGAAAATGCTAATCTAAAAAAAAAAAAGCAAATACAAATCACTCTTCACCCTTTCTCCAGATTCATGACGAGCACGAGTGTTGACATCTGTACAACCATGTTTTGGAAAGAGTGAGAAGGTAAATGTTTTGAAAGGACCACTGCCTCCCATGCAGAAAAATTCCACAGCCACCTCAAAAAATTCTTTGATCATTTCTGATACACCACATTTCCACTCAGAGCTACATGCGGCTGTTTCTGGGGTGGGAGCAAAAAGCCTTCAACATTTTTTTTTTTACGGGATGAAGGTCCCCTGCTCTACCCGCTCCTCCAGACTCAGTTTCCCGCCTGCCTCTTCCCTTCCTCCACATCTGGCAGAGGAGAGAAGGAACTCTGGGATCCACATCAGTCTCCCGATTCCACCAAACGAACCCCTCCTGCGTTTTATTTGCAACACCAGTTGGTCCCCCCCCCCAACCCCTCTCTTTCTGTCTCTAACGGTTCTATTTCAACAAACCAACCCCCTCGTCCCACGCAGGGGAGAAAAAAACAAATTTAAACAGATGTGGAGGAACAAGCAAAGGGCAGCAGCAAAAGCAACAACAAAAATAAACTGCCAAGCAGCTATCTATTCACCATGGGCCCAAAAGGGCCAGCAAACAGCCAACAAGCAGAGAAACAATTCACGTCCTGAAGAAATTTGAGGGAAAAAGGAGGAATTAAGAACATCTGGCACGTGCGGCACGTCATTTCGAAGGTGTGTAGTCTCTCCCGCGCAAAGAATACCCTATCCAGCTGTGTTCCAAAGTCCCTGCTCTCTTCACATCCTCAGAGCAAGAACCCAGTTACTACGAGACAGAATTACAGCCCAGTCTTACCGATTTCCCTGACCCCCTCCGCGCCTCCCCGGGGAAAGTGTGTTTTTCTGAATCTTATGGAAAAAAGTCGTCTCGAGACCCACTTTTAGCCAAAAGTTTCAAGGATTCAATTCCAGGAATCATAGAAAAATGTCGAAGGAGAGAAGAAACAGCTACGCTTAGATGAGGTCAGAAGAAGGAGCGCAGCGGGAAGGAGAGAAAGTTCGCTGAGCTTCCCCGCCGCGCTGGGAGCCGCCTTACCGGGTCTGAGGCGCCCTGAGTGGCAGGAGCTGGCGCTCGTCCGCTCTTCTGGAGGTATGTGAAGGCAGTGACGGGAGGGCCCTGCCTCCCGAGGTTATAAGTTTCCTGCGCTGGTGTGCTGGGGTGTGTGATGGGCGGTTTCTTTTCACTGTGTTTTAAAGGAGTTTCTATGAATCAGTCTGGCTTTAAAAAAAAAAAAAAAAAAAGATTTGTTGGTAAGCTACGCCCTGCTAAATTGGCAGTCCGTCAAGAGAGGCTGGGAGTGAGCCATCAATTCAAAGAAGCCTGTTTAGGCTCTCTCTGACTCAGACACACAGACCACAGTGGAAAAAGGAGTGACATTGCTTCACATGAGTAATAGGAGTCACACAAATAGATCTGTTTACCAAAGCCCATTCCTCTTCACCAAAAAGGGGACTTGGTTACCATGGCCATAGGACAAAACATGAGTTATCTGCCCAAACTTTCCTCTGGGGAGGGGGAGGGAAGGGGACAGTGCCCTGCCCATTGAAATCCTAGCTCATCATCCAAGGAGATTCCCATTCTTCCTCCCACCAAATGCATCAGCGGCTGCTGGCTGTCAGGAGCCATGGGTTGATTTCTGATTTGCTTCCCTGCCTGGTCCTGGCGCACCGTCCTCTGGGTGGCTGTAAGATGAAGCGCTGGAGGCAGAAGGAGACGCTCCGAGAGTCCCCATAATCCTGCCTCTGATTGATGGAGTGCAGGTTGGACAGCGGACTGGTCTCTAATTAAGCAAATGCCCAGATGGACTCCACACGTTCAGGAGGAAGTCCTCAGTTAAGAACTTTGCTCTCTGATCTCCATGTAATAATCAGCTGGACCTTGCTCCACAACTGAGCTTCTTGTGCTTGGCAGCAAAGCAATCATCACAACGTCCCTGCACCCCTCCTCTCTCACTCAGCCCTGGAGCTGGGAGGGACCCTGGAAGGTATCTCATCCTACAGCCGAGGCATTGCACCCGAGACAGAGAGCCCAGGGGCCTGAGTTCAAGGCCAGCTCCCCACTTATTAACTGTGTGACTGTGGGCATAACAACCTCTCCATGCCTCAGTCTCCCCATGCATAAAACGGGGGTAGAAGGTACCTATCTCACAGAATTACAGTAGAAAAGTACATAGAGAGCTTATAACAATCCTTGGCATATAGTAAGCACTCAATAAATGTTAACTATAACAGTTATTTTACTGAAGAAGAAACTCAGGCCCAGAGAGGTGAAATGATTGAGCCAAGGAGACTCAGTGAATTAGCAGCAGCAGCTTGGTTCCAAGTCTGCCACCGTCCACGCAACTCTATTTCTGTTGTTCACTGCTGTATCGTGAAAAACTGACCTCCGTTCAATTTATTCTTATACAGTTATTTATTGATTCACTCAACCAATACGTCTGCACGTCACCATGCACCAGGCACTGTTCTGAGCACTGGGTCACAGCTGTTAGCCAGATCCCTGTCCTCTGGGAACCTAGTTTCCACAGAAGAATAGAGAACGCGCTGGTGGAGCCACCAAAATGTTGACAAACTAGGTGGTAAAATTATAGGTGAATTTTAGTTTCTTCTGGACTAATTTCTATATTTTCCAAATCTTCTGCCATGAACCTATATTACTTTGGTTTTTAGGAAAAAATATTTCAAAATGGAAAGGAGAGAATATTTGTTAAACTGACTGACGGAGACAACACCACACACACACACACACACACACACACACACACTGATTTGATGCTGCATCTTCCCAAGTCCCTGAGAACTGAAGTCTGTCCGGGTAAAGATGAGACAATGTAGATTTTTTTGTTAAAAACTGATGATGTCAGGGCTGGCCCCGTGGCCGAGGGGTTAAGTTCGCGCGCTCCACTGCAGGTGGCCCAGTGTTTCGTTGGTTGGAATCCTGGGCGCGGACATGGAACTGCTCATCAAACCACACTGAGGCAGCGTCCCACATGCCACAACTACAAGGACCCACAACAAAGAATATACAACTATGTACCGGGGGGGCTTTGGGGAGAAAAAGAAAAAAAAATAAAATCTTTAAAAAAAAAAAAATGATGATGTGATGGAAGATTGTGTCAGTTTCCCATATGTTTCCTCACCTCTCCCCTCCCCCATCACTCATTTGGTGATAAAACAGACCTGTTTGAGAGGAGCCACTCCCAGTGGTGGGTCAAGAGTCCCTGTGATCTCTGAGCAGCTTAACCCTCAGGGAGGGGAGGATGTCTCCTGGTGAGACCCCGGGAACCTTGCGGCTGTGTGTGTGGAATGACTGGCTGTGAGTGTGGAATGACTGGCACATTCTGCCCAGCTGCAGTCAGCTACTCTCCAGGCCTTCTCCCAGCCCCGGGGTTTGCCTTTCACCTCCAAGGCCACCTGCCGGTTTCAAATTCTCTCTTCCCCCAGCAGCAAGGAGAGGAGGGCCAGGCTCCAGAGGCAGCATCCTGGGATGCTGAGGAGTATCTGGTCTAGATGCATTTTCTAAAGAGAGATCTGGAGCCAGAGAACATGGGAACAGAAGCATTCTCCCTCCTGCCCCTGTCTTGGGGTTAACAAAGGAAAAAAGCAGAAACTTCCCTTAAGATACTTGAGGAGAGGAGTCGTTTGGTCCCTCTGGATTCCTGCACTGGGTCTGAGAGGGAGAAGCAGTGGGTTGAGGAAGGGGTTCTGAAAGTGGGACTCAGAACAGGAATTCTCATTTTCCTCTCCACTGCCCGGCAGTGGAGTGAGCAAGCGATCTGCCTCCTGCATTTCAACCTTAAAGTGAGTAGATGTCACAGCCTTCCAGATGGGCCTCGTAAATCTCACCTTCTTGTTTACTTTCGGAGATGTTTAGGTTTTGGAGAGAAAATGTTAAATGCTTTGAGCTCTTCAAACACACACACACACACACACACACACACAGTGGTACCATATAAAGCTAAGTTGTGTAAATATTTTTGAAAGATAAATGCCAGTCCAGGATTTCCAAAGGCTGGTAATTAACCCATGAATGTCAGTGAGCTCATTTTATAAAACAAAGTTATCAAGTCTGGGAAGGAAATTGAATCTGTTCTGGCTGAAGCTCCAATTTATTGTGCCTTTGGATGTAAATAAAGTGTTAAGTTGCTTCTTTCTGTGGCCATGAGTGGGACAATTTTAAGATGTGGACAGTAAAGGGTTCAGGGATCTGAAGCCACACGGGGCTGGAGAACACAGCTCTCTCCGGCATGTACACAGTCTTTTCAAACAATTTGGGATAATCTGCCTTTCTGCTCTGTGCTTCCATTTCCCTCATTTAGACACATTCATTTTCCACATGAGTAAAGAAGCGGGCAAAGTTTCAACTGACCTCAATAAAGCCATATATTTGTGGGAAGGAATGTCCCCTTTTGCCCAGTGCCACAGCTTTACCCTCGCCACAGGAATATTTCCCCCTCCTTCTGAGGCAATAACAATCAACTCCTGGCATGATGCCATTTGGGGCAGAGTTTTCAGGTTTAGACTGGTGTAAACGGTTTGAACCAGTATAAACACTTTGTATGAATGTATGAATCAAGGGCTTTTAACAACTAGATGCAGGAGGTAGGTCTGGCGCCTATGGCCCCCCGAAAAGAAAAGTAATAATAGCTTGAAATTGTTTTTGCTTAAACTCAGCCAAAAAGAATCTCAAACACGTTCCCCAAAGTTGTTACATGGGCAGGGGATGTCAATGTTAATATTAGCAAACATTACCGGAAAGGTAAATAGACTAACAAAAAGTTATGTAGGATCTTCCAAAGTTAAATGAATGTTTGTTCCTTGCCACTCTTGCTTGAAATTTGAGAGTTTACCAGAAATGTCATATTTTTCCCTCTTTGCTTCCTGTCACTTCTTTCTGCTATGCTCCTCTCTTGATTTCTCCCTCTGGCCTTTTCCTTCCTGCTTTTTTTTGTTTACTTTCTTAAATTCTTCCCAGGGAGATATAATTTTAATATAATTTCATAAAATGAGAAGCTCCTTAAATCCCCTTAGTCTCCCCCTTTCTTGTTTCTTAGCAAGCTCATCCTGAAACTGCTCTTGAAAGATAAAACTGATGAAACTGCAACAGCGTTCCCAGAATGTGGGTCCTTGGCCCAACACTTCCAGCTGAGTGGAAGGTCCCACTACCCAAGCGGTGCGATGTATGCAGTCATAGCAGAGAGATGGCTGTGTTGACAATGACATCGGAACTGGGCCAGGGAAGTAAGCCTACGCTGCCACTTCGGACAGTTACCAGATTGATAGTAATAGCTGTAACCAACTTCTTCAGACAGTTGGGATGTGGCATGGATGGTTGAAATGGCCAAAAGAACAGACCTCCTTAGCCACGTCCACACGGCTGCAGCTTCATAGTCAGAGAAGAATAACAAGCCAACAGATAAGCAGTTGTGGCCAAAATAAAAAGTCAAACGATCCTGTCTTTCTCCAACTAATGTCAACTGCAATGCTAGAAAGTAGATCTTAAAGGTATATCACCTCTTCCCTTTGCCCCTCTATGTTACTAAACGCGTTATTCCTGCTGCTCAAAGGACCATTTCAGGTAAAGAACTGAATATTCGTAAGTAATTAGAGTGACTCTCCCTCCCTTTGCATACAGTGGGCAGCAGCTCCATTAGGTAGATGCTGGCTACAGAGCAGGTGTTCAATTAAAATCAACTACATTCAATAAATGAAACGTCCAATCCCCAAGTAAAAAAATCTGGTGTCCTCCCTTAGGATTTTCCCTCAAACTCAGATGCTGGTGAGAGCATCCCTCTAGCTGAGCCCCCACAGCTGTAGGAAAGGCAGTTAGCGCATATCTTTAAATTTGCTGGAGGAACATCAACAGGGAAGGGGCACAAAGCCGGGCAGCTCAGCGTAGGAGTCTTAAAACGTGTTTCCCACTGGAGCTGTGTGGTCAGCAGAGCCCCCAAGACATAGACAGTCTAGAAGTGATCTTTGTGACCAAGTTAACACTGTCAGGGACACGAATTGTTTCTTGGTGAAAGCAAACACACAAAGCAGAGCGACTCAATTTTTCAGCCTCATTGGAAAATGAGATATTCTTTCTGGTTAAATTTTAGGATAATTGATTGAATATTTTTAAGTCTTTACAGGACTAAACAGACCTCTTTCGAATCCTTGAGACCCGTGCACATGCACGCACACAAGGTGGCATTTGCCATTCCAAACACACGGATGCCAGGTCCACCCGGGTTGTTTGTGGGTGGCATGTAGGGAGGTGCCTCAAGGCTCTGGAACCTGGCGGAGTTTGTGGACACAGGATTCACAGCCGTTTTTCCCTGACAGGGCTGAGAAATCGCTGACGAGCACACACCTCCTTTTCCAGACCCTAGGCTGATCATGCCCCTTTGGTTAACACTCTGTGCCTTCAGCCAAATGATGGCGCCATCCCATGCGACTCATTCCGTTTCCTTTTTTTTTCATCTTTCCAGTTATAACTTCACTTCAAACATGCTTGCCTGTGACTACACCCAACCATCTTAATTAGAGTTAGGGGTCCTATTCTTAGTAAATTTCCTCTGCCACTCATTTGTGACTATTTGGAGGGTGGTCACATCCACAGAGGCTCAAACCAACCACTCTGTTCCTCCTAATTTTTACTCTTAAATGGAGACTGTATCTGGATGTTCTGGGGACGTCTTCATCTGACCCTTGCATTAATAATTTCCATTTGAAGATCCAAGGTGTCATGCCTTGCATAATGCCTTTCCTTCTGGAATATGTGCCAGCAGCACAGGCCTGTTACTGAGGGGGAAAGCAGCAACAAACCAACCAGATGTGGGCACATTCACTCCCACCATCCTGCAAACCTCTGAGGCTACGCACGGGGACCCATGACAAAAAAGAGGATATCCTTTTACTGTTGGATTTATGATGATAAAAAATGACACATGATCTTTGAACAAAATTCCAACATTGCATGAAAATGTAAATGAGCAAGTTAAAACGTCCAAACCCTCACCTCTGAGATAACTATTGTAAACATTCTTTCATATATATGTGCACAGATATATATATATATATAAACTTTTACCCAAGATAAGGTACATGCTGCATTGGCATCTGCTGTTACCACACAACAGTAGGTCACAAGTGTCCCAGCTCAGCCCCACAGCTGCCCGTGTCAATAATGTAGGTCTACCTCATTATTTGTAATGGCTACAAAGTATTCTATTATGTGCATCTACTGTAAAGCATTTAAACAATTCCCTATTAATGGACTATGGATATTTATGTTGCTTTGATTTTTTGTCACCAAAAATAACACCATGGTAAAACTCCTGATATATGACATATCTGTACATGAAATGACATATTTGCCATCTTTTTAAATGTGCCATTCCCCGTTCATTGGACTGGCATGTAGTACTGGTTTCACCACTCAATCGTGCGCAATCTTAGACAACTTACTTAAGCACTCTGGATTCTATTCCTCATGATCTTGATGGTCCCTTCTAATATTAACATTTTATGGTCACTTGCCCAATTCTAAAAACTCACGTGAAGCATGTATAAATGGATGTCAACCAGCTCTCTCTGCTCTCTTCCTTCTCTTTTTGTCTCATGAACAATGATTGACCTTCATATTGTTGTACTTCTGATTTTCATCTGAGAACATGGAGCCAGTGGAAGCCTAACCCTAAAAAATTAGGTCCAGGTGGCTGCCAGGAATTTGAGATTTAGACGATTCTTTGGTTCTGGTCAAATCTCATGGACATCTCTATTAGTGTGCGCAGTTCGAGCACACCCATTTCCCAAAATTCCAGGCTCATGGCATCATTTTACCCTCATTTTATGCCTTAATCCCCAAGGCTCAGGATGCGAGCCTAGTCAGTTAGTTCCACAGGCTGGAGCCACACAGAACTCAGCAGGGCAGCTGAAAGTGCGCCAGTGACCCGTCCCTGGTGAGCTGACACCTCCTTGTCTCCGGGTCCAGTGGGGTGCCCTCAGTAAACTGGGTGCAGTGAAACAGACAAAGCTGTGCTAGTGGAGCCCTTGCCAAAGAATTTCTAGGCTTAGATAAGAAGCAATAAAATGCAAGGTCCACACTACCTGGTGGCAAGGCGACAGCTGCACAGATTCTCAGGCCCGTGCTGGCTGACTGACAGGCAGGGCAGAGAGTGGCTTACTGGCGTTGACTGTTGGACTGTTGGACTTTCCTCAGCCTGCTGAGGGAGAGAGAGCCCTTGGAGTAGCTCAGTTACAGAATAGTGTGGACTCCAGGAGGGAGGTCTGCTAAAAATGATAATAACGACAGCAAAAACTGACATTTGTGGAGCACCTTATGGACGTAGGTTCCCTGTATTTTAACCTCTTTTTTTCTTTTTTTACCTTATTTGAAGGGTAAAAGTGAGGCTCAGACAGGCCTAAATGCTTGACCAAGGCTACAGAGCTATTAAGGAACAGCATCGAGATTTCATAGATTCTTTTTTAACTCTTCCTTTGGTGTAACTTTCCTCTTTCCTCTATATTGCTTGCATTTTTGTGGCTCATGGAAGCTGTAAGGACTCTGCTGTAGATGCAGGATGGTCCAAAAAGGTGGAGGACTTCCAGAGGTGTTTGGTGGTTTGGCACTACCCCAGTTGGCTGCTATCCAAATTGAAGCTTCCTGACCCTCAGGGGGCAGCTTATGTCTCCAAGAGATCCTTGAGCCATGCTCTCTGAGTGGGGAACGCACCCAGCCCAAACGACGCCTGCAGTGGCCTCTGGGTTCCTCATCCCAGGCTTATCTTGCAGACCCAATGATCTGGTGAGAACCAGCCTCCCTGGGGAATTTGCCAGAGTATCCTGCGCTATCAAATTCACATCAGTGGACCAGCTCAAGCTTAGGTTCCAGGACCCTTTGGATGCATCTGGAGACTTTCCCCCAGAAGGAACTCCTAGTTGAGGACAAAGAATTAAAGATTATAAGGGCTTTCTGACAGAAGGTGTACATTTGATGAATAGGTCAATGGGAGCATTTAAGGACACAGTTAAATTATCTTCTCAAAAGAGAACATAAATTGTTTTCAGAGTATGTAGAGGAGGTACTATCTATGGGATTTAAAAAGAAATTATGGTCAGAGAAAAGGCAATGACAGTGATATTTAGAACTTGGGCAAAGCACTTAAGGTTCTATTTGAGACAGTGGAGCTCCGATTGCCAGGGTAAGAAGCTGCCATGCTGTGGACAATCCATACTCGGGGACAGGGAGGCCCAGATGATGGAGAACACAGCCCCACCTGAGAGAGGGCTGGATGGAACATTCTCCTGGCTGGGAGGGGGCCATCCATGTGTGCACATCCCAAAATGGCAACACAGAAATCAATAGGAGCCAAATCATTTAGGCTGCAAGAAAATAAGGCTGCATGAGGGTTGGAGTCCTTCTTTATGCACGGATGCATGCCAAGCAGCTAGAATAGTTCCGGGTGCCCAACAATTATTTGTTGAATGTATAAAGCAAAACCTTGTCTAAATTTGAAAAAGGAATGTGGGTGCTCTCAGGAAGGAGTACAGTGATTGCCAGCACATAGTGCCTCCCCCTTAATTAATCCACCATACAATAACAATAATGCCTGAAAGAAAGCAGATTATTCACAACAGCAATGAGTAAATGAAAAAAAACAAGCCCAGGTTCATTTCACAAATATTGTGACACCTCAGCTGAGCTAGTGGGAGGGGACCTGGGGAGGACGTGGATGATGGCAGTAACACCAGCATCTGCTACTCTCAGCCATGTGCCCACTTATGCTGACCATTTTAACAGAGGACAAAAAGAAAGCATGATGCAAGAAAGGAATGTGTCACATTCCTTTGTGAGTAAGCTGTGTGGACTTTTAACTGTCACACACCTAAAAGAATCACAGGGGCTGTCAGATCAGAGAAACTGCTGGGTTGGCGATAAGGCTTAGCTGGAGGAATGGTTTGCGATCTTCCCTCTCACACATGCACTTCTGCATTCCTTATGAGCAGAGGCCTCCCTGACACCTTGCTTCCTAAGACTGGGAGAGGCGCTCCTCTGTGCCCCCAGGTCTCTCTGTGCTTAACCTCGGACGGACCTCTTCGCTACATTCTGAGCTCTTTCTTAGCGAAGTACTGTGTCTTGTTCCTTGCTGTATCTCAGCTTCTAATGCAGTATCTTTCATATAGTAGATACTCAATAAATAATTGTCCAGAAATTAAATGGATTAATGGTTCCATCAATCCCCCAGTCAACCTAGACTCCTCCTTCTTCCACCTTCCATATCCAAAATCACCAAATTCTACTTAATCCATTTAAAATGCATTTCAGGCCTGCCCCCTCCTCTTCGTTCCTATGGCCATGGCCTTTGTCAGGTCTTCTTTAGTCTAGACTATTACATTGGCCTCCTAACATTGGTCTCCTTCCTCTGAGTCTATTCCAAGCCATCTTCCACATCAGAGGTGGCAAACTAGCAGCAGCCCACACACATAATTTGTTTGGCTCTGAAAATGTTCTGTAATAATCTGAACTAGTTTCCTACATTTTAAAATCAGGAAATTTCAAATAAAATTTTGGTTTCAAAAGTTTCTTTAAAAATCAGACGGCCTGACAACCAAGAGGTTTCATTCCCACATGGCTACAGTGAGCCAGGAAGAGCTGGAGGCATGGAGCCTGTCACCTTCAGCAGGGACATCCCCTCCTTCCCACACAGCCTGCTTCCCTTGACTTTATGGGCCTGATCCGCTGTGGGCAGAGACGCTTGGGCCTCCTGCTCTGTCCTGCCGCCCGAGTTACCTGTGTGAAGCACAGACCTGATTAAATCAGACCACATGACTGCAATTTAACTTTGCTGGCAAAATAACATCATGATATGCAAGGCCTATCACACACGGGCCCCATCCGCCTTTCAAGCCTACGCCCACCTTTTACCCACCCCTCGCCTCAAGCGTGCTGGGCATTTTCCCATCTCTGAGGCTTTGCTCAAGCTCTCTTCTCTAGCTTGAGTGCCTGGCCCTGGGCTGCAGTGCTCAAGACAATGTGCTGGCATCAAACTGCTTAGGTGTAAATCCTCTCTAAGCCTTCATTTCCTCATCCGTAAAATGGGGATACTAGCAGTTGATACCTCGTAGGGTTAATGGGAGGAACAAATAAATAATACTTGTAAAGTTCTTAACACAGGGCTTGGCACATAGCAAGAACTTAACAATGATGCTGTGTCATTGTGGCTGCTGTTGTCCTGCCCTTCTCTCGCTGAAGATATGCTGTTCCACCTCCACAACCAGTTCAATTGTCACCTTCTCAAAGAAGCCTTCCCCATTCCTCCACGGCCCCCTAAGCAGAAGGAGTGATCCTCCCCAAGAGTCAGAGAGTTCGGCATGTACCTCTAGGATGGCACTGACCACATGGTCTCACCTTTGGCTGCACTGTGTCCATCCCCTCTGTGCACCGTCATTCCCTAAGGGCTGAGTTGGACATCTTCAAAGACCCGGTGCCGGGACACTGCAGCTAGTCAGTGGTTCTTGAATGAGTTGGGGGTTGGATGTCAAGAGAGAAACAAACGATTTTTTTCCCAGAGTTCTATACACCAAAGATTGTCATGTGATGCCATTTGCCACCTGAAGGCAGTCAATAAAAGATAATAAAAAGGAAAAGGATATATTCAGAGCATTAAGAGCAAGCTATGTCAGTTAATTGCCCGACTTTTGTGAAATTGGAGGGTACAAAATGAATTTCTTAAAGGACCTGGATTACTAATATACAGTAATAAAATGTGGGTGTGAATGGGAAAGGAAAGAAATACCCCCCAAAACAAATACCCAAAATCCATGATGGGACTTCCCTGAGAATGCTGGGCTTGTTTTGAATCCCAGCTTCGTTACTTTGAAGGACTCTGGGCAAATTCTTAACCTTCCTGAGCCTCAACTTCTTTATCTCTAAAATGAAGAGAATAAAACCCATCCCAGAAGGTTGAGAGGCAGATGAAATGACATGACACGTGTAAAGACTTTGAATGGTACCTGCCACTAAGGCTTCAATAACGTCTGTAGAGTCAGTGCTAATCAATGAACATTAGATATAAGAAAGATAGAAATACCAATTTGAATTTGAGTTTGACATTAACAACGTTAAAATGAAGGCATCGCATGTGTTTTCTGATTTGGGATGGAGGGGAATCCAGTGTTTAAAGCCGTCTCCCCAACTCAAAGCCCTCTGCCGCCCTGCTCCTTGATCACTCACTTGGATCTCTGCACTCACTTCCTATCTTGTCCCTCCACTGCAGGAGCCCTGTTCTGATTCTTCTCCACTCTTCTCAGAGTGGCTTTCCAGACTACCATGTCTCTCCTCTATGGCAAGCTGTTCAATGGCACGCCATTGCTGTGAGGATACGGACCCACTCCTTGGCCAGCATGCAAGGCCTTTCATGGTCTGATCATACCTGTATCATCAGTCCCATCTCTCACCAACCTGTCATCCCACCTCTCATGCCTCATATCCCAGCCACATGGTTCTAGCACATCTCCAAGGCCTCAATGTCCTGCCTGGATGAGACACCCTTTCCCTCTCACCGGTCTTCAAGACTTAGTTTTGGCATCAACTTCCCCAGGAAGACACCCTCTGCCCAGTGTGGATTTGGTGCCCCTCCCAGGAGCTCCCACAGCCTCCGAGCACACTTATCTTTAGCACTCATCATAAGGAAACACAAAATTCACTTACCAATATGTCTCCCTGTTCCATGAGATGGAAAGCTCCTGAAAGGCAAGGACGGCCCTTTGTATTTGAATCCTCACCAGTTATCAACCAAGCCAAGAATAGTTGGTGCTCTATTTTTTTTTTACTTTTATTTTTTTGGTGGGAAAGATTGGCCCTGAGCTAACATCTGTTGCCAATCTTCCTCTATTTTTTTTCTTTTTTTTTTGTATTTGGGACACCACCACATCATGGCTTGATGAGCAGTATGTAGGTCCGCACCCAGGATCCAAACCTGCAAACCCCGAAGCAGAGCTCACAAACTTAACCACTATGCCACTGAGCCAGCCCCAAGAGCTCTATTATTTTTACTGAACAAAATATATTTATAAGTGAATGGAAAATTGTGAAAATGTACTATAATTAGGTTAATATCCCTGCTCCCTCCAAAAAAAAAATCACTGATCTTCTATCTTTAGGCACTCACTTTTACAGACATTAAGAAGTCAAAATGTAAGCAATGGTGGCTGGTAAGGCTATAGAACACTGTGTTCAAGCTCACGGACACTGGTGTTAGAGGCTGAGTTTGAATTTTGGCCCCACTACTTACTAACTGTGAGGACTAGGTGCATTATGTGACCTCTCTGGGACTCAGTTTCCGTCTCTGCAAAACAAATATAATGAGAGTACATGCTTCATAAAGTTTTTATGAGATTAAGACGAGATGATGCAGGTAAAGCACAGTGTCTAGCATGTAATGCTGTTCAATAAATGTTAGAAATAAATTAAGAGTTAAGAAGTCCTAGTAACAGCCTTGTTGATCAATGAATCAGCAGGCAGTTGAATGCCAGTCTATCAGGCCTATGGGAATCAAAGAGAGGCCTCGATCACCAGCATGATACAGAATGTAGATCGCGCATGGGCCAGACAGTGTACAAAGCCACCAAAACGTTTGTCCCCTAGGGTGGAAGGGAGACCTGAGCTCAGTGGTGAGCACGCCCATTGGCAAAGCAGCTTAAACATTCAAGAAGCTGGATATGATATTTGCAGCCAGTCCTTGTCTTCCTGCCTCCCAGAGTGTTGGCCTCCGTCACTCTCCGTGGACTTTTAATTTGCTCTGAAGCACTCGGCTCTCTCGGCCCCATGCTTTATTTCCCAACCTTCCAGGGGCCTTCTGACTTTCTTGACTCACTTGCTATCGATTCCCTCAGGCCTTATCCAGGCCAGTTTCAAATGCCTGAAACTTCTCACAGCTTCATAGTCAGGTTTATCAAGCTTTCATCCTATGGTTTTTGAGTGCTAACAAAGATGAGCTGTCCTGATCAATAAGAGAGGGGAAGAAAGAGTGCATGGGGAGGGGGATGTCACAATGCCAGCCCTCCCCAGGTCCCATTCTGAGTGACACTCCCTGGGAAAGGACTGATAAGCAGTCGTCAGCTCAGTGATGCTGGTGAACTAGCATATTCTGGTAGGAGGGTTTCCAGGAGCTCACGGCCCCTTGGCTGAGGCGTGGTTTAGACTACTCTTTGGTCAGCCCCATCTACTTTCCCCCTGCCTCTCCTCTCCTCTCCTTTCCCAGCAGCGGCCCCAAGGTCCTCAAAGTGCTCTCTGCCCTGGCAGCCCCAGATCAGAGTGTGCGATCCAACCACACCCCCAGCATCTAATGACAAGGGTGCATCGCTTAACCTTTCTTTATCCTTCAATTAGTCACTTACCCCAGGCTGAGAGCTCGACAGGGAAATGTGAGTTTGCCTGTTGTTAGCATCCCTCAGACTTATGACAAGATTCACAACAGTCATAGGGTGCCCATCATTTTATTTCACATAGTTTTGTGATATCATGATAATGCTAATAATGGGTATGACTTCTCGAGTGCTTTATATGGACCTTACAAGAGCCCTGTTTAAAAAAAACAAAAAGTCAGTATTCCCAATTTAGAGATGAAGAAACTGAGGCTCAGAGAAGGAATTATCATGCCTAGTCATGAGGTTAGGAAGTTAACCAAGCAAGGCTTGAACCCATGTCCCTCTGGCTCTTCTGCCTATGTCACCTTCCCAGCAAACGCTGCAGAACAAGGGACACCCCACACTCATGCTGCCTCCCCATCCAAGACGCAGTGATGGGGACCTGGGACATCCCTGGTAAATTTCTGGATGCTGATGTAGCTACCCCAAGGGTATAATTAGAGAACCTAATTGTTTTTCTTCAAAGTGTGTAACATATGAGACACAGATAAAACATTTATCACAGCGCACAGAATTTCAGTATAATGATATCATTCCTCCTTTTGACTAGATAAAACTTTTCTAACTTTCAAAGGTTTAGATTTAGCCTCCCCTCTTACATGAATTCCCCTGGCTGCTCACTGATCCACCATCTAATAAAGTACGCATCCAGCCTGCACCGTGCAGTTTCAGAACTTGCATCTTTCACGTTTTTAATCAAATGTCATCTTCTCAGTAAGAACTTTTCTGGTCACCTCTTCTGAGATTGCTGCCTCTCCCCAACACTTCCTATCCCCCTTTGCTGCTTTATTTTTCTCCTAAGCACTTACACTATATATCATACTTATTTCTCCAAGTTATCACCTGCCTCCCCCATTCAAGCATAAGCCCCCTGAGGGCAGGCATTTCTTTAAAATTTTCTCGCGGCTGCATTCCCCACAGCAGTGCCTGGGAGGGGCTCAGTACTTACTCGTCGAATGCTGGACATGTTTGGTTTCCAGTTTACTTCAGCTGAGTTTGTTCTTCCTCTTTAAATAGCTCTAAAACTCTCCAAGATAGCACATAAACATCTTATGCAGCTTCTGTATGCCCACACCTTAGGAGGTGCCAGTCACATAGAAGTTATTTTAAAACCCACTAGCCTGATTAATTCAGTAGCAAATTAAGCAAAAGTGAGGGCCTTAAGCCCTGTCTTGAGGGACGTGGATCTTTTCGTCGTTGTGAATTTACCTCTGGAGGATTTTAATCTGTGGCAGCAGGTGGAGGCGGGGTGCTTCATGGTAAAAATTGATTTCTCCTTACTCCTCAAGATTAACTGTTAGTGAGCCTTTGTACCTTCTCAAACTAGTTATCTCTTCTCCTAGCTTTAGAAGCCCATTGGGTCTCTTCTGTATCTGTCACTCTGACTGCTCCCTATTGCTAAGAGTGGAATCAGCATGTTGTACAAATTCTCATGCCTTCCAAGTTGGGCTGAGGACACACACTCCCCAGACCATAGCAGGAGTGAGTGGCTCAAACTGCAGAGAGATTTTGTCCTGGCCTTACTGTCACAAGCCGGGACGGGCATGTGCTGCCTGCACTGCACACAGGCTGTGCCCAGGGTACATGGTGGATTTCCATGACTGTCTCACCCTCAGTGTGTCTGTGTGTGCACGTGAGCACACACGTGTGTGCCCAAGCCTGTGGATGGCCAGCCAGCTCTGCCTGATTCGCTGCTCTCCCGAGATGAGCTGGCTTCTCAGGGAGCACCTGGGTGTTGAAATCCAGTCTTGACCCTAAAAGAATTCTGAAGATGCCAAGTCAGGGGATTAGCTCCAAATGCCACCACCCAAATCAGGCCACAAGTTACAGTGGTCAGACAATGAAATCATCTTTTCTTCTGGTTTTGGTGGCTACTATTTTTAACCGTGTTGAATGGCCAGGAAGAACCTGAGGGGAAGGTAGCCAAAGCAGCATAGACCAATTTCCTGGCTCAGGAGCCCACAGCCCTGGGATGGTTTCCTGTTTGTGAGAGGAGAGCTGTGGTTGTGTGTTGGGAGAAGGCTGTTATTGTCTGACAGTTTTAAGGGTTTGCAGCACTTTACAAAAGAGACAAGAAACCTTCAGCTCTGCCCAGGCTCAGCCCTCATGGCAATTATTTTTTTCTATTGGAGGGTAGGGGTTGATGAGCAGGAGGGAGCAAAAGAAGGAGAGAGAGCAGAATGGAAAAAAGTAAACCTCAGGAGAACAGGATGTACTTAAAATTCTCCCTGTCTCTTATCCATCCCAAAACTGGCCTATCCAGGGGTGGAGGAGGCCACTGTGACTTCATACATATTTATAGAATTTGGCAGATTTGCAGAACACACCTCTAACAATGTATTTTAAATGAAGCTAAATGAAATGCATTCCTAGTCCATGGGAAAAGTTCTTAATTTTTTTTTTTTTTTGGCTATAATATGGTGTGGAGAGATGGTGCTGGCCGCAGCGTCACAGAGAATCACACAAGGTGGATAATATGGTGTGAAGCTGATGTGAGTCTGGGTGGGAGCCGGGTGACCCAAACCAGCATGCGGCACCTTGGGAAAGATCCAGTCACTCGAACTAGCCTGACTGTCCCCACATCTTGAAGCCCCCTCAAGCAGGGTGTAGCCCCAGGATCCCACAGTCCTCTGCCTGTCGTGTTTCCCAATGGCATTGTGATGACCTGCTTCTCTCCAACCCTGTTAGTCCCAATTCAAAGTAACTCTCTGTCCACCAAAGGCCACCAAGGATCAGGGCTTATTAGAGGTCAAGATTTCTGGAATCAGAAATCATGAGCCCAAACCCAATATTCTGTTTCCTCTGATCTCCAAGTTAGATTGCAAACCCTAAAATATATTCATGTTATTTTCTAAATAAAAGAGGAACCTAATTGAATTTCACTGGCCCACATGTATGTCTATATGCACATCTTTTTTTACTGACCTGGCTTGGCCTTGCGCTCATTTGTAAAATAAGGATATTGCGCTAAGGGCTTTTCCAGCTCAAAAATTCCAAGATTCAACCAAAATACATTCAGTATCACTCCTCCAATCCCATGGTCTTTCTTTTTTTTGCTGAGTCCTGCTAATTGTTCCTCTGCCTTACTTCCTATTTTGAGGTCTTTCTCTCCATTCCAAAAGCATCGACATAGTTGATCTTTTAAGCTCCTCAGTGCTAGACTATTAGAGCTGTCTTCTTAGGGATTTCTTTGGTTTCAATTATGTTTTATGCTAAGTGATACCACATGTCGCTGCTCAGAATAACTAGTTTCAAAGACAATTTCACATCTGATTCAGGAGCTGTATATGGTCGGCCCTTTCCCACCCTACTGCCTCCTTCAACCACATCCTCACCTGCTACAGCACAACATGACCTATGGCTCCAGTCACGCTCATTTCTTATCCAGCCTTCCATTCACCTTGAAGATTCCCACCCGTTTGCCGTAACAGTAACATTTCTATGTGACTTCCCCTCCTCTCTGAACCAGTCTTTGTCCATCCTTCCTTTACACTTTTGCCTGGCTACACTGCCAGGAGACTGACATTCATTCTCTCTCGTGCTCCCTTCATAGTCTCATCTTTTCTTTAGAGGCTTCATGCTTACTTATTGACTCCCTCTCTAAGGAAAAGTACAAGATTGTGCCTGCCCTTTCTTCCCTTAACTGTTGAAATGCCACAGCCTCTGCTTCCTCTTGTTGGTGTCCAATGCAGTGCGGGGCATATAGCTGCTCAATATTGTTGTTGGATGATCGGTAATAATTAAGGAAACTAACAGAGCTCAAATCTGCAACTAGTTCAACAGCAACTGGACTTACTCCATCCCACTAACTCCATGTGCCCATTGCAGGGAGGGTACCTATCAAGGGCCAGGAGTGCAGACGAGGCTCAGCTGCTGAGCCCATGGCTTGGCTCAAGGTTGAAGAAGGTTGAGCTGTCAGCATGTTCTGCTGATGGCTTGTTCTTCAACTAGTGACCTCTCTTGATTTTTACTCTCATCTCTGCAAATTAGGGGTGGGATGACTAGACCAAGAAATCCTATGATGAAAGACTCTTCACAGAGGTATCATTTTATTTTTTTTTAATATGAGAGTCTCTGTAGAGTCAACCAGTAAGGTAGCTGATACATAATGATAAGGATTCCAAGATGTTTGCTCATATTTCTGGAGCAAACATCACATATAACCTAAGGAACAAGGGGCATTGGTCTCCCTCCCCTCATACCACCTCCATCATTGACAAAACTGTTCAGGAGGGAGAACCTGGGGAGGGGATGGCCTTCTCTCCTTTATTTGAAGTTAACAAAGGATGAAAAGGCACTTTCCTGAAAGTTTGTTTTGAGGGCTCAGAATCAAACCCTTTTCTCTGCAGTCTTTTTGGATTCAAGTCTTCTTGATGCCGTAAGAAAAGTTCTGTGTGCATCCTCCAGAAATATCATTTCTCGTAATAAGACTACAGAGTTATACTGTGACTTTCAGCTTTAGGGCTTCTGTCAGAGGACTTCTTTGATCCCCTCAGGATTGTCTGTAGAGCTCCAAGAGCACAGCAAAGATATTGATTGTCCACTGGAAAAAATGGCAATGCTAGTGTCTCACATTACTGTTCATGCTGCCTCAAGTGCTCGATGGAAGGAGGCAGAATGAGGGTATAAATCTATACTCGATCATGCTGCTACTCCATACTTCCTAGGCTTGTCCTTTGGTGGCTAAGAGAGGTTGTTCTCGAAGGTGTCAAGGCGTATGAGAGGAAATGGTTTATATTTCCTTTTAATAGAAACACTATCTTGTTACAAGTTCTAGAATGAATATCTGTCCCTTCAATTGTCTGATAAAAGGAGCATCAAGTCCTTGATCTGGTCTATCTCACTCTGATACCTCCAGCTCTTCATTCCATCACTCGGGGCCTACAGGCTAAAGATTCTGCATTTCCAAGAGCAGGGTCATGACCCAGGAAGGAATCTCTTCAATCAGGTTCAGCTACCCAGTTAAATCAATCCACCAAGTGACAAGGGTTGTGGCAGGTTCACACACCTATGACAAAGTCCTTCTGAGGGAAACACCTAATTGGTAACCTGCAATCTTCCTCTCAGTGCAGAGGGAGTGAGTTCCGATCTTTCCAGCTACAACACTCTTTTCTCCTGCCTCTCACTTCATTACATCGCCTATGAGACATAGAGGCATTATTATTTTTATTAATAAAATGGATTAAAATCGTTTGATTTGGACATCTGAGAAGTTCTTGAAATCGTAGAGGGCCTCCTGGGATAACCTGACCCAGCACTGGAAGTCCTTGGAGAAGAGGCCCGTGGGTCAGATGGACCCGTTCTAATCTGATTCTGGCTGCAGGGCCTTGGGCACGGCATTCAGCCTCTCTGAGACTCAGTTTCCTCATCTGTAAAATGGGATAACACCATCTAGCTGATTAAGTTGTTAGTAACAATAAATGTGATGAATATCAGTAAATTGCTTGGCCCATAGGCATACAATAAATGGTAGATTTAATCTAAGATACTAATATTAAAGGAATAGATGCTATAGTATGCTAGATAAAAACTCATAGATGGAGAACAGCTCATTCTCGAGGCATTTTTTCTAGTTTAGGTCACCAAAGGATTAGATTTAACATGTGCAAGAGGGTAGAGCTGAGCAAAACAGACAGGCGAAAAGAAAGATAGAGAACTAGTCAGTGGAAGGAAACATTTCAGATGAAATTATACCCTTGGAATCCAAAGACAAGGGCTAGGTTTTCGAGTTTTAGTCACTGCTGAGGAGTAATGAGATGGCGAGTGCATGGTTGGGATCATCTCTCGGGCAGGAATTTCGTGCAGAATTTGTGACAAAAGAAAGGCCCGTGTCCCTCCTCTCTGGACGGGCCTGCTTGTACCAGGGAAGCAAGTGAACCAACATGCCCTCTCTCCTGGAGCAGATGTGTGACTCTGGGCTGGGAGGTGTGGGAAAAGCCTAGAAATAAAAGGCAGAGGAGAACCTTTATAATCCTGATGCTTGAGCAAAATGCAATGATTACTGTGCAGCATCTGGGGGCAAGGTAGGTTGAATGCAACACCAGGCTCTCTGGAATCTTCTAAAAACAACGATGAATACAAACAACTTACAAGAACAAAAGAGACCTTTGCACCACAAATGCCAAACAGAAATCTATGCAATTCGGAGGCATGAAATACGCTGTTTATAGTTAAAAGCAAGAATGAAGTGTATACATTTTCCAAACCACATACTGGACTAAACCTAACTTATTTATTTTCCTAAGCCTTAAACCAATTCTGAGTTTAAGTATAAAAATTTAAAGATGTAGGGGCCGGTCCAGTGGTGCAGCGGTTAAGTTCTCATGTTCTGCTTTGGTGGCCCAAGGTTCACCAGTTTGGATCCCAGGTGCAGACATGGCACCACCTGGCAAGCCATGCCATGGCAGGCGTCCCATATATAAAGTAGAGGAAGATGGGCATGGATGTTAGCTCAGAACCAGTCTTCCTCAGCAAAAAGAGGAGGATTGGCAGCAGATGTTAGCTCAGGGCTAATCTTCCTCAACAACAACAACAAAAAAAATTAAAGACATATATCCTAGTGAGCCAGGGCAGAATGAATTTTATAAAACTGAATTAGGTACTAATTGGAATATTAAAATATGCTTAGACTCAAACTTAACACAAAGAGTAGCTTGAGAATTCAACTCCAACTAGATTGAAACAAAAGGAAATGAACTCACAATTAGCCAATAGTGATGATGATGATGACGATGCTACTGCACTCCCTGGTATTTGATTCTCAGAGTGATGGCACATATCTGTGTACCCAGGGTGCATTGATTGTGGGTTCCCCTCTGCAATGACCTCAGTATCTTCCTACTGGATACTCTTCCTTCTTGACTGGTGTGGCCTTTGAGAAATGTGTTGGGCTGCAGAACACAGGGGAAGGTTAGGTCCCTCATAGGAAAACAGAAGATGGCTAATTAACGTCTTCAGCTTAGTAGTTATTAATTGTACTGTTAGCATCTTGGTCAGAGATTATGCCAGTGTGTGTGTGCTTGCGTGTGATCAATATTTAGGCCTTTTCACATGTGCATGTCTTAATAATATAAACAATTAGCCACTTAAATTTACTCGTTTTGTAGGAATGTGTTCTTTACATTCTGAGGACCCTTAGAGGGAAATAAAAATGTGGACTCCCACCAGCGAGACCAGCACAGAGTGAGTTATTCGTGTTGCTGAGGTCAGAAGGAATCAACGTCAGAATTCCAGAGCGACATGGAAACTGGGGCTCAGGGAGAGTCTGTCCATGGAAGAAGAGGAAGCTTTGGGAATGTGGGTGGTGGGAAGAGGTACACCTGAAGCAGTAATTTGGCAGATCTTCCTGGCGAAGGCCAAGATGCTAGCCGAGGGAAATAAAGGGGTTTGATTCCATGCAGCCAGGAGCTTGACAATGGCTCAAATTTTCAGAAATGTGGCAAACCATGATGACTTGGCCAGAAGGCCTCAGTTTTCTGTGGCTTCAGATTTACTCATCTGGGAACACGGGCCCTCCTAGCCATCATAAAGGAAGGAGCCAGGCCGTCCCCCCGAGAATGAGCTGCTGATCCAGAAGCTGAAGAAAGAAAGGACTGTGCCATTCTTGGCTCCTTCTCCTTCCGCATTCTGGCCTCAGTGCTCTTCTCCCCGGAGGAAGACGCAAAGCCTGCCCTGCCTGCTCTGCAACCTCGGAGGGGAAACTCATCCAAGGGGCTGAATCAGATCCGCTCAGGTCTAAGGAGAGTGAGCTCCTGCAGGCACAACACCTTCCGAGTTTTCTCCAGAGGACAGTTGGAGGCGCGGCCTCTATGCCTACGGCGTATCTAAATGTCAGCCCCCGTGGGAATGATTCCTTCGAGTTTGTCTGGCCCCACATCGAAGAGTTTAACTTGGATTCCTTTCTCTCATTTCATTTGTCTTCCCCTGTCCTACTTTCCCCTGTGGCTGAGAGTGGTTTTTCCATTTCATTTTGCAGACATGTGAGGCATCTCACTCCCCGTGTTCCCCACCCCATGCTTCCACACATCTGGAAGAGCAATGTTCACATCTGGAGGCCATTCTCATCTGGAAGATGTCTTTCGACATTCTTTTCTTTGAAACTCAATCCATTCTCTTGTTGAAAAGGGCCTCCGAACTACTAGAATCATTTGCAGAGGCTCAGAAAAAAGTCCTCAGTTTCATCCCGACATGGTGGAATTTATGACTCAAACCAAACCGAACATTATGTTTCTGATTGCTTTTTTTGGTAATAAATTATTTTCTGAGCTTCATGTTGAAATGGACTGGAAGTTCTAGCCTAGGCCACATACAAAAGGAAGATGGAAAGTGAGAGGGTCAATAATCACAAGGTAAGTCCAGTTCCTAGCTCCGTGACCTTGAACATGACAGTCATTTCCTCATCAATAAAATTGGGGTTCATTGTTTAAAATTAGATCAATAACCCTGCTTTGTTATCCCGTAGGATTGTTTAGGACACAGTGAGATAACCTATCTGAACATATCTGGTCTCACATTTAGATAAGATAAGGATTGATGAAAAAAGAGGGGGAGGTGGGCCACGCGCAGGTGGTCCAGTGTTTCGTTGGTTCGAATCCTGGGTGCAGACATGGCACTGCTCATCAAACCACGCTGAAGCAGCGTCCCACATGCCACAACTAGAAGGACCCACAACGAAGAATATACAACTATGTACCGGGGGGCTTTGGGGAGAAAAAGGAATAAAATTTAAAAATCTAAAAAAAAAAAGAGGGAGAGGCTCCTGTCAGGTTGACAGTCTCTGCATTTGCACATCCCTCTCCATGAATCCATAGAAGACCCCAAGGCTATGGCTCTATGATGCCCCACTGGGTAGGGGAAAGGCAGAAGTCTCCGGAACAGAGTCCCACTGTCAGCCACATGCTCTCATTCTAATCAGGTTGACAGTAGAGCATCTGATCAGTGGTTCCCAAATTTAATGTGCGCACACATTACCTGGCCATTCTGACAAAATGCAGATTCTTGTTCAGCAGGTCTGAGGTGAGATTGAGGTTTGCATTTCTAACAAGCTCCCAGGCGATACCTATGCTGCTAGTCCCAGGACCCTATTTTGAATAACATGGTACTGGGGAAGTAGATCCCCAACCCAAAAATGCAACCTCAGCTAACAAGCGAGTTCGTCATTTTTGCGGTGTCAAATCTAAATCTCAAGTGCAGTCCGTGGAAGGAGAGGCACGGAGAGAAATGGAATTCACCTTCTGGAAATGCATCAAGACCTGTTCAGCTCAACTTTGACCCTCTCCTGCACCTGTCCTCTTGGATGTGAAGGGAAAACTAACTTCCTTACTTCACCCCATGCCCTGCCTTCAAGTATTTCCCCTCCTGAGTCACGTTGGCGCCTAGAGGAGGGACTGCCCCAGCTATGGACTGCCACACCTTTGACCTTCAGCACGTTGCCCAACTCCCAGCCAGGCTGCTACAAGAGAGAGAAACATCAGTGCTATTTAGCTGGGCTGGGCACTTCCATCAGCCTCTCTTGCCCCTGAGCCATGTTGCCTGGCAACCAGAGGGCAGGGGAAGGGGAGGGATGGAAGCAGGTGAGAAGGCAGGGAGGAAATAATGGAACAGGAGAGACAGGGCTGAAGCTCCTGGTCACACAGACACACACACTTAGTAGGAGAGAATGTTAATAAGCCTCAGAGGGAGGATGCCACTGGGTGTGAACCTAGAAAGCAGGGGGCCAGAAGTTTACCAGCATTCATTTTTTCCATTTGATTGTTTCAAAGATGCTAATAATAAAAGGAGGAGGAAAAAAATTCTACTTCTTAGATGATTTGGCAAGGCAGGAGGAAAAAACTAAAAAACTCTTATAAAAACCGAGGGAATCATTAAACGGTGTGGAGGGGGGTGAGGCGACGTTGGTAAAAATCCTGTGCTAAAAACTAAAACATGTCTTGAGAAGTGGCCAAAAAGTTTATGGTAAGGTCTGAAAAGCTGAAATGAGAAGCCACCCAGGCATGGGCTCCTAGTGGCTGCTGAATGAGGAGAGGTGGGGCGATTCCACGTGGCCCACCCACAGCCCCCACCTGCTGCCCTTTCAGTGTGTCCCTGTGCAGGGGCCACCCAGGCAACAGGAGGATGCTGGACAGCAGACTGCAGTCCAGGGAGGCAGCTAAAGAAAGTGGCAGGAACATTTGCATTCCAGTCACAGTTATGGAGCTTCAGTTTTCTCACAGGTCGAAAGCCTTCATTCCGGCCTGTAAGAGTCTCTTCAGATGCTTGTGACAGCCCCTGCTCTGGCCCTCCTGCTTCCTGCCATTCCCACACTCCAAGCCGTACTCCATATTGCCGTACGGATGAGCCTTCTAAAACAGATGGAATCATGCTGCTCAAAACTTTGCCTAGTTCCCCAGTGCCAACAAAGGAAATTCCAAACTTCTTAGCATGGCATTCGATGCTTTCCACAGCCTTGCCCCAGTCTGCTTTTCCAGAGTCATCTCCAGCTTCTCCTACCAACCCCCAACCACCCTACAGTCCAGCCATCATAAACCATACCATTCTCCACCAAGCCATCAACTCCTACTCTTCTGTGCCTTTGCATATTGCTGTAATTCCTCATTTGGCTTATCTTCCAAACAACCCCTATTTACTCTTTTTAAAACACACAGAAACAAAATTGAAAATTTTCCAAAGTAATATGTGCACACGATTTACATATTTAAATGGTGCAGAAGACTTAAAATCAAAGAAACAACCTATTGTCTTCCTCTTCCTCCTCCCTATCGCCTCTCCCTCAATTAAATCCCCCTTCGCTCTTTTTTAAATTTTCTCCCCTGGTGGTTACCTTCATTTCTCTAGGAACTATTTCTTGATTTCTATAAAATTATTTCTTAATTTGGCAATTTTACATAGGCTTTTTTTTTTGCATTCTGACTCTAATAAATGAGTGTTTAGCACACATGGAACATACTACAATTTTCATTTTCCCAGTGGAAACTTTAATCACTTTAAGTTCAAGAAGAAACAACATAAGACAAGTAAGAATTCAGACGCCGAAGTCAGTCTGGCTGGGTCCAGATTGCTAACTTACTACTTACCACATATGTGATCTTGGTCAGTCGACTTAATTTTCTGTCCTTATGCTATCTTCATAAATGGTGGAGGATACAACATAGTGTTTCCTTCATCTGTAAAATCTGTACAGATCTCTCTAGAACTATAGCAAAACTGCCATCTGCATTTCTCTTCACTATTTTCCAAGGTTGGAGATACTGTTTCCAGAATCCTGTGTCTCTCCCTGGCTTGCTTTACGCCCTCATTTTGCTGGAGTGTGTCCTCAAATGACTTCCCTTAAAAGGCGCATGGAATTAAGCCTTTCCAACACCTCATCTGTCTGAAAATCTCATTTCTTCCGCCTTCAAAATTCACAACTATTTTTGCTGGATATAGAATTCTAGTTGAATATCATTTTCCTTCATAAGTTGAAGCATTTCTTTATTGTCTTCTAGCATCTAGTATTGCTCTTACAAGTCTTTGATGCCCATTTATTTACAAGTTGTCATTTTTCTTCATTTTTCTCTCTCTGGAACTATTTAAGGTCTCTCTTGTATTGTTAATGTTATGAATTTTTAAATGTTGCATTTGCTGTCTTTTATTCATTAGAGTGGATACCAGGTAAATAACTCTGTCTTAACTTTTGTATCTTTCAACTCTGAGAAATTCTCTTGTAATGTTTCTTTGTGATTTCTTCTCTCATATTTTTCTTTTTGGATCTCCTATCAGTTAGCTGTTGATTCTAACTGTCATTCTGGGTTATTTTAAATATTATTTTGTTGTTGCTCTTTTTATACTCTCTGTCTTTTTCTTTTACTTTTCCTCCATTTTATCCTCCAACTTTTTATTAGCATTTTCATAGCATCATCATCTTGTTTAATTGATGCAGTGTCTTCATAAATGTCTCTGAGGATACAAAGTAGTTTCTTTCAAGGTCCTTATTTACCCTAAATTATCTCTTGTTTCCAACGGTGTCATTTCTGTATTTCACAATGTTTCTTTTTCATGGATCACAGTTCCCTCAAATACCAGTCATTGGCAGTTCTAGCAAAGGTGACTGTGAGCTTGCTGTGCACCAGCAGGCCTTGTTGACTGCTAGGCTCCATTTCAGGGTGAGTAGAAACGGAGCCCAGGTGTGGCATTGGCTCCCACACTAAGAATAGTTTGTTCAGTTTCTTTAGAGAGGAACGGTCATTCCTCTCGACCTAAGGGTGGAGAAGTAGGGGTTCTCTCAGCTCATATCTCCCTCTTGCTGTCCATATTCTCTTCGTTGTTGGAAGTTTACACCCATTTTTACTCCTTTGCTGTCATGTCATGAGAGCTCAGAAGATAAAGCAAATAAAGTTGTGTTTCAGGAATCCAAAAACAAAATGACAATTCTAAAAGTTTCCAGAGAAAAGGTGTAGATACCCTGAAAAGGAACAGGAATCCTTAATATCAATAATGGATGCTAAGCAACAGAATAATTTTTTCAGTGTTGAAAGACAAGAATCTCCAATGTAGAATTTGAACTCCAATGAAACTATCTTTAAAATTGGGGGCAAATTAATGATATCTCAGGCATATGTAAAAGCTCTTTAAATATTCTCTTGGAAGAAGTACTCCTTTAAGAAGAGAAATAAGTACAAGAGAACACTGTGAAGCTTATGTTACTTAAGAAAAAATAGACAACACATAAATTTTAATTTTTTTCAAAAAAAAAACAAATGAATATTAAGATATGGAGTAGAGAAGCAGAATCAAAAAGACTTATGGAGCATTATATAACATAGATAAGGGGTAATCCATACCTAGACATTATAGTGAATTTATAAAGTGCCAAAATTGGTGAAGAGTAAATTAAAAGCTTGCATAAATAAATAACCATTATAGAAATTAAAATAGTAAATACTTTATAAGGCTAATAAATATAACCTTGATTCCAAAACTAATTAAGAACAACATAAGAAAAGATTATGGTATCAACATACATAGATATTTATATGTCTAACATATACGAGAAACTTGCAAATCAACATGAAAAAGATCAGAAACTCAAAAGAAAAATTAGCAAAACGTGTAATACACAATTTAGAGAGTGGATGCCAAGTATGAGATGAGATATGTATTTCTAGGAAGGCCTAGAAATCAGAGAAATACAAATTTTAAAACAGTGGTACACTACTTTATACACATCCAATATACAAAGATTAGAAAGCTAGGTAATACCAAGTGCTGGAGAAGATTCAGGGAAATAGACTTATCCATGTATTTCTGGAGCAGCATTAAACCGGCACAGCCATTCTGGAAAACCACCAGGCAGTACTTAGTGAAATCAAGCATTCATATACCTATGCCCAGCAACCCCCCATGCTGGGTGTGTGTCCAGAGAAGTTCTCACAGAGGTCCCTAGGAGCCCATGCACAAGGGTACCCGTCCTGTCATTAGAGACTGTCACGTTTGAGTCAGCGGTTGGCAGTTGGGGGGAGTGGCAAATGAGGGAGGGGGGCAGAAAGGGAATGAGAGTGAAGACTCCGGATGAAAGGGAAAAACAAATAACCAAAATAAAACCAGAATGCGACCTGGCACCGCCTGTTAATGAACTGCGGAATGTGTTTCACTGGGCTCTCTGCGCCTGAGATCGCGCAAAACAGAAAGCGCCACGCACGCGCATCTCCTCACCACCTGGTACCAGACCGTGGGTCGAGGCGCTAAGCACAGAAAAACAAAGGAGCACCTGCTGCCAGATGGCTTCCCTTGCTTTGAGCCAAGAGGTGAGTTTTCCTTGACCTTCGGACAGCATCTCTCCCCTCCCCCCCTCCATTCATCTGTCCTAGAGAGAAAAAAGGGCCGGCCTCACCCTCTAGAAACAAACCTCTCCCTGGCCTTCAGTAATCTCCAGGGTTAGTGTTTCCTCCCCAAATCTCATTTCCTTCGACAGAACCCCCCGGATTGCTCAAGCCCTCACATTAGAGCAGCGGGGACATTCGTCCCCTGTACTCCCCAGCGCATGGCTGCGGCCCTCTCATGGCCTCAGACCTGGGGCGGAAGAAGGGCTAAGGAGCCAGAGGGAGGCAAGATCCTATGTTTTCTGGGGAACATAAATTATTTCCGCCGCAGTAACTTCTGCGCCTTCCTAGGTAATCAAACTGTGCACCTGGATAGAGAAGCCCCGCCTCCCGCAGATAAGAATCAGAATGGATTTATTGAAGTGACACAGTCATAGAGAGAATGCAGCACAAAGGTGAATTCCAAGAGCGGGTCAATTTACACAGATTTTTTAAATGAGAATGTTACTAGCCCCTTTTTTCTCCCACACAGGCCTGCACCAGACTTCTCTTCTAGGACTAAAGCCTCAGTTTTTGTATCCCCCCTCGGTTCCTCTTCCACAGATCTTGCCCTGCCTCGTTGCCCAGCTCAGACAAACACCCTGCACCATCTTCCCCATCTCCTCCCCACTGGGAGTCGGGGACCCTCAATCTTGGACTTCTCCAGACTTCACCAGACCGCAGAATGGCCTTAAATCCTTTCCAGTTTGCTTGTCCTCAGCCACCAGATAGTCAGTCAGCAGTACTCATTAAGCTTGTTCTGTGGGCAAAGCAGTGTACTGAGGCCTTATCAAGAAAAACTGCAGGAACAGAAGTGGTAGACGTGCCCTTTCAGGATGTGAATTAGTGTCTGTGGGTCCCCTGGTAAGTGTAAACTGTTATCCTTATCATTGTACATCCATTCCTTTATTTATCTTCACAATGACCCCAGAAGTTAAAGCCCCATTTTCCCTGTTTTCCAGGTGAGTAACCCGAACCTCTCAGAGACTGAGGAAGCTGCCTCAAGTAACAGCTGGTAAGTGACAGTGCAGGACTTCTGACTCCAAGCCCAGGCATCTGTCACACACCATGGTTGCCATAAAGAGAGCCTGTCCTCCTTGGAAATACAGAGCACCGTGCCCTGAAATAGACTCGAAGTATTTTCAGAATAGCACATCAAGAAGAGCACGCGCACAATAAACCCTGAGCTTGTGTGTCCTGGTCTGCTTCGTGGAAAAGAATGGTTCAAGAGGGAAAGGTTCCTAAAGGGGGTAACCATTAAAATCTAGTTTGAAAGAACAGAGAGCTATAGATTGGCAGGCAAGAGAGAATAAATTTGGAATAAGCATCTTCTCTTGAGGTTACTTAGACATTCCTACTGTCGTGGAAAGAATTTTCCACCGTGTCTCCCAGAGTGAGAGGAATCCGGCTGAAATGTGGCAGGGTGGATTCAGGTTAAATAGCACAAAAAATATTTCTGGTGATGAGGTGGTTAAATACCAAACTATTTCCCTAAAGGAAGTGGTGAAATGTAGATTTTCTTTTCCCTCGGATGACTTTAGCTTACTCCTGTTGGAAACGGGAGATGGAATACATGAGCTCCGGAAACCTCGTCTGAAAATGGCAATTCTGTGGCTATAAGATAACTTTATTATGCTCACGTAAAAAGAGCTCAGGGCAACCCATATAACAACAGACTATTACTCAACCCCGGACCCTCCCAGAGAGCCACAGCGAAGGGTTTTCTCACCTTTCCTCCCTGTTCCCATATCCAACAAGCATGAACCAGAAAGGGCCTGAGTCACCAGGTCATGTGACTGAAAGTGCACACGGGGCCTCTCCACACTTGGCACGGCCAGATGAAACCCAAATCGCCGTGCCCTGCAAGCTAAGAGCACCAAGCAGTTGCAGGTTTGTCTCAGGAAACATCCCGGGGCTGCCGTCCAGCCATTCAAGCTTTTGAGAAACTTCTTACTTAGAAATGATTCATTCCGAGGCACAATGGCCTGGCCATAAGACGGGTTCAGTTGGCCACGTTGTTCACATTGGGGGTCTGCTGGACACTGCAGCTCCAGGATTGCTGAGGGGAGGCCTCAGCGCCACTCCCTGCTGTAGACGCCAATCACTGTTCTCCACAGAAGAGGATGTTTGCAATGGCTCCTCCCCTGCTCTCTGGCTGCTGTTCAGGTATGTGTTAGTCAGTCAGTCAGTCAGTCAGTTGATTAGTTGGATGTTAGTTGGTTAATTGACTAGTTTGGATAGTTAGTTTTGCAAATAGCACAAGGGCACAACCCACCTCCAAGAACACGATGTTGTTTCACGGGCTCGTTAAAGATTTCATTGCCCCTGTGGGAAATCAGAAAAGGCCCTGAACAGGAAGGCCACATGAAGAAACTTTTCTCCTCCTGCTCTAATGATTTCCATTTTCCTAAGAATCCTAGACTCAAAGACTATTCAAGTTAGTCAGACCTTAGGAATCATCATCTAGCGCGACTTCATCGTTTTCCAGGAAAGGAAGCCCAAGCCCAGAGAGATGGAGCGATTCGCCCAGGGTCACACATCTGGTCCGTGCCCTTCACCTAGGAGTGGACCAGCACACATCCAAGGTGAAGGAGGAGGAAATAGGCCGTTTCCCTCTTGTATTTCCAGTGATGGGGTTTGCCTAAGATTGACAAGTATAGATTCAGACGTTTCTCCCTCCTATCAATGTCCCAAGCACCTCCATCATCACCAAACTCACACGTAAATTGCCTGTTCTGCTGCTTCTAGGAACTCACTAAGCCTTTTATTTCCATGAGACGACTTTAAATTTATAGGCACCATCAGTTCCCTCTAGCAGAAATGAGAATGGCTTCCCGACCCACAGAAGGAAAGGGGTGCCCGCAGCAAGCTCAGGCTGGGTGGCAAACACCCACCCAGGTCTATCATCCACCTTTTCTTGTTCTTTCCGTTCTTGCCTCCCAATTCCCAGAACCCACCTCCTCACCTGGAAAGTAGATCAGTCAGGTGTAGACAATGTGGGTGTTTGAAAGAGCCAGGTTTTTCAAATCAAAAGGCCTAGCTGCATATTAGCTGCATGGCCTTACTCAAGACATTTAACGATTGGCATCTTTAAATTGAGTATGATAATGCCAAGGTCCCATGAGAATGCAATGAGATCATATTTTGGGAAAGCCCTTTTGAAACTATGGAGAGGAAATCTAAGGGATTTTCATTACTGCCTCCAAGGCGCCCTATGCCTGACCATGCGTTAGAGTTCACAGCCCAGAGGAAGGGTGTTGGCAGCTGGGCTGGGCCAGAGGCAGGGCTGGAGATGGGAAACGTGTTCTCCTCCACCTGTGTACACAGGAAAGTGCCCTTCCCACAGTCCTCAGAGGGAGCACGGCAGGGGCACGTGTGGTGCGGCTGGGGCCAGCTGTGAGCACCATCCCAGAATGCACTGTGGCTGCTACTCCCTGTCAGCCCTTGAAGCTGCTTTTTTTTTTTTTTTTTTCTGTTTTTAGTTCTCATGGCTTCTGGGGCATTTTAAAGAGGCTGTGTCACTACTGGTCTGGCAAACAGGCAGCTTGCTCTAGGGCAAGAACACTTTTTTTCTCAGCCTGAGTTTGTGCAAGTGGAGAATATTGGGGATGTGGATGCCTAGTCCCAATTGCTCCACATCCTTCAAGCACTCAGCTTTCCCCTCCCACTCCAGTATCTTCAGCAGTCTTTTTTTTTTTTTTTTTGAGGAAGATTAGCCCTAAGCTGACAACTGCCACCAATCCTCCTCTTTTTCGCTGAGGAAGACTGACCCTGAGCTAACATCCGTGCCCATCTTCCTCTACTTTATATGTGGGACGCCTGCCACAGCATGGCTTGACAAGCAGTGCGTAGGTCCACACTTGGGATCCGAACCAGCGAATCCCAGGCCACTGAAGCAGAACATTCGAACTTAACCACTGTGCCACCTGGCAGGCCCCTCAGCGGTCTTTTTTTTTAATTAATTTTTTGTTGAGGTAACACTGGTTTATAACACTATAAATTTCAAGTATACATCGTTATATTTCAACTTCTGTGTAGACTACATCATGCTCACCACCAAAAGTCTAGTTGCCGTCTGTCGCTGTACACATGTGCCCCTTTACTCCCTTCGACCTCCCCTCCTCCCTACTTCCCCTCTGGTAACCACCGATCTATTCTCTGTGTCTATGTGTTTGTTTGTTGTTGTTTTTGTTTTATCTTCCACAAATGAGTGAAATCATAGGGTATTTGGCTTACTCTGTCTGACTTGTTTCCCTTAGCATAATACCCTCAAGGTCCATCCATGTTGTCACAAATGGCAAGATTTCATCTTTTCAATGGCTAAGTAGTATTCCATCTATACATACACCACATCTTCTTTATCTGTTCATCTGCTGAGGAGCACTTAGGTTGCTTCCAACTCTTGGCTATTGGGAATAATGCTACAATGAACATAGAGATGCATGTATCTTTTTGCACTAGTGTTTTTGTGTTTTTTGGATAAATGCTCAGAAGCTGGATCATATGGTATTTCTATTTTTAATATTTTGAGGAACATCCATATTGTTTTCCATAGTGGCTGCACCAGTTTATATTCCCACCAGCAGCGTATGAGTGTTTCCTTTTCTCCACATCCTCTCTAACACTCATTATTTCCTGTCTTTTCAATAATAGTCATTCTGATGGGCTTGAGGTGATATCTCATTGTGGTCTTGATTGGCATTTCCCTAATAATTAGTGATGTTGAACATCTTTTCATGTGCCCGTTGGCCATCTGTATATATTCTTTAGAAAAATGTCTGTTCATATCCTTTGAACATTTTTTAATTGGATTTTTTGTTGTTGTTGAATTGTACAAGCTCTTTACATATTTTGGATGTTAATCCCTTATTGGATATATGATTTGCAATTATCTTCTACTTGCACAAATTGGTAGATTGTCTTTTCATTTTATGAGGTTTCGTTTGCTGTGCAGAAGCTTTTTAGTTTGATGTAGTCCCATTTGTTTATTTTTCCTTTTGTTTCTCTTGCCTGAGGAGAGATGATATTCAAAAAGATATTGCTAAGACCGATGTCAAAGAGCTTACGGCCTGTGTTTTCTTCTAGGAGTTTAATGGTTTCACCTCTTACATTCAAGTCTTTAATCGATTTTGAGTTAATTTTTGTGGATGGTGTAAGATAATGGTCTACTTTCATTCTTTTGCATGTGGCTGTCCAGTTTCCCAACATCGTTTACTGAAGAGACTTTCCTTTCTCCATTGTACGTTCTTGGATCCTTTATCAAAATTAGCTGTCCATAGATATGTGGGTTTATTTCTGGGTGCTCAATTCTGTTCCCTTGATCTGCGTGTCTCTTTTTCTGCCAGTATCATGCTGTTTTGATTACTGTAGCTGTTTAGCATATTTTGAAATAAGGGAATGTGAGACCTCCAGTTTTGTGCTTTTTTCTCAAGATTTCTTTGGTTATATAGGATCTTTTGTTGTTGTCTTCAGCAGTTTTGACAAGAAATGATAATCTCCTATCTGACTAAGATTGATGCCTTGTCCTCTTTCTCCACCTCAAAGACTTTGTTCCTTCCAGAAGGAGCATCCTCTTTTACTCAAGTTAGCTACACCACCTGCTTCATCACTTCTTCCTGAACTGTCTTCCCTCCATAAGCATGGCTGACCCCATCCCACAGCCCCTTCAGTTTCTCCTCTCCCCAGACTTTTTCTCCTCTGTCTGTGGGCACATTGAGATTTCTAGTAAGGTGAGGCATGTTCCTTGATGTTTCTTCCACTATTTACAATCCTATTTGCATTTTCTTTCCATTGCCACACTTTTTAAATCAGTGATCTGGACAAGTAGTCTCTTTCTGAAATGAGTATTTTTGCCTCACCTCATGCTCTGTAGAAGCTTTACTCCCAAAGGTCACCAAGGAATTGTCAAAAGGTCAATGACTAATTTTTGGTCCTCATTCTTCCTGTGTAATATTGATGTTCCACTCAATGGGATTCTGTCCTCCTGTGGCTCCTGTGGCAGCACACAACCCTCATGTTTCTGCTCTCTGCCTGCTCCCATGTCCCCTTTGTCAACGCCTCTTCCTTTTACTGCCTCCTTACCATGGACGTTTGTCAAGATTCAGTTCCCTGGGGCTCTGC
The DNA here is from genome assembly GCF_021613505.1 of Equus quagga. Taxonomy (NCBI): domain Eukaryota; kingdom Metazoa; phylum Chordata; class Mammalia; order Perissodactyla; family Equidae; genus Equus; species Equus quagga. The sequence goes on from NC_060267.1 coordinate 44,694,518, forward strand.
TATTCTGTGTATTCTCTTTCCCTTGTTAATTTCACCCACTCTCTGGGATGGATGTTTGCTTCATTCTGAAAATGTGTCCAACATCTGTATCTACATATAAGACTATTTTTACCCAAAAATGCCTATTCGATGTTGTCTTCCTTGGGGCTTTCATAGTGATTTGATATCTAAAATTAAATTCATCATCTTTCTGGCTTCTGCATTTTTGTTAATATTATAACTTCTCTCTTAATTAATCACTTAGGGGCTAAACTTGAAAACCATTCCTAATTCCTCCACCTCTCTCATTCCTCTATTTAATCACCAAGTCAAGTCAGTTCTTCTTAAAAACTTTTGCAACCTCCTTTCCTTCTTGCCCATTTTATTCTTACTGACTTCATCCTTCCTAATTCAAGTAATTCATTCTTTTATTCATTCATTTAACAGATATGTCTGGAATGCCTATTCTGCACCAGGCTTTGTGCTAGGAACTAGGTAAGTAAAAATAGACACAGACTGCTCCCTAGTCCAGCAATGATATTTATAAGCTGGTGGAAGAAACTAATGTTCCTCAAGAAAATATTAATGAATATATAGTACCTACAAATTGAAATGAATATTCTGAAAGACAAGGACACAATTAAGGCTTGAGACATGAAGTGTGAGTAGAAGTTGACTAGAAAAGTGGACATGGCTTGTGGCGAGAAGGAAGAAAGTTACTTACTGATGGAATAATTTATTCAAAGACCATTTGGTCAGAAAGAACACAGTAACTTCAAGAAACTGAGAGAGGTCAGTGAGGCTGGAGCTGAGACAGCCAGGGACAAAAATGAGGCTAGAGAAAAGGGAGGGGAAAGACCATGTCAGGCGTGGTCAACCAGGGTAAGTTCTTTGGTTGGACTCCATCCTAAGATTGATGCAGAGTCTTTATTATTACTCACTTTAACTACAGCAATGGCGTCCTGCCTGAGATTCTGACTTTTCCTACTTCAATCTGTGCTGCATGTCATGATAAGAGTGTTCATTAGATAATCCTCCAACCTATCTAGATTTATTTCTCAAGACCAGCTTACACAACTAGTACATTACAGCCAACTGGTCTACCCTTTGATCTCCAGGCTATTTAGTGCTTTCCTGACTCTGTGCCTTTGCTTACCTCCTCCACCCCTGCTTCAATTATCATCTACTGCTCCTCTCTACCTCATGCCTACGCACCATTGAGGGGATCATTTAAATCCATTATTTTCTGGAAACCATTAATATCCTGGCCACCTTAACTTAAAATGCTCTTGACAACCATGACATATGCCACTTACATATCACAAAAGCCTGGACTTTAGAGCTAGAAAGTCTTGGTTTGAATCCTGGTTTTGAGCTAATCACTTAATTCTAGAAGCCTCAGACATCTAATCTATAAAATGGATAAAAATTATTGTACTTATTAAATCAGAATACACTTCTAAAGTATCTAAAAGTGTGCTTAGCACATAGACAATGCTGAATACTTGTTATTCATGTTCCCGCCTTCAGCTTCTCGTACTTTTCTAAGGAAATGTTAGGCTTTTTGAAGAAAGGGACTATCTGTTTTACAAAACTACCCCTATTGGCAGAGGATAGGATTATCTATAGAAAATCTACATAGAAAATTAATATCAATAAAATTAATAAAAGCATCAGCAGTTATTAGAAACAAAATCAATATATAGAAATCAATAGAATATGTATATACAATGAAGTACTATTCAACCTTAGAAAGTAATCAAGTACGGATACATGCCGCAACAGAGATAAACCTTAAAACATGTGCTAAGTGAAAGAAGACAGTCACAAAGACCACATATTATGTTATTCCACTCATATGAAAGTCCAGAATGGGGAAATCTATAGCGACAGAAAGCAGATTAGTGGTTGCTTGGGGCTGGAGGAGGGGGGGGATGGGAGAGCAGGAGGTTAGCTGAAAGACAGTGAGTTTCTTCTTGAGATAATGAAAATATTCTAAAAGGGACTGTGGTGATGGTTGCATATATCTTTGAATACATTAAAAAGCATTAAATTGTATACTTTAAATGGATGAATTGTGTGATATGTGAATTACATCTCAATAAAACTGTTAAAAAGTCAACAGATGTCTCTAAATAAGTACTAATCAATTAGAAAACTTTATGGAAAAATCTCATTCACAAGATCAACAAAATCTGTAAGACACCTATAAAACTAATAAATATTGTATAAAATCTTTGTTAAGAAAAGTACTGTATTGAAGTACATAAAAAAAGACCTGAATGAACGGAGAAATAAAACATGTCCATGAATGGAAGACTCAATATTGAAAAGACATCAATTCTCCCTAAACAAATCTATAAAAGAACTATGATTCCATTCAAATATTTATTTAATACTAAAATTCACATGTAAGGGAAAAGGGCTAAAATATCCAAGACATCCCTGAAGTAGATAAATAAAGTGAGAGGCAAGGCTTGCCCTCCCAGGGATCAAGACTCATTATAAAGAAGATTTGTTGACAGAGGCCAGCCCAGTGGCACAGCGGTTAAGTGCGCACTTTCCACTTCAGCAGCCCAGGCTTCGCTGCTGTTTGGATCCTGGGTCAGGACATGGCACCACTTGGAAAGCTGTGCTGTGGTAGGCATTCCATTTATAAAGTAGAGGAAGATGGGTGCAATGTAGCTCAGGACCAGTCTCCCTCAGCAAAAAGAGGAGGATTGGCAGCAGATGTTAGCTCAGGGCTAATCTTCCTCAAAAAAAAAAAGAAGAAGATTTATTGACAGAGTGTGTTAGCAAAGGATGGACAAATAAGCCAACAGAACAGAATAGAGAGTTCAGAAACAGACTCTCATACAAATTCAAACTTGGTATATGAGTGAAATGACCTTAAAAAGTCAATGGAGGGGTCAGCCCTGTGGCATAGTGGTTAAGTTCGGCACACTCCGCTTCGGCAGCCTGGGTTCGTGGGTTCAGATCCCAGGTGAGGACCTACACTACTTGTTAGCCATGCTGTGGTGGCAGCCCACAGATAAAGTGGAGGAAGATTGGCACAGATGTTAGCTCAGAGCTAATCTTTCTCAGCAAATAAAGAAATAAATACATAAATGGAGATTTTTTTAAGAAAAGATGGGATATTTAATAAATGATACAACTGATTCCCTGATACAACTGATTCCCCACAAAATTGTATCTCTCCCTCCCACCAACCAGAAATAAATTCCAAATGGATTAAAGCATAAATCTGAAAAGAAAGCCTCATACCTTTTAGAGGAAAAACGGGAGAATATCTCCATGGTCTCACAGTAGAGATTCTCCTTTTTTTTTTGAGGAAGATTGGCCCTGAGCTAACATCTGTTGCCAGACTTCCTCCTTTTTTTTCTCCCCAAAGCCCCAGTACATAGGTATATATCCTAGTTGTAAGTCCTTCTAGTCCTTCTATGTGGGATGCCTCCACAGCATGGCTTGATGAGTGGTGCGTGGGTCCCTGCCTAGGATCTGAACTGGTGAACCCCGGGCCGCCAAAGCAGAGTGCGTGAACTTAATCACTCAGCCACAGGGCCGGCCCTGAGATTTTCTTAAACAAGACAAAAAAGTAGTAACTTTATATGAGAAAAATGAATTAATTTGATTAAGTTGGATTTTCTAAAATTCTTTACTATAAAAGTGAAGCATAAAGACAGGTCACAGACTGAGAGATGAAATTTTCATTGCATATAATCAAAAAAGGATTAATGTCCAGAGAACAGGAAATGCTTACACAATTCAACATGAAAGAACAAACAACCCAACAGAAAAATGGTCAAAGGATACAAATAGGAAATATACAGAAAGAGAAATCCAAATGGCCAACATCTTTATGAAAAGATGTTCAACCTCACTAGAATCAAGAAAATGGAAGTTTGAAAAAAAATTAAAGCTTGTCAATACCAAATTGTTTCACGGATGCAGAGAAATAGGAATTCTTACAACTGCTGGTGAGAATGTAAATCGGTACAGCCCACTATGGATGAAAATATGGCACGATGTAGTAAAATTAAGGACATGCATCTCTAGGACCAGGGAATTCTTCTAAGGAACCTTCAAAAAACTATAGCACAAATGCATGCAGAGGCTTGTTTTATTTATTCGTTTATTTATTTTTTTGAGGAAGATCAGCCCTGAGCTAACATCTGGTACCAAGCATCCTCTTTTTTTTTTTTTTTTTTTGCTGAGGAAGACTGGCCCTGAGCTAACATCCATGCCCATCTTCCTCTACTTTATACGTGGGACACCTGCCACAGCATGGCTTGCCAAGTGGTGCCATGTCCACACCCGGGATCTGAACCAGCGAACCCCAGGACCACGAACGAGAATGTGCACACTTAACCACTGTGCCACCGGGCCAGCCCCAGGAGGCTTGTTTTAAATTTCTTTTGCATTATCTGTAATAGTAAAAAAAAAAAAGTCTAAACAGAAGAATGAATAGTTATGATTAAATATCTATAGAAGTTAGTGTATTAACATGGATAAATCCCAAAAAATTCATTTGAGCAAGAAAAAAGAAACCACCTCTTGAATGACACATCACACCGTTTATACACATTTTTAGAACTTGAAAAACAAAACTCTGTATAATTTATGGACACAAAAATGTGTGGTAAATATAAGAACATGCACAGAAATGACAATGAGAAGCATAAAGAAAAGGCTCCTGGAACAGGCGGAGGGTGACAACTTGGGTGGAGTCCCACGGGGGATTCAATTGTTTCTGTAAGGCTTTGCCAAATATGGCAAAATTTAAGATTTTAAAACTAGTGGTGACCATAAAGAATTCTTATAAATATTCTCTGTTCATTGCTATATGTTTGAAATCTTCAATAATAATAAAAAGTAAAAACCTAGGTTTTTACAAATGTACTAGACAAAAGGTTAATATCTTTAATATATCAAACTTCTTGGAAATAGGTAAAGTACAAAAACATCCACCCTAGATAAATGAAAAAAATAACATGAACAGAGAACTTCCGAATAATAAAATATAAATAGTTAAGAAACATCTTAAACCCACTATCAAAGAAATTCAAATAAAAAGTAAATAGGTATCATTTTCACATATTAGATTAACAAAAATATTTTTCTTGGTATTACTCATTGTTGGCAAAGCTATGATTCCGTGAACACTCAAAAGTATAAATTACAACTAACATTCGGAAAAACTATTCCAGAGTTTGGATAAAAATGTCTATAATTTTCTACCTTGTGGTTACATTTCTAGATATCTATCAGAAAAAAAAAAAAAACAGGAATGTAATAAAAATTTAGGTTCAGAGAAGTTATTTTTTGCATTGTTTATAATAGCAAAATAATTAACCAACATAAACAATCCAAATTAAGGAAATGATTCAATAAATTACAGATTATGGTTTACCCGTAAGATGGACCATTATGTAGTCATTCACTTACGATGGTGTTTGTTAAGAATTCTTAAAGCTATTGGGAAACAACTGTGCTGTAGTGTCAAGTGGATATAGGGTATAGACCCGTATGACAGTGTTCCCCCAGCTATGTAAATATACACGGGGTCCTCATTATCCGCATATTCATTATCTGAGTCTCCGTAGTTGCAAGATTTAATGAAATGAGGAGAAGGCGTTTAGAGAGCCCGCCCAAATCACATGCAAAGCCACTAACAAATAAGGATCTGGAAAGTTAGATCAATAAAAAATTGAAGAGAAAGTGAAGAAGAATGGTAACAAGACATTCCATGCAAAAGAGAGTAATTTGACTGTTAAAGTATTATGAGAGGCCATTGAGGAAATTGATGAACTCTTCAAACATTTTTGCAATATTGGCTTCTTTATGATTGTGTTACAAAATAATCAAATGTGAAGTAAAAGATGTAGCATTAAGCTAGCTTTCATTTTCTCTGGAAAAATTATCCCACGATCCCCTCCCCCACCATTTTATTTATTAATATTTTCTTCTAAGAATTGATGTATAATTCCAAGTATAACCTAAATTTTATTTTAAGGGTTTATAATAAAGCTATTTGTACAATTTTTACTACATTTTCAAGGTAAAAATCATAATTAATCTTTTTAAGTACTTTTTATAAAATTTTGATTTCTATTTTAATTGATTAACTTCAGATGATTCTAGGTTAACAAAGAATTCCTGATTATCTTGTGTAGAAAATAAAGAGTAGAACAGCACTCTCCAGTAGAAATATAACGTGACCCATTTGTGTAATTTAGGTGAAATTAATTTTAATAATATATTGTATTTAACACTATTGTTCAAAATATAATAATTTCAACATGTAATCAATATAAAAATAATTAACGTAATTTTTTTTACTAAATCTTCAAAATCCAGTGTGTATTTGACACAGCACATCTCAATTTGAGCTTGCCACATTTCAAGTATTCTATAGCTCAGGTCTAGAAGAAAATGTACCAAAATGTTTTTCAAAATGCACACAAAATGGTTGTGCATGAATGGAGGGATTAGACATGAAATATCACTTCCATAATTTAAAACTTTTTAAACTTTCCATATTTTTAGCTTTCTTTTTTCATTTATGAAGAGTAACATTTTTCTCTCTCTCACTTATGGCTTAAGTATTTAAATAATACATTTTTTCCCTATTTCTCTTTATGTCCTTTGCTAGTTGCATTTCATTTCCTGCTTTGGCTTTTCTGGTTTTCTCAGCAAATTGTTTCCATTTTTTTTCCATCCTTTTCACTGGTAGCCTGGCGAACTTCCACCTCTGAGATCATTTTCAAGCAACCCTTGGCCCTGCCAAGTTAATTGCTTTCTCCCCTTCCCTGCTTTCTCATGGATCAAGATTGTTTTTCCTTATGTTATTAAAACCGTATTGTTTTCTTATAAAACAAGCAGTTCTCTTGGACTTCTTTGTCTTTTAAAAACCCTTCCCAGGGGACACTTTCAGTTCTTGGAATCCAGTTAATTGATTTTCATTCCTCTTCTCCTACAGGTTTTCTCCCATCCGTCTTTCAGAATCATACATTTTATAATGTAGAAATGTATGGTCACTTTCAATCAGGTTGCTAAATTTAAATTTTCGAATACGTATTCCCTGAAAGTGATTATCACATCAAGGGCTGTGTTTTTCAATCTGGTGATTTGATTTCTCCACCACCTGCCAGAAAGGGCCGTTTCTCCTAAGGGAGCTTCAGAACTTCCTCCGCATCGCTTCCACGCTGTCTCCTTCAAAGAAGATAAACACAGAAAATGTTGGGCTGCACTGCAGCATTCTGTATTGAAAAACTTCGGTTAAGTTGTTCAAAGAAAACTGTGGAGCTTGGTCAAGAGATCGTGTATCATTTTCTTGAGGCTAATTGCTAAATATCACTTTTCTGATGTCCTTGAAGTCCCTGAATCAGCTGAGAAAAGAATTGTCAGTATTCGTATGACCTAAATAATTTTGAAATCTGCCCTGGATATTAGGCCACTGGTACTTATTACTGTAAGAAACTACACACTCAGAAAGTGGAAGAGTTCATTTAAATAATGGAGTCGAAAATAAAGTGAAAAAAGTAATAGAGGTGGTGAGGGAGGTACTCAGGTAGCAGTTTAGTGAATACTAACGGCTGACCAAAGGGACTCACGCCCAAATTTACAGATGCTGAAATCTAACTCCTTGAACATCTGCTCAGGAACCCACACAGGCCACCCACAGAAAACAAGAGGATTTTTTTTTCTCCCTCCAGGGGTGGGAGTGGAGGACAAAGGATAATAGCTTCTTAATGCAGGAAGCAGAAAAATAAAATAGAACAAACACCCAGATTTGAGGTAGAATCAGTTAATGGCAAATTATATTTGATGTGCATTCTGAGTAAAAATGATGAACAGATCAAATGAGATTATTTTGGGAGGCTCCTTATTTGTTTGTATTCTGCCCTTCTCTGTGTAGGGCTTGAGGAGACTGCAAGACACTGAAAATGTTAACATCCTATATAAATGAATGTATGGGAGGCAAGAAAAAAAAGAAAGAAAGGGGGAGAATGGAAGGAGAGAGAGAAATTTCAGTTAAGTGTATTTCATTTGTACAATAGGTTTCCTGGAGGGGGAAAAAAACAAGACAAAATATTGCTTATCATTTGGTTAAATTCAAAAAACATTTGAGTACGTGCTCTGTGCTAACTTGTGCTTGCTAGATGCTAAGGAGTGTCACAAGATGACCAGGGTGATCAGATCTCTCTCTGCGTAAGGCAAAACTGTGTGCTCCCTCCCGCCACCACACACCCACAGAGGTCAGTGCAGTTTTTGCCCCATCCCAAGCAGGAATCCACACTAGGATGGAGCCCAAACCAGTGCCATGCCTCCTCTGAGCACGTCCAATCTGGAGGAGCCTCAGAAGATAGGAATGACTCCAGAATTTATCTGGGGTTTGCAGAGTTGACCTTAACCTTGAGTTATTGTCAACTCGTCTATACGTGGTCTCTGGCCACTCCCAGGATCGCTCAGTCTTCTCATTAACTTCTAAACTAGCTGGATGGGAGCTCCTGGGTAATGCCCCGACCCTGAACAGAGTGTGTAGGGAGAATGGCCTCCACAGCCTGTATAAAGCGTTATTTATGTGTAATGGGTTACTTCAGTAGGTCACTCTCTTCCCCCAAGAAAGAGCAGAGGTGCTGTAAGTTAAGAGAACCCCTCCTGTCTGGGATGCGGTCAGCAGAAGGCCTGGAGAGCTGCGTTTGGGAGTCAGTTACTAGCTGTGCCCTACTAAACCAATTGCTCAATCTTTCATGTTTCCTTTCTCTCAGCCTTCGAATGAAAGTAATATTACCTATGTCACAGGGTCACACTGATGATTAAATGAAATAAGATACCTGAACATTCTGGAAATGTCTAACACAGATGTTAATATTTATAAAATTATGACAGAGTTTTCTGGATAGGTGAGAAAACAGATTTCTTTGACAGTTGAGGGAGTAAACATGAGAGACTAGACTCCTAAGAGAGCCGCTGGAGATACAGGACTGGACTCAGAACGTTGAAAGGAAACATCCAGGTCATGATAGTAACTACCCAAATCATCAGATTCTGCTCTGGTGAACGTGGGGTTATATTTTATCATCGTATGGAGCCTAAAGTCCATGTGTTGTCTGTGATAGAATCATAACCCAAGAACAGCAGAAGGCAGCCTGAAATCCACTACCGTCAAGGGCTTTAGAGGCCAGGGAGCGGTGTGTTCCAGAAGCCGTAAACACAGGAGGGAGGCAGGGAGGGAACGGGCCACTTACAGCCATCTGGCTACGGTCCTACCACACCCTCATCTCCATCCTGTCTGAACCCGCCCTCCTGGGGCCGGCCTGAAGCTGGACCAGATTCCAGATAAGCGCCGTTCCCTGGCCAATCACCCGAGGACACTCAGTGTTTCTTCTTGGGTCCCAGTCCTGGGTTTCTTTCCCCTTCTCGTTGTGAATTTTGCAATTTTCTCTGTTGCATCTTTTCAGCCCACGTAATAAAGCTGTGAGGAGACAAATGCTGAGTTGACAAGCAGGGCAACAGAATTGAGCTAAAATGGTCCTTTGGCTCTCACTCCTGGTAATCCTAGAACTGCCAGCTTCTCCCTTTTATCTATTTCCTCCTGGCAACTAAATGCCAACGAGGAACATAGTCTCAAAAACGTGCCCCTATTTTACAGACAGTTGTAGAATCCAAGACACTGTAAGAATTTTGAGCAATTAAAGCAGGAACCATGAATAAGTAAACTTTAATTAGCTTTGGACAACAAATCCAAGTCAATGATAAAATAATACCCAATATTTATACAGTAGGCTAAAGTTTACAGTGTTTCAGACCCGTTACCTCATTTGATGATGAGAGCTACACTGTGAGGCAGATATTTGTGGTAGGCAGCCTCCAAGATGATACCAAATAATTCTCGCCTCTGGTATTCATGCCCCTCCGTGGCCACCCCCACACCAAATAGTGCTGACCTGGACAGCCAATAGAATATTACCAAAAAGATGGATGTGACCTCCAAGTCAGGTCATAAAGACATTGCAGCTTCGTCTTATTCCCTCTTGGGTCACTCTCTCTGGGAGAAGTCAGCTGCCATCACATGAGAGCACTCAGCAGCTGTGATGGTAAATTTTGTATTGTCAACTTGACTTGGCTAAGGAATGCCCAGATAACTGGTAAAACATTATTTCTGGGCGTGTCTGTAAGAGTGTCTCTGGAAGAGATTAGCACTCGAATAATTAGGCTGAGTAAAGAGATCACCCTCCCCAATGCAGTTAGGCATCATCCAATCCATTGAGGGCCCCAATAGAACAAAGAAGATAGAGGAAAGGCGAATTTGCTCTCTCTGCTTGAGCTGAGCCATCCATCTTCTCCTATCCTTGGACACTGGCACTCCTGCTTTTCAGGCTTTCAGGCTCAGACTGAGATTTACACCCAAGGTGCCCCCGATTCTCAGGCCTTTGGACTCTGACTAAATTACACCACCAACTTTCCTGGGTCTCCAGCTTGCAGACAGCAGATCATGGGACTTCTCAACCGCCATAACTGCATAAGCCAATTCTTATAATAGGTAGATCGATAGATATCCTATTGGTTCTGTTTCTCTGAAGAACATTGACTAATACAGCAGCCCAGTGGAGAAGTTCACATTTTGAGGAAGAAAGGCCTCCTGACAACAGCCAGGAGCAACTTGAAAGTGAATCCTCCAGTCCCCATGAAGAATTCAGATCATTATAGCTCCTCCCAAAATCTGTTTTTCAATTAACGGCTTTATTGAAATATAATTCATACACTCTACAGTTCTCCGGCTAAAAGTGTACATTTCAGTGGTTTTTCGCATGTTACATATATGTGTAGCCATCACCACAGTCAATTTTAAAACATTTTAATCATCTCAAGAAGAAATCCCACACCTTTTAGCTGTCAGCCTCCCTATACTCCCCAGCCTTAAGCAAATACTAATCTACTTTCCTTTTTCTATAGACTTGCCTCTTCTGGACATTTTATATAAATGGAACCATACAGTATGTGGTCTGTTGTGACTGGCTTGCTGTACTTAGCATGCTTTCAAGGTTCATCTATGTTGTAGCGTGGATCAGGACTGTATTCATTTTTATGGAAAAACAATATTCCATTGTATGGATACACCACATTTTGTTATCCATTCATCAGTTCATGGACATCGGGTTGTTTTCAACTTTTTTCTATTACAAATAATGCTGCTATAAATATTCATACGCAACTTCTTTTGTGGACATATGTTTTCACTTCTTTTGGGTATTTACCTAACAGTGAAATTGTTGGGTCATGTGTTAACTCTTTATTTAACCATTTGAGGAGCTGCCAGACTATTTTCCAAAGTGGCCGTACCATTTTATATCCCCATCAACAGAATATGTGAGTTCTGATTTCTCCACATATCACCAAAACTTGTTATTTCTGACTTTTTGATTCTATATCCTAGCAGGTATGAAGCAGCATTTCATTGTGGATTTGATTTGCATTTCCCTGATGACTAATAATGTTGAGCATCTTTTCATGTGTTTAGTGCCCATTTGTATATCTTCTTTGGAAAAACATCTTTTAGATACTTTGCCATTTTTTTAGTTGGGTTATTTGTCTTTTTATTATTGAGTTGTAAGAGGTCTTTGTATATTGTAGATGCAAGTCTCTTAACAGATACATCATTTGCAAATATTTTCTGCTATTCTGCAGGTTGTCCTTACATTTTCTGGATAGTGTCCTTTGAAGCGCAAAATATTTTAATTTTGATGAAGTCTAGTTTACCTAATTTTTCTTTTATGGCTCATGCTTTTGGTGTCATATCTAAAAATTCATTGCCAAATTCAAGATCATGAAGATTTACCCCTATGCTTTCTTCTAAGAGTTTTACCTCTTACAATTAAATCTTGGATCTATTTTGAGGTAATTTTTGCATATGGTGTGAGATAAGGGTCCAACTTCACTCTTTTGTGTGTGGATATCCAGTCATCCCAGCACCGTTTGTTGGAAAGACTATTCTTTCCCCCACTGAAGGGTCTTGGCACCCTTGTCAAAAATCAGTTGACTACAGACACATGGATTTATTTCTGGACTCTCAGTTCTACTGCACTGATCTATATGTCTATCATGTCACGGAGCTTAGAAGATAATGGGACTCCTTAAACCTGCCCTTTTCGCTCTCACGCTCACACACGTGCATACACACGCATACGCAGCTATCTGAGTAGGAGAGAAACTACACATTTAGCTCTCATTTCAACCCATACAGTGGAAGGCTCAATTGACTAGAGCAGATCTTGGTCACGAAAAACAAACACTAGCTGAGAAAGCTGATACGATGCTTCCAAAAAATCTTCCTATCTTCTCAAGTGAACAAGGTGAGCAGACACACAGATGCCTCTAAGCAGCCATTCACGGGTCCTGGGGAGGATGCTCAGACTTCACACACACGCCCCTCACTCTCCCCGCACCCCCCATCCAAAGGTAAGGAGAGTTGCATGGCTGGGGGAAGGAGCAGAGAGGAGAAACAACCCTCAGAAAAACTTGGCTTTAGAATCAGGAATGTTAGCTTGTTACTGCCACAATATGACCAGGAAATCTCAGAAGGTGGCAGAGTTTGGGTTCATTTTCAGAACAACATGTAGAAAGAATAGACTGGCCACCCAAAACCTTATCTAAACCTAAAATGTCTACAAAATTGGGCAACAAAGTTCAAAGAAATAGCCTTTTACTTGCAGGTTTTTAGTGCCAAGACTCCTTCTGGTCAAGTTGTAACTGAGTAAATATAGAAGCCAAGGAAATTAAATGGAATTTCTGGAACTCAACCCTGGGTGTGCTGCAAGCTGAGGACAGAAATATGTGGGTTGATGAAAGCGGGGTGTAGGCTTGTTTGCTTTAGGGTCCTTCCCATCCTCCAGAACTTGGCCGATCTTAGAGAGTCAGGCTGGCTTCCAGGCTCCTTGCAAAGACCAAAGTTCAAGGTGATCTGTCCAAAAACTTGTCCGTTTTCAATGTATTATAGGAGCGTATTAGCTGACAACCCCCTTTTAAAAGAGAATAGGTTCCAAAACTCCATATACCAGAAAAACTGGTTAGGAAAACGGAATTTGACAGCATGTTAAAGAAACAGATGCACAAGTCCTGACAAGACAGTGATGTGGGCAGTCTCAAGGGCCCTGCAGAGGGCAAAGCAAAGGCCAGTGTGCAGGGGTCCAGGCCCTGCATCTCCCTTCAACGCGAGCAGCACAGCTTTCCCTCTTCAGAAACGGGGGCGCTGGGAAAGACTTAATTTGAGAGAAAAAGATTCAAATAGATGAGATAGAGAGAGAGAAAAGACATAAAACATGAAAAACCCTAGTGGTGTAGAAAGAACACTACATTGAGTATTAAGAGACCCTCTCTTCTAGTCTAGGCTGCCCCAGATCATAACTTTAAGCATTTTTTTTCAACTGATAATTGCCCAGTGTAGGCTAAAAGTTCTCTAAGCACCGTTAGCTCCAACATAAGTTGATTCTCTGATTGTAAGGAAATGCTGAAAGAAGCTTACAGCTGCCTTTAATGACTAGATCTTGAACCTCACCCTTGTCTCCTCTTGAGAAGATGAGTTTTACATGGAGATAAACCTGAGAACTAAGTCATCCCTGTGCTTAGAAGAGCGCTGTCACTGAGCGCAGAATGCACTTTAGAGATAAAATCAGCACACTGCACTCTACAGTGGACCATGCTGTGCCCTGGGCCATAACAACAACCGCAACAATGATACTAATAAACAAATACTGTTACCGAGAACTCACAGTGGGTCAGACAGAGGGTCCAGCATTTTATACATATTGACTCCTTTAATCCCAATAACAGTCCTACAAAATTGGAACTATTACCATTCCCATTTTACACAAGAGGTAACAGGCTCAAAGAGGTTAAGTGACTTCTCCAAGATCACATTGCTGCTAATAGAAGAAGCAGACTCCAACGCCCCGACAGTCTGATGTCAACGCTCTTCACCACTGTGCTGCTCAAAGTAGAGACCAAGACGGAGACCCTATTGACATTTGATGCTCATGAGGGAAGGGAGAAGTTGTAAAAGTGATGAAATACATTGTCAGCAAACGGGTAGCTACTCAATTAAAATTGGAATCTGGGGGGACGCCTCAGAGATACTTCCGAATAGGTTGGCCAGACATACTGAGCTATTAAGGAGCGGTGGCTCCAAGGGACAGAGGAGAGACAGACTGGAAAGTAGTTCTCCAAAGAAATGATGCAATCAGGTCACTGATCATTGGCAGAAGGAGGGAAAGATAAACAAGCAGGTCCCTACAGACAGGGTGAGGGAGGCATATTGGCAGAGGGAACTGCCAGAAATTTGTCGCAAGTGTCCACAAGCCTGTCTGCATTGCTTAAGGGTTCTAGGATAGTGCACCTTGTACACTACTGAATCCCTGGTTTAGACCTAAAAAGGGTCAGTTCTGTGTCAAGAGAGCTAAGAGAGGGCTCTGCCTTCCCTGCTGAGGTGGCTTTTCCGCCATATCTGTGCTGATGGCTTGTAGAAGGAGTGAAAGAAAAGGGACAGGAGCTATCATTTTACTACATTTCCCCTATAACATTGAACTAAATCTCTCAGAGATGCCTCTTCCCTGTCACCTCACAGCCTTTACCTTCTAGTCCGGAATTTCCAGAATCTCGATCTTTCCTTCCACTCCTCTGTCCACACTTTAGGTTACATATTCCACATGGCTTACTCCTTTTGAACAGCCTTCGCATGTCCCCTCTTTCCACCCTAGACAACAATGGTTGCCTGCCAAGAAACGAGGAAGTTTCACTGTCCCTCAAAAAGGATCTGGAAAGGCTAGTCTGCAGGGCAGAGAGAAAGGGGCAATGGTGAGGAAGAGCCACCCTAGGACTGACACCAAGCAGAAGCAGGTGGCAGGCACAATGCCTGCCACGTGCAAAGGACTCCAGTAATATTTGCTGGAAGGAAAGGAAGGAGGGAGGGAGAGAGGGAGAAAGAAGGAAGGAAGGAAGGAAGGAAGGAAGGAAGGAAGGAAGGGAGGGAGGAAGGAAGGAAGGGAGGGAGGGAGGGAGGGAGGAAGGGAAGAAGAGTTACTCTGATTGATAGTTATAGCTGATCCGAGAATTTGGAGACGTCTAGCCCATACTCAGGGCCTGCCAACAGCCACTGAATTTTTTTTATAAAAAGACTCAGATGATATATTCTATTAAGGACCTTGATGGCTTCTCTGTATTGTTTTGTTTTGTCAGCCCTAAGTCTTGAAATTCTCCGCCAAGTGGTCCTAATAAGTACCCAACTTTGTCTCCCTCAGCCCCTAAGGGGGAGCCTCTCCCTCAGCAAAGTCCCCCAGTCCAGTCTTCTCCTTGTCTTATCTCACTGCCCTTTATTAGAATTCTGGGCATGCTAGTCTGTCTCCTGCACTCAAGAATACGCTTCTTAAGGCTAATGTGCTATTTGCCCCTCCAGGTCTGCTTTCCACCTTAGTCCTGCCCTGGTGAGGCTGAACTCTTAAGACTACTACCTAGGCTCCCTTGCATCTTTGGCTTCCAGGGGGTTTGGGCAACAGGAGGCACACATGAAAGCCTGGAGGGTGGGAAGAGAGAAAGGTCTGGGGTTTATTCTCTCCTGTCAGGCCACGTTTGGGCAGTGGCCGTGTTCTACCAAATGCCACAACTCCTGTCAAACTCCGAAAGCCATGGCTCTCTCCAGGGCTGATAGCCGCTCTTTCCCCTGAGCCTTCGGGCTGAGATGTAGTATGGCTTTTCTACCACGTTCATCCTGCATGTTGCACCATCCCTTCCTGGTTCTCTCCACCTGACCCCACAGCTTTGTAAATTATCCATTCATTAAACCTTCATTCACACTTTTATTCATTATGAATCAGTCACTTAGTATGGAGTTGACATTGTGCTGGGCACACAGCAGTTTGGTGCTGAAAGTGAGCCCTATTTCACCTCTCCCTCCTTCTTGCTAGGGCCCTGGAACCCCAGCCCTAGCCCAACAGGCACACCTCCTACCTAGTTCTTTTCCCTTTGCTAGGAGTCTACTGCAGGTGATTAATATATCTTGGGGTTTAGGCTTAGAAATTGCTCTTACAATGTAAATATGGCTTTTGGGAGGAACACGTTCTTATCTTGATCATTGTGGAAGTGAATAAGCTTATCACACTTATTGAGGAGAGTGGATAAACAGAACATGTTTTGAGATCCCATGATTTATTAGCCATTGTTTAAGGGTTATCGCTTATGGGAATCCCTAAAGACACAGTATTGTAGAGGTTGCTTTTGACTGGGACAACCAGAAGGAAAGATTGGCCATGGTGGTGCTAAGGAGGACCCTGACATGG
Source organism: Equus quagga (assembly GCF_021613505.1). Lineage (NCBI taxonomy): Eukaryota > Metazoa > Chordata > Mammalia > Perissodactyla > Equidae > Equus > Equus quagga. The sequence goes on from NC_060267.1 coordinate 44,710,828, forward strand.
GTGACAGAGGGGTGTGAGGACACGGAGAACAAGTGAAGGGGATTGTGTTCAAAGATAGGAAAGGATCCTGAAAAGAAACTAGATTTATTCACCTATTTAGATAGGGCAGGCTGGCCCCACCCATTTCCTTCCTCCTTCTCTCCACCCACCATTAATTCCCTCCTTAAACTACTTCTTCCTCTTCCTCCTCTTCACCTCCTGTGCCCTTGGTCACCACTCTTATAGGTATTGTCCAGGGAACAGAGGAAATTCATGTTCATGATTGCTAAAAAGATGCCAGGTACCTCTTGTGGAGCATTCAAATCGCTGAGGGTCTGGGGAAAAGGTAGGGAATCTGAGAAAGTGGTTCCATGAGGGCCCTGGCATGTAAGACTGCCCGGAATGAGTGGACATTATGTGGAGGAAATATCAACAGGCAGGATTTGTCTGTGTTGATGTTCTCAAGCAATCTGGGGGCTAGTGTGGTAGCAGATGGTGTTAGCCCTCACTTCCTCAGCATTTCAATAAGACCAGTGCTGATCCTGTCACACAGATCAGACTTCATGAGTATGAAGTGTGGGGGTTAATGACCCTCTGGAGGGGCCCCTACCACTGTTACCAGAATCTCTGAGGCGCAGGCCTCTTTGTTACCAAGGATAGGTGAGAGTGTGTCAAATCTCTGATCACATGTACAGTGCTGGGCTCTTGCTCACGGGGTGTGGCAGAGACTGCTAGCTGCCTACTACAGTATCTATCCTCATCCTGTCAAATGGAGAAATGACACACTTCCCAGCCTCCACTAAGCTCTGGCCAATGTGTTATACGCAGAAGTGATATGTGGCAGCTTCCAGGAAATCTCTTTATAGGACAGGTGTCAAGTGCCATACCCCACTCCCATCATTCCCCTTCCTTCCTTCCTTCTGCTGCTTAGAGTGTGAATGTGATGGCTGGAGCTTGAGCAGCCACCTAGGACCATGAGGTGGAAGCCACATGCACAGGATAGCAGAGTATTAAGACAGAAGTTTGAGTCGCTGGTGCTGTCCATGATCATAGACAGTACTTACCTCTAGGTTTCTTACATTTAAAAGAAAAATAAATTTCTATTTTGTTTACAACATTGTTATTTTGGTTTCTGTGTTATACGTGACCTGATCTAATTCGAATTGATAAAAATCCCTCCAGGCTTTCAGTATAATACCTAAGTTATCTTGAGCAAATTCTAGTTTGGAAATTCCATACTCATTTCTTTAATTTCTTGAAAGGTATCTAACTATGGAACTCACTCTCCCTTTCTTTCCAGGGAAGTGAAGAAGGCAATACTTCCGTGGTTCCTGAAGATTTCCATCTCATGGTCTGAAAGACAAAGCAGACAGCAGAATATCACCTAAGTTCCCATCCAGGCCAAACTCTGGTTCATGGGTTCCCTGAGAGCAGCTGTGCCACAGTCTAACTATTAAGTAAACACATGAAACCACCTAACGTTAGGGCCATCATAGAGATCAGTAGTGATTCAACGTCTCCAGATGACTTGGTGAGCCTGAGATAAAAAGAGGCTTAGGAAGTAGAAATGCACCCTCGTCTTCAGCCAAAAAACGACACTCCGTGAGTCAGAGCCAGCACACCAGGACGGAGGCAGAAAATAGCGCATCTGGTCATTTCCGGAAGTACTGAACAGTGGAGGGAAGTGGCAAGCGAAGAAGAGGGAGGGCAGAGCATGGCAGGCTGCCAGGGGCTGGACACAGTGTTCCCACTCACTCTTTCCTCCAGCCGTGCTAGCCATGTGGCGTGTTCTGGTTCCTTCAGGGTCGTGCCCTGACGAGCTTCTCTTCTCTCACCACTCCCCACCTTCTCCACTACCATCATCCCTGCCCCAAACATAAACGCTAGAGCATTCCCTGAAGAAACCATGTTCTTCCGTAGCTATGGGCTTCTGTTCACATTATTCCCTGTGTTTTGAAAGCTCTTAAGCCTCCATTAGTTCAAATGGCACCTCCTCAGTAAAGCCTTCCTAGATTTCCTCAGGCAAAGTTAGAACACTTTCCTCTGTGCTTTCAGAGCACTTTTGTATTCACGCAAACTTCTATTTTCAGGATAACCAAAGGGATGCAGCACAGGTACACTTAACTTGCATGGGCTTAACCACACATGCTCAGCAAACTGAAAGAAGGAGAAAAGAAAGAGAAAGACATCTTTTTATTCCCCACCCCCTATAAAATACACCTTAGCCTTCTTTAGAAAAAAAAGGGAAGCTTCAGCTGAAATGCAAAGAAAGATGAAGGAAGTTTCTTAGAGTTGATTTCAGGGATTTTTGAGGGAGTGGTTTTCTGGACTATTTGTCATTTCACTTTAGATGCTGACAGTGGACTGAATCTCTGAATACCATGTGACTTCTGCACAGCACCCTGTGGTGACTTCTCTGACTGTCCCCAGAAGGACTGTTCCTGGCTGTGAGCTTCTGAAGGGCAGCAACTTGTGTTATTTGTTTCGGGGTCTTCTCAGCCTGGCACAGGGTCTAGTAGAAGCCGGTGCTCAGTCAACGTTTGTTAAAAGAAAAGTTGAACGATGCCAGTGTTTCCCACTGCCTACGCCACAGTCAGGGGCCGAGGGAAACTCTCAGCCCGCTCCCCTCTTCAACATCCTTTTCAAACTGCTATCCGATCCCTTCTTAGAAGACACCTAAACGTGAGCTATTATTCACTTTCCAAAGCAGCACACATCACGGCTTCATTAGAAGATATCTGACAAAGTGCAATCGTTAGAAAATGAGAACTGTCCACAGTGCTTATCATGACAACATGAGCAATAAGGAGCTTAATTAAATGAATTCTGCTGCTGGCACCACTGCCAATAAAATTTACTACAGGAATCAGAAGCTTTATGCTGTTGGATTAATAGGACTGGCTTCCTGTTATCAGGGCTTAAGAATTGAGGATCTATTCTATTCTTGACAAGGATTCCTGAGAACTGCCTAGAACACTTCAGTTATCCAGAGATCAGCCTTCTGGAATCCTCAGAAAGGCTGAGAACCTGGAAATAACAGTGTAGTACAAGAGGAAAAACTTTTTAGTAGATAAATCAACTCTTGATCACCCATAATAATAGATCAAAGAGAGATGAGGACCTGAAGGTGACAGCTGATGACTGCTTGGCTGAGCCAAGAAGAAAAGGAGTTCCCATTGCTGGTGGCACAGAGGACACATGCGTATCTTTGGTAAGGAGACAAATAAGGTCATCTTAAAGGTTTTGTTTTTTCAATTTCTTTCTCCTCTTATCTCTTCCTTCCACTTCATTTTATGGGAGATGAAAAATCCTCAGTTTTTGTTCATCCATTATTCCATCCATTAATTCAAGAAACGTTTTCTGAACATCTCTCTCTGTGTCATGCACTATGCTGATCATTTGGGTTCAATGAAGGAAAAGCTCACAGCCTCACAAGAAGATACATAAAGAAAGATTATACAATTCAGTGAGGGAGGTTGACTCCTGGAAAAAACTATGGTTCATTATATTGACTGTGAGAGTACAAATCAAAGACTCAATGCCAAAGAACCTGAATGAAACAAGAAAAATAGAGACAAGAAGGATCAATTGGGTAACTTTTCATACAGAGAAAACATTGATGCTTCTTGACGGCAACCCAGAAGAGGTCAAGAGGTCAGGGAAGCAATTTAGGAAATGCTAGAGGTGAGCTCAGGTGGAAACTCGATCGAAAGGGAGAGAAACATTCAGCAACAAGAAGCACAGCATGGAAACTTACTCCTGGAGGTTAGGGTCTTTTTGGTGGCAAATGCAGGGAAGTCTTTAAGAAATGGAGCCCAGAGATGTAAGAGGCAGAAGACCTAAATAGTGCAGACCTCCGGAAGCAGGATCTGGACACCTAAATAGGAAGAAAGACAGCAACAACAACAAAACCCTGGCCCTGACCATTTTGTGACTACAAATGAGAAAGGAGCATCTGCCTCAGGAGACATCAGTGGAAGAAGCACTATTCGTGGTAGCAAGTGGAAGCTGGGGTGACCCGCCAAAAACCAGATTAACCAGAGCAGAGAACTAGAAGTGAGAGAGAGGCAAGAAGGTAAGTAGTAGTATAGAAGAAGATTGGGAAGGAGATAGGGCAAAAGGAGGATGGGCATTTACTAAATGAAATTATAAGGTTGGCAATGGTGGCAAAGACATTGGTGAGTTTGCAAGGAAAGGAAATGTGACCGAGGGGTGGATCTTTACTCTTATAAAATCATTATCTGTGAAAAGAAACTATAACCATCCCTGTAACATTGGTGTTGGTGGTCTCACCAGTAGCAGACAGACGGGCCTTAGGATCCTGCCTGACATGGCCCTTCATAGGTTGTCTAGTCCAGTGGTACTCAAGATAGGGAACTTTCACCAGATGTAATCATGAACATCACCCTTCATCCAGAACGGAAGATGGCAAACTATAGTCCCTCCCCCACCCCCCAAGCCACATCTAACCAAGTAGGCATTTTGCCTGTGCCACTTTTGGGGGAAAAAAGTTGTGTTGGAACTCAGCTACACGCATTCATGTATGCATTGTCTGTGGCTGCTTTACACTGCTCAATGGCAGCATTGACTAGTTGTGACAGAAATGTCTTACAAAGTCTAAAATATTTACTATCTGGCCCTTTCTAGAAAAAGCTCACCAATCTCTGATCTAGAAGGTCTTATTCTAAAAAGTCAATAGAACCTAACAGTGTGCTTAGTGACACAGTGGGTTTACAATTGGGCGCGAGCTCCTTCACTGGTGGTGGACTGGTAACAATTTGTATAGTGGCTTCTGGGGACACTGAGTAGTGCTATCCATAGAGTAGTGGGGAAGGACAGCTATTGCTTACCTGTGGGTTCAAAGGTTAGGCTTCAGGGAGACAGAGCCACCAATCTACCTCCATAAATTCAGATACCTGGAATGCACTGACATCCTGGACGCCGTATTTAAAAGTTACAGGTCAGGGGCTGGCCCGGTGGCACAGCGGTTAAGTTCACATTTAGCTTCTTGGCAGCCCAGGGTTTGCCGGTTCGGATCCCAGGTGCAGACATGGCACCACTTGGCAAAAACCCATGCTGCGGTATGTATCCCACATATAAAGTAGAGGAAGATGGGCATGGATGTTAGCTCAGGGCCAGTTTTCCTCAGCAAAAAGAGGCAGATTGGCAGTAGTTAGCTCAGGGCTAATCTTCCTCAAAAAAAAAAAAGTTATGAGTGTTCAGAAGCCACAGAACAGAGGCCCAGCCTGGAGGTTACCTTGATGAGAGAAGCACTTGTGTGTATTTATGCTTGTTTGTCTTTATTATAATTAGACTGCTCGCTCCTCAGGTTAAAGCTTGTCTAACCAAACACTTCTGAGTGCACACTCCATCTCTAAGAGTAAATAAAGTAATAACAGGAAACCACCAAACTCTTTACTAGGAAAAAATAAATATTTATTTCTACTCTATGGAAACTTTTGTGAAGTAGTAGGCAATAATAATGTGTCGGGGTTATTTGCCCAATTTCTCCCAATTTTAGCATCTGATTAATTTCCTTGGATCTGACTCCCTGGATTTCCTAGGGGACTGTTTGTTTGGTTTCTTGGGGTGTGTGTGTGTGTGTGTGTGTGTGTGTGTGTGTGTTTTAAATCAGGGATGGCAAGTAGTTTCAGGAATACAGTTTATTATATGGTAAGAGGCTGGCAGAGAAGTTCCCTAAGTCCATTCATTCATTCAACGTTACTGAGCACTTACTTCATGCTAAGAGCTGTGCTGGGTACTAAGGGTACAATGACGAGAAAAACACCCAGAGAAGACTGCAGCTGAAGTAAGCTGAGTGAGGAGAGGTCTTATCCATGGATTGATGCTGGCTCTGGTTCTGATTCTGGCTCCAGACTCGCTGTTCAATTCAATCCTCTTTGGCTTGCTGGGCCCACAGTGTTCCTTGACACAGAGATGACCTTCACGGAATGTAGTCACATTCTGACCAGATCCCTCTGCTGGGTCAGACTCATCTCACTGCCCTGACACCGCTGGTAGACCTGACTCACTCCCCCAGCCAGGCTGCAGGCGGGTGTAGATGCCCAGAGGAGTTCTCCCACAGCCACACCTCCTCCAGCCTTTCCAGAAAGTCCCCTCAAGGATTCCTGCATTCCAGCAACCAGCCCTTCCAGTTGGGCAGAAATTTCTTGCCTTGGCAATCAAGAGGCATTTTGTTTCGCTTTGTTTTAAAAGCACAGTACATCCCCAGGCAGCCCCACCCTCTGTTCTAATTCCATTAAGTCTCTTTCTTTTAGATCTTTATTTTCGTGCATTAGAAAGGGGGACTGGGAGAGAAGTAAAGAGCAAGGTTGATAAAATGAGAGTCCTCCATAAACAGATGAAAATTAAGGGTCCCTTTTATCCCTGGCTGTCCCTTTACTTTCTCCTTCCTCAAATCTGTCACCTCCGAACATCAAACACTCGAGCTTGGGCCCAGTCTCCTCACCCAAGGAGTGGGAGACCGCCTTCATTGAGCTGAAATAGACAATGTCACAGGAGTCATCAATAATTACAGGATAACGCAGACACCTGTGTCTTCAGAAAATAACACATATGCACACTGTTCTTGATTTAAAACTAATAACAATGTCATGCTAATATAATTAATGCCTCATTCATTAGGTCTAGTGGGGAATGAGCTGTTTTACATAATTGATTCTCCAAGATTGCTGGAGCTTAAAATTTGGGGAATCAAATCAGTTAAACATTTTTCATTGTTATGAAAACCTTTCTAAATATCTTGTATTATTCTCTATTTTTATAAATAAAGCTCACCCACCATCATTTATTACCCTCAATAAGGACAGAACCACGTCTGTCATCACATATTCAGTAGCCGGTGGAGTACTCAGGCTCCCAATACATGTTTGTAGAACAAATAATAAATAATTATAACCTCCAATATTGAACTTTGATGTGGAAAAATAACGAACTCTTGGGCTTTGGAATTATGAAACGCTGTCTGCCCTTACTCAGATGATGTTTTTTGCATTCTTATTGTGCTTTTATATTCTGCTGTCTCTTCCCTCACCATGAAGCTGCCAGCTTCTTGCTTCTGTTTCTAGAAGTTTCTCCCTGCCCCATTAATGCACTGATGCTAATCTGCTGTAGAACAGAATTAAGTTTATTAGGTCATGCCTGAAATAAAAGTAAATAGTCTCTAAGAGAAGAGGAGCAGCTCTGTGAATTTTTGATGCCCATGATGGCCACCCCAAGGCCTTTTCTGCTTCCTTCTGGCTTCTCAGCTGTGTTTCAGATGGCTGCGCATGCTGTGTGAGCAACTCCCAGATAAGTCAAGCGTTACCATAAGAGCCACAACAGAAACTTGCAATAAATGAGTCTCACATTGGTTAGAACATCGTGCCGTATGTCATCCAGGAAAAGATTGCTTCTGATCATAGGATCTGACATCTAAATTAACTGGTTCTTCCACATTTGTGAGCCAAACCCAAGAAGGGTCACACTCCAGACAAGGGGGAACCTCTGATAGACTACAATATTCCTCAAAATTCAGGAGTAAACCTCTCCCAGGATATGCCCAATGTTCCACTTGCTGATACTTTGTGTCTAAGAGTCTTTCCCTCCATGGGTCCAGGAGACTCCAAATGTATTGCATAATCAATCCAACAGGATTGAGAGTTTCCCAGAGTTTCCATGGAGTTGAAAGAATCTCTGCTTTGTGCTAAATGGCTCTCTGAAAACAGATGAAAAGCAAAAGGGTGAAAATCCTGATTTTGAATGTACTGAGAAATCATTTCGACTTCAATAACATATTCTGTCACTCACAAAGAGTTCAACGAACATAGCAATGAACTGGTCCAAAACAGTGAGGGAGGAAGTGAGGAGATGAGATTAGCCTCGGACCCCTTGAATCGCACCCTTGGTGAGGTCTCTAAAGCCATCTCATTCCAAAGCAGAGTGGTTAAGCCAAGAGATTTCTTCCCCCTACACAGTCTTGGGTAGGGCCAGAGAATTCTTTGTTGGTTGGAGTAAGGGAAGGGCCAGGAGGCAGAACTCAAGCCTCACCCCTGAGTCAGCACCTCTCCAGGTGACCTCGGACAGGCTGTCTTTCAGATTCCTTCTCGGTCTGAAACCGGAGTGATGACTGTACCCTCTGCTCCCAGCGCGGTGTGAGACTCTGTTAATTGGTGTTTGGAAAAGCTTACATCTTCAAATGAAATCCTTTACAAGTTTTGAGCTCTGTTCTTAGCTGAGTCCTAGTACGGTTGGATTTTCTTGACTACGGCCATGGGGCTTCTATAATTTCCCTTTGGAGAACTAATTCTATAACCCTAAGAGTGTTGTGGTGAAACAATGCCTTTATAAACCTCTTATGTTTCCCTCTGACTCATTTTCCATTTCAACATGGACTCCTTCAACTCTAAGAAAAATTCTTTGAAAAATTTGAATTCTAAAAATATGTGGTATAACTGGATTTTTCTAAATCAAATTGTGGATTGAATGCAGTGGTAAATCTTGCTTGCTTAAAAAATTTAACTTTGGATTTTTCGGAAAACATTATGTTTTTCAAAGTGAATAGCTATCTTTTGATATTATCTTTTTGAACAGCTATATTGAGGTATAATTGACATACAATAAAATACGCTGTTTAGACTGTACAATTTGAAAAGTTTTGACGTACATATGCATTCATAAAATCATTGCCACAATCAAGATAATGAACATGCCCAAACTTTCCTTGTGCCCTTTTGTAATCTCTGTCTTTCTTTCCCCTAAAGCTTGCTAGAAATTTATATAAAGAGAATCAAAAAGCAAGTGCTCTCTTTTGTCCAAATTTTTTCAGTCAGTATAATCATTTTGAGATTTATTCCATGTTGTTGGGTGTATCATGCTTCACTTCTTTTTCATGGCTGAATAGTATTCCATTGTATGGATATAGCTCATTTGTTTACTTCTTCACTTGTTGATGGATGTTTGGGTTGTTTCCAGTTGGGGGCTATTACAAACAAAGCTGCTATGGACATTTGTGTACAAGTCTTTGCATGAATATATCCCTTCATTTCTCTTGGTGTGGAATGGCTAAGTCCTATGGTACAATACTATTTTCTGAGGCGATCCTGAATAACTGGATATTGTGTTTGGAGAAAAACATGATACATGTGAACTCCTACATATAATTCTCTTGACACCTGCAAGTGTTTATCATGGAGCCAAAAAAAAAACCATATACTTTCTTCTTCTTTCCTTATATCATGATAATAACAGAATTTGCCTTTATGTTGCACAGTGCATTTTATAAAATGCTTTTGAATATATTATCTTAACATATCCTTACAAGGAATTTCTTCTTTTCTCTGGTGCAGTCCAACTGATTGTCTTCTGTCACAGCAGTGACATCTCCAAGACTAAGGAAGTATTGTAGATGTGTTCTCAAAAGAACTACTATTCACATTTCTTTTGCTCCCTCATTTCTCAAAGGGCAACGCTTACCATACATCATACTCCCTTCCCAAAGGCTGCATTGTCTCTACCTCAAAGTAATTAGCAGAGTGTAGATCAGATCCTCCATTTGTCTGCTCTGGGCCGCTGTCTTTCTCTCTCTCATTTCACATGTCTACGGACTCACCAGTCAGTAACGCTGAAGTTTATATCTTACGAGCTTCATAGCTTGACTCCGACTTCTTCACAGATAAGTTCCACTGAAAAGACACAGAAACTTTGTTATATAATTCTCAAACTCTGAATCATCTTACCATGTTAAGTGAGAAAATAATACTATTTGGTAGACACTGTTGAAAACTAAACTTGCATTTTCACTCTTTTATGCCAGGAATAACTTTATTCAATGGTTGAAGACAAATTTTAAGGAGACCTCTAGAATCTTTACTCTAAAAATCTCATCCTGTCTCCGTCCCTGCTTCCCTGCCTTCTCCTCTCTTCACTCTTCCAATTTCTTCTCAGTTTTAGAGAGAGCTGCCAGTCAAAGACTGCAGGAGATAATTCTAAAAAGAGCATTTGGCTTTGGGACAATTGGTTTCCCATTGCAAAAATTAGGTTATATCCCACGCTATGCAAAAGTATAATTTAACATGGATTTTAAAAATTAAAATAGAACTACAAAAGCAATGAGAAAAAGATGGAATTTTAAAAAATAATATTAGGATGGGAAAAGTCTTCCTAAGTAAGATACAAAACCTAGAATGCATAAAGAAAATGGATTGATAAATTGATTATGCAAATTTTCCATTTCTAAATGTGAAAGATATTATAACAAAGTTAAAAAGTCAGAGGCAGATTTGGAGAAAATACTTGCCATATATATAAAATGGGAAAGATTACTACTCTTAATATATAAAAAGCTTTCTACATTGAATTTTACCTTCTAGATTTTTGTATTTTGCTGTATGTAAATTTTACCTAAAAAAATAAAAAGGACCGTAAACAAATATTAAATTCTGTTATAACCATCAGAAGGATTTAGTGTACTGATATCTGTAACTTACTTTGAAATGTACAAACGGTAGATTGATAAACGAATAAAGGGATAGATAGATGGAAACATATCTGATAAAGTAAATATAGCAAAACATTAATTATCAGTTCTAGAAGGTAGGTATATAGATGTTTACTACACAATTTCTTCAACTTTTCTGTATGCTTGAAAATTTTCATAACAAAATGTTGAGGAAAGGCCCCCTAAAATGAATAATACATATAACTCTTAAGAACAGTAAACAAAGCAAATTAACAGACAATTTGAAGTAAAGGAAAACAAACTGCCAAAAATAAAAGAGAATGTTCAATCTCACTCGGAATCAGCAAAAATTTGTAAAGCTTGACAACATCCAACAGAAATACACACACAGGGAAAAACATGTGTAAGGATATTTTCTGCTTTTTTCGTTTAACGTAGAAAAAGAAAGGAAAGGAAAAAAAGAAAAGAAACAACCCAAACATCCCTCTCTGGGGAAGTGGTTAGATATCAGCATACCCATGATACAGAACCCTATACAGATCAAAATAGAGTGAAGTCGTTCTGTATGTATGACATGAACGATTTCCAGGGTTTACCGGTTCATTGAGAAAATGAGCAGCACAGAATGAGTAGTATGAAATGACCATGGTGGGGGGTCAGAATTGGCCACCCCAAAATGTATCTCTTTGCCTGGATTATTTTCAAGAACGGAAGACTCTGACAGAAACTTTGACCTCCCCACAACTGCCTAAGAGAAATTTAAGATAACCACAGACAACTCTGGGTATTGGTAGACTTCAAGGGTCCTTGCTAAGCCCATTCTTATCAAAGTTCACTTTACCAAACATTTGCTTGTCCATGTCCATGTGAATTGCCCTCCTCCTCTTTAAAGTCCCAAACTATTACCCCCAAAACCCTGCCCTGTCTTTAGCTGAAGATGATATTTAAGCTGGCACCTTGGCCGTTCTGGTGAGTTACCCAGTTTTCCTGGGTTTCTCCCATGTATACATGTTATAAAGCTTTGTTGGATTTTCTCCTCTTATTCTGTTCCATGTCAATTTAATTCATAAGCCAGCCAGAAGGACCTAGAGTGGGTAGAGGAATTGTCTTCCTTCTCTACACCATTTACATAAAAAATAATAATGGAACTATGAGTGTACGCCAACACACAGACAAAAGGTCCCAAAGCATACATATTTGATCTGTGAATTCATTTTAGCAAACAGTAAAATTAGAGGGAAAGTAAAAGGGCATTTAAGATTCTAACCTGTAGACTTCAATATTATTTGAATTTTTTACAACAGGCATGTAATACTTCAGCAACGTTTTAAATTACCTAAATTGATCCAAGATGCGAATAATGCCTATTATCTAAATAGCCCTAAAACACCCTGTGAAAATTGCGAAATTCAGTCAAGAATCCACATGTTTTTCCTGCCTAACTTCAAAGGCCTGAAGTCTTGTAGACAAAACATCTGGGGATCTTTTACAGGATTTTTCCTGACTTTTCATCTGAATGTCTCAGCATTCACATCTATTAAGCCAAGTAGTCACAAGCCTGTAAATCATGTGAAAGTTCTTTCTTCTCCCAACTGCATCCCCCTAGGGCTTAACCCAACTCTGGATGCAGAGTCTGGTCCCAATAGAAGCCCTATTGAGGGAAAAGTGTCCTGAAACAGAATGGAATGTATTCGGAGCTAAATGCTAAAAATTAGATGGGTCAGGGAGGGAGGATTTTACAAAAACACTGCTAGCCAAAGGGAAGAGAGGCAAAGATAAGAAGAAAAAGCAGAAGGAAAGCTGAGGCAGAGGGAGAAGAGTAAGGAAAGGGTTTTGATTTAAAGTTTGCAACACTCTGACCCATGAAAGAATGCAGAAGGAATTTCGCCACCTAGGCACGCACATATTCTTGCAAGTACAGCTCAGTTCAGGAAACCAGAAGAGGCAGACAGAAGAGTAAAATATGCCTTCAAAGTGAAGGTTCTAGATACGCAGACACGGAAAAAGGAGCAGGAAGAGCTGAGTTGGGGTACAGTCTCTGAAAGATTACCTGCCAGCAATGAACAGGTTCCCTGTCCATGGAGAGCCTAGGGACATTTTACAGATTTTTTTTTTTTTGGTTTAAGTATGCTTTCTTTTATTTGGTGAGGAAGATTGGCCCTGACTAACATCTGTTGCCAATCTTCGTCTTTTCTTTTTTTTCTCCCCAAAGCCCCAGCACATAGTTGTATATCCTAGTTGTAGGTCATTCTAGTTCTTCTATGTGGAATGCCGCCACAGCACAGTTCGATGAGCTGTGCATAGGTCCGCACCCAGGATCCAAAATCATTGAGCCCCAGGCCGCAGAAGGAGAGTGTGCGAACTTAACCACTGGGCCACCAGCAAGCCCCTTACAGACATCCTTGTCATGAGTAGGGGAGCATTCAGCTTCTTGTGGCTTCTCTGGTGGGGACTGGATGGCTTGCATCCACAATCTGGCAAAAATACCTGTGTCCAGGTGAAGAGGTAATGTGGCCAAGACCAGAATGCCATTCGCAGGGCATGTTTCTCACTACCTCTGCTGAAGAAAAACTCACTCTGTGCTTAGGACGGAGTCATGGGAATCCTGTTCACATGTCCTCATTTTACACCTCAGTTCATTCAACACACATGCATTGGGTACCTAATTGGTACCAGACACTGTGCTTTTTTCTGGAAATGCAAAAACGAGTGGCATGACCCTCTTCCCAAGAATCTCACAGTCTGGTGGGTAAATATTTACAATACGATGGATGTTTGTGAAAGGTACAGTGACAGCACAAAGTCAACAGAGCTCAACTGCTGGGGAGAGGAAGAGACAGGCCCAGTGTCACAGAAGGTGAGCTCTGAGCTGTGCTTTAAAGATGAGTAGGAGCTCAAGAGAATGAGACGATAAGCCAAAGACTGGGAGAAAATATTTGCAAAAGACACATCTGATAAAGGATTGTCATCCAAAATATACAAAGAATGCTTAAAATTCAACAATAAGAAACAACCAGATTAAAAAGTGGCCAAAAGATCTGATCAGACACCTCACCAAAGAAAACATGCAGATGGAAAGTAAGCATGTGAAAAGATGCTCAACATCATTTATCATTAAGGAATTGCACATTAAAATAACAATGAGATACAACTACACACCAATTAGAATGGCCAAATCCAGAACACTGACAACACCAAATGCTAGTGAGGACGTGAAATAACAGGAACTCTCATTCATTTACTGCTGGGAATGCAAAATGGTACAGCCACTTTGGATGACATTTTGGCACTTCGTTACAAAACTAAATATACTGTTACCAAATGACCCAGCAATCATGCTCCTTGGTATTTACACAAAGCAGTTGGAAAGTGTGTCCACACAGAAACCTGCACACAGATGTTTATGGCTGCTTTATTTGTAACTGCCAGAACTTGGAAGCAACCAAGATGTCCTTCAGGAAGTGAGCAGACAAACAAACTGTGGTGCATCCAGACAATGGAATATTATTCAGTGCAGAAAGAAATGAGCTATCAGGCCATGAAGAGACATGAAGGAAACTTAAGACATATTACGAAATGAAAGAAGCCAGTCTGAAAATGCTACATACTGTATGATTCAACTATATGACGTTCTGGCCAAAATTATGGTGACAGTCAAAAGATCAGTGGTTGCCAGGGGTTGACGGGTGGGAAGGATGAATAGGTGGAACACAGAGGATTTTTAGGGCAGTGAAACTGTACTGCATAATCCTACGATGGTGGATAAGTGTTATCATATCTTTGTCAAAACTCATAGAACGTGCAACACCAAGAATGAACCCTAAGGTGAACTATGGACTTTGGGTGGTGATGACATATCAATGTTGGTTCATCATCAATTGTAATAAATGGACCACTCGGGGGATACTGGGTGAGGCTGCGAGGGGGAGGTAGAAAGTATGAGGGAACTCTTTGGGCTTTCCATTCAATTTTGCTGTGAACCTAAAACTTCTCTATAAATTCAAGACTATTTAAAAGAGGGGGAAATAAAGAGTAGGAGGTGCAGCTCCAGCTACCATACACGTCAACACAGGCTCCCCCTGTAGGTAAGAGACAGGCAAAGTCACACCCTCTGGACTACAAGTGAAGCACTCATGTGAATAAATACAGAGATATATTTTAAAATATCATAATCATATTTGATGAGTTCACCAGGGGACCGAGGTTGGGGAAAGTCAGATTATGAATGTGAACACTAAGCACCAAAAATGGTATGCTGTAAACTCCCAATACATGGAGGCTGTTATCCTTATTATCATCCTCCTCCACTTGACCATCACCATTATTAACAGCATTCCAGGAAGGGAGAGCAACATGTCTAAAGCACAGAGACAATAAAGCTGTTGAGAGTTCATAGAGAGTGTCGTGTCTCTGGAACACAGAAATTGAGGTAGGAGCAGTGAGGAGGCAGGCCAGGTCTTGCAGAACCATAATGACTCCCAAAGAACTTTGGTCTTTATCTGCAGGCAAACAGAGATAATCGTAAGCAAGAGAATACATGCAATCAGAATTGCATTTCTGAAAGACTGGGGATGGGAGCCAGCCTGGAAGCCGCTGCTGTTGTCCAAGAGAGGAATTACACTGTTCTGGACCAAGTAGCAGGGGCAATAGCGGTGAAATGGAGATGGAGCTGGTAGAATTGATAGACTTTAGTGACCGCTTAGATATTGGAGTTGAGGGAGAAGAAGAGAGAGAGGTCTAGGATGGTATTTGGATTTGTGATGTTAGTAAACAAGAATGGTGGGCACATTAAGGGAAACCACAAGTTGGGCCAAGGCAGTGAGGTAAGGAGAGGACAGCAAAGGGTGTGTGAGTTCTCTGTCTCTAAGCAGAGGATGGCCACAGGCATCATGGCACCATCAATGATCAACATAGGCAGCATGATGAAGACCAAATACGGCCCTGCCACTCTGCTGAGCCTTCTGCCTACATTATCTCATTGAATCCTCCCAACAACCTTATGAAATAAATATTGTGTTATTCTTGTTTTACAGTCGAGGAAACTGAGGCTTACAAACTTGCCCAAGGTCACATAGTAAGTGGTGGCGCAGAGATCCAAACCTATTCTCTCTGACTGCAAAGCCCACGTTCTCTAAACCAACACACTCTATGGACTCATTGAATCACCACCACCTCCAGCCCTTTCTCCTTTGTGTGACTGAGAAACATGTGACCTTATCCTCCTTGCAGAGGCAGTCCCCATCTGGATGCATAGCTTGGTGAGAGAGCCCACTCCTCTCAGCTGGGGACCCTGGGCAGGGTGCAGTCTGCACAACTGTACATGGTGTCCCCGGGTCCCACTATAAGGAGTCATGCACCAGTTTGGCTAAATGACACTTCCCAGAGGAATGGTCCTTTTCCGCACGTGCTGCTCCCTCCTTTGCCTGGACAGTATGCCCTGGGAACTAAATGAGCCATCATGATGAGGTAGGGTTTTCATTAAAAAAAAAAGTAGAACTAGGGGTGAAAACCGGACCAAGAGGAAATAAAAGATGGATGTACATTTGGTACATTTTTCATGAGAACCTTTGGGACTCTGAAATTTGCTTTCCTCAGCAATGTGGAGTAATAGCAATTGCTACAGTTAATTAATGGCTATGACTTTTAGCATAGCAGTTTCCAAATGCCAGTCCTTGGGCCAAGTAAGTCCCTGATGAAGTGTCACTGCAAAGCGAAATGAGAAAAATAAGGGTAATGCAATACACTTGTGTCTGTGTAGGTATGATGCATATTACATAAATACGTACATATCAGTATAACTTTTCTAATTGCCCTTCTTGGGAAGAACTTTCCTTTATTCTGAGGCTATCTTCTCATCTTTAGAGTATTTTTTACATTCCAAGCAGCAACTCCAAAATTCTGGAACAACTATTGTATTTAGTAGATCTTATTTAATCATTTAACCAACATTCATTAAGCATCTACTCTCTGCCAGGCTCTAGGGGTGCCCCAGAGAATAAGATCAGCCAACTGCTGCTCTTACAGAGGTTACCTAGCAGGAAAGATGGGTACTGATGATGTTATAAGGAGCTCAAGGAACACTGTAGAGAGAAGCACAGGGTGATACAGGAGCATATGGCAGACAACCTCACCTTGCTGGGAGGATCTGGGAAGATTTCATTGAGAAAATGGCACTTAAGTCAAAACCTACAGGATGAGTAGGAATTTGCTGGATGAAGTGGCCCTAAGTGGCAGCAAAGAGTGAGGGAGGCTTGGGGAATAGAAGAAAGGTGGTAGCTACGTCACGGGAGCGCTTTACTGGTTTACATCTAGTCTCTGGCTAAATAGGAAAGTTCCCCCAGCACAGAGTAAGCGAGAATTAGACTCCTAGTCTGTGTCTCCAGAGGGTGCTCCTGACTCCTTGCAGCAAAGTCACCAACTAACACGTGTCTGACTGTACACTACCAAGCACTTTTTGATAAATAGTAAGTGTCCAATGAGTAAGATTCTGTCACTAGCTGGCAAGGTTGGGCAAACAGATGACTTTGCTGACTGCTCTGTGCTTCGTTTTTCTCACGTCTAGAATAAGGGGGTTAGATTAAATAAGCTCCAAGGCCTCTTCTGGGGCAAACATCCCATAATGATAAATGTATAACAGCTACCACTTATTGAGCATTTAAAATTTGAAGCCACTGTGCTAGATTTTTGTATCTGTATCATCAACAATGTCCATCACAGCCCCACAAGGGAGGTACTATTGCCACCATTTCTAGATGAGAAACCCTGAGACACAGAGCAGAAGTTCCAAGGTCACACACTAGTACGTAGCACATCCAGGATTCAAACCCAGTTCTGTCTGATTCCAAAATCCACGCTCTCTCCATCAGTCTGTGCACACCACCATGAAGTCGCATGATGTTCTATGATTCAGTCATGGTGTTCCACTGGTATTCTTCAGCCTGCCACTCAGAGTGTCTTCTGTGCCAGTCTTCTCCTTGGCTCTAATCAGACTGGCCTCCTGGCTGGTCCACTATACTCATCCCCCTGCAGTACTCTGCTTATGCTGTTCATCCTTGATCTCCCCATCACCACCTCCTTCTCCCACTAGAACGAAATCAAATAAGCAACTAGACAATGACCCAGAAACAAAACACACTGAGCATGGTCAGACAAGCACACGGGAGTATATATTTGAAGTTCCACTGGGCCTATGGAGCAGCCTTGGAATAGTAGAGGGAGGGACAAGATAAAGGTCTTGGTGGGCAGGTCAGCATCAAGGAGCTTCTGCAAGTGTGGCAACTGGAGCAAGTACAGTGGCACACCTGCAGTAGAAGACACAAAGATCCAGGCATGATGCTGGCCAAAAGTGGCCCAGGATATGGCAGTGGAATTCCTAGGACTGTGAAACTGGGTTGACAACTATAGCACTTCAGCCCTGACTAACAAGGCAAGAGACACCCCAAGAATAGAGCCCAAGATTGGAGCTTGGCCCCAAGGGACAAAGAAGGAGCCCAATTTATTGATAAAGGATGCCTTATATGAGCCAGCCTAACCAGAAAACATCCCAAATAGGAAGAGTTGTCCCAGGTGTTGGGACAATTTAAGTCTGATGTCTGGGACGGGGAACAAGTGAGATCATTACATTTATCTTGGCTACTTTGGTTCTAATCCTAGCCCTGATGCTTACTAGCTGGGTAACCTTGAACAAGTTGTTGGGAGACAATTCTCCAGGGGTCTCTCACAAGTTTTCATGTCTTGTGAGAGAGGCGCAGACTACCCTTTGTTCCAGATTTATCTTTTCAAGGACACTTGGATAATAAACAGCCTTGAAGATAGTTTCCCTTTGGAACAAAAATCAAGAAGGCTTACTGACCTTTATAAAAGACTTGGGTTCACTAAGCTCAGGATTCCTCTTCTGTAATGAAGCCCACCTCATGTGCGGGTGTCATCTTGTCCACTTTGGATATTTACTCAACAAATTCTATTCTTTCCTTCCACCATCTCATCTCAGAGACATGGTATGGGGATCATAAAAAGGGCTTACTATAAATGCTAATGTGCTCCATTATAAATAATTATTATTAGCAATACAAACTCTACACCTTCTTCAAGACCCAGCTCATTTCTTTATCTCCATGATGACCTTTTCAAATACTCCACGACAGAGGTTAGTCACATACTTTACACATATCATCAAAAATTTTGATGCTTACTTCTTGAGTGTTATTTTTAGCTCCTGACTTGATGATTAGTGGTCGAGAGAAGGGATCAGATCTGCCTCCTCTGCTGGATCAGGCATCTACACTTAGCTTTATGGCAAAGATGCCCAGTCAACACTGGTAAATTGACTAAGTCTCATATGTCACCATTCTACATACCTATTACCAAGAGAAGCTCAAGAAAAGTCAATAGGAAAGAATGTTAATTGTTTCTAATCAGTTTTACTGTCTCCGTGATACGGGCTTTATAGCCTGGAGAAAGGGCAGCTTGGTAAAAGCTGTTTGTGGGATGGCAAGCCCATTGAACTTATCTGAAAGGCTGATTTAGCAGTTAATGTGTTCATAGGATATTTGCATCAAGTGTATTATTAAGCACAAACCTAAGTATTTATATATGCAAAGTAAACTGCAATAATTCGTATAAGTTCTTTCCAGCAACTCAGCGTGTGGAACAGACCATCTGGCCACCTACAGGAAACAGTCAGGGTCAAACCTCAGAAGCCACATCTTTGCTCTGTTCCTGGGATCTCTGAGCCACAAAACATGTCTTCTAGTCCTAAAAGATATTATAGTATTAAGTTCCGAGCTATTATGGTCAGCAAGCAATAACTTTTATGAGCCAAAGCAAAACTAAAGCAATAAGAGCCAAAATTAAGCTGATACTACAAACAGTTATTATATTAGTGCCATCATCATACACATTTGGAGTATCCAGGCAGTTTATTCCCTCCAAGGCACTTGTCCTGCAAGGTGGGTAGTGGTGCCTTGCTCATGGCCTCACGGTCTAACAGCTATGCACCATAGACACATGGTTAACTAAGAGCTGGGAATGCTCTCTCAGTGAGTTATACCAAAGATACTAAACTGTTTCTACAGAGCCCCAGCACAAATCCAAAACGCTACTGTCATTCAGTAAGATAGTCCACAAAGTAATAAGAATCTGTCATTTCACAAGCCTGCAAATGAGCATTTGCATTCTCAGAAAGTGCCTAAACGTGGAAATCTCTCTGTGTTAGAATCTGGCCACATTTCAGCACTTCATCTCCTGTGAGTAGAGAGAATAAAGGAGGGTACTGTGGGGGATCAGAATTTGCCACCCCAAAATGTGTCTCCTTGGCTTGATTATATTTAAAAAAACAAAAGACTCTGAAAGAAACTTTGACCTTCTTCCTAACTGCCTAAAGGAATTTAAGACAGAAGGCCTGTTCCAGCAAGGAGGTAATATCATAACTATAGTATAATATAAACTAGGTGTGATAGACAGGGAGGAACCTAACAAGGGCGATTTAATCAAAGTCCTCTCCATCTCTCATTATCTTTGCAACGCATGGTCAACATTTGTTTATCAAACATTTGCTTTTCTTTCTATGGCCATGTAAATTTCCTTCTGCCCCTTTGAAGTCCCAAACCACTACACCCAACACCCTCCTTTGTCTTTAGCAAGAGATAGTATTTAAGGCAATGGCTTCAGCCATTTTGGCAAGTTATTCAGATTTCCTGGGTTTCTCCTATCTATACATGTTTTAAGCTTTGTTTTATTTTCTCCTGTTACTCCATCTAATGTCAACTTAATTCTGAGATCTGCCAGGAGGACCTAAAGGGTAAAGGAATAATTCTTCCTCCCTTACACACTACAGTGAGAATCTTCCGGTCCCCTTATCTCCTATGCTCTGTACTTATCATTCCCCATGTTCCTTACCTTGGATTTTCAAAAAAAAAACAGGGCTCTGGGGTAACATTCAACCTGTGAAATTAAGTGAAATCATGAACATAATGTGTCTGGTGCATTATAAGTATTCACTGAATGTTAATTCACTTCTCTCTTTCCTTCTGCCTAAAGAAACTAGAAATTAAGGATAAGTGCCACCAAACCCAAGAGGGCAGTGACAGTGAGAGACTATAGTCCACTTCATCATATGCTGCCTCCATCCCAGCCAGCCACGTGTGGGACAGAGGCCAAGGGGGAAACCTAGGCATCTGTTACCACTAGAGATGGGAAAACGTATTCTTTAAAAACCTGAGTTGTGAAAAGATCCACTCAGATTGATAGATCCTAATCTTCCTGATAGGTTCAGGTTATCTCTAGGGAGATGACACATCCTATTGAGAGTGTTCACTCGGGCCGTCAAGAACTGGAATGTCGCCATCTCTTTCTTTCACCAAGGTATAAGGGATCTGCAATGCGATTGAATGCTAGTGAGCTAGACTGACAGCCAGCCTTGACCATTCATAGTTGTACACTTGTCACCCAGAGACATTCCTAAAACACTCTCCACGTCCAATACTTTGTTTCTAAGCTGCGTTTGCTTAGAGGAGCCAAGGCAGAACGATGCCAGATGGCCACACAGCAGAATCGGTCCAAGCCAGAAAAGTCCAGGATGGCGATCGGGTGCCAGGCGCAAAAGGAAAAATGCAAAAGGTGCTGTGCACACGAAGGGAAGATCTGAGCATGCGCCAAATGCCGCTGCCCCAAGCAATGTCGTGGAGACCCTGCCCCTTCACGTCTCATAAGAACTGTGCTCACTTTCCCTTTGGGGAAAAATTATTTTAGAGCACGAGCTCTGCCTCCTCCATTCATTAATCAATGAATAAACTTTCTACTCTGCTATTCCAAACCCAAACCCAGTCTCGTTCTATTGGCGCCAGCGGCTCCGGGCAAAAGGACCCACTTGCAGGTCGCCGGCCCCTTAGGGCTCAGTAACACATTGACAACCTCCAAATAACCCTCTATGCGGTCACTCCCATGCAGGCAGCCAGGCCAACCATGCCACCGCCGCCCGGCTGGGACCAGAGCAGACCTCTGACACACCCTTGATTGATGAACACTGCAGAGTTAATTAAAAATCAGAAACAATGGGACTGATCTTCTCACAAACCAATATATTGTTGTTGTTTTTTATGCCTAAAAGGTGAAATTCTAAACTTGGGCAAGTCAAAATGCTCTCTCTATAAATTAAGTACAATTTTGCCTGACAGCAGATAGCAGATAATGTCAAGTATAAATAGCTTTGAGAGCTTAAGATGAAAAGCCCAGTTCTCTTCGCTGTTTGTGATGTTATTTTGCAGAAATCCTCGGTTCCTGCCTTCCTCTTTTTTCCTGTGTCTTCCTCTTCCTCCATCAGAGGAAAGAGAGCTGGAGCGAGTGCTCAGGGCCGGCGTCTCTGGTTTGCCAGGGGGGAAGGAAAGACGAAAACGAGACTCTGAGTTCAGCTCTGAATTTAAGTCACCGAAGTTTAAAGATGACTTGGAAGAAATTAACCTCTTAAAACCAAAACTTCAGATAAGGAGCAATTTTGTGACTGGAAGTATGAGAGCGACTTGTGGTACCTGCCACACAAATGTTGATGTTTTAATGAGTGTTTTTGCTTCTTTTATTCAAGGGCCCTGGAATGCTTTAGGATGAAAGGCCCCAGGAGCCTGAAAGGGATTAATGACAGGCTTTGGGTGTGATTATCCTCCCACTGAGCCACCTGCAATCTAGAGGGCAGAGGTGAGTTTTCAGCCTGAGGCACTCAGGTGACCTGCAGTTTTTGCTGCTTCAGAAAACCTCCCCAGGAATGACCAACAGCACCAAGAAAAGAGGAGGGCAGGGAGACCAATAACACTCAGAACAAGCGTAGCATGGGGGAGACTGACCACGTTGCCAGATGGTGTTCTCAGTACCTTTCACTTCATCCTGACAACAGTATGATTTTCCATGTTCCAGATGAGGACACGGAGGCACACGGAGGTTAAGTAACTTGCTCAAATTTAAACATCTTAGAAGTGGTACAAGACAGGATTTCAATCCAAGCAGGCTGATTTTGGAAACTAAGCGCATGACAGAAAGAGAGACAAAGCTATTTAATCCTGTCCATTTCATAAGACTTGACCAACTCTTGACCAAGGCGGGAATAGAGCCCCCAGACTCCCGAGCTCGTTCCTCCATCAGTACCCCTGGTCTTGTCATTGATGAATGCCAGTCCTCTCCACTGTGCCCAAGAAAGCATGCGAAAGGAAGCTCAGGAAAATCAGGGGATCTGCTGGGCATCTGTTCCTCGAGTCTGTCTAAGAAGCTGCTGTGTCAGGTCAGATTGAAAGATCTAACAGCTAGAGGCTGAAGGAGGACTGCATTTAGCTCGGGGTGTAAACTTGCAAATACAGACAAAGTGGAGCTCATTTACAGGAGCAACAGGATGGTGAAAGATCAGGAGACTCCAGCAAATAGGGAATTGTGAAGGGACTAGAGATAGCCTGGAAAAGAAAAGACTCAGAAGACACAAGAGCTAAATTCAAAGATCTGATCTGTTTTCATGGGAAGAGGGATGAGGCCCTGCCTGGTGACCCCAGGGGCAAGAATTTTCACAAAGGCAAAGAAGCTAATTTCAGCTAATGCTCAGAGTGGTCCAAAGACTCCTGGACTGCCTAGGCTGAGTAAAGGTATCTAAGCACCAACTAGAAGACCAACAGCATCCTTGTTAGTAACACATCCTTTCACTTCTAAAAGAATCCTGGTTTGGATCTAAATTACTGGTCACTAGATAGAGGGAACACAGCCCCTCAGCTCCTTGGATAACTTGTGTAGGTTTCAAAGCATCTCCAAGCATGTAATTTTCAAATTTGCATATACAAGACTTTTTGAGATAATAATCCTGTTAATGCCTTGTCAGTAAAAGGATTATACTTTTTATCTACTTTTACATCATTTCAAATGTGGTAATTGAACATATTCCTTCCCAAGCTTGCTCCATGTTGCTCTATCTGTGAGCTCCAACCAGCAGAGGAA
This sequence comes from Equus quagga, assembly GCF_021613505.1. NCBI lineage: Eukaryota > Metazoa > Chordata > Mammalia > Perissodactyla > Equidae > Equus > Equus quagga. Next base: position 44,734,229 of record NC_060267.1, read on the forward strand.
ACAAGCCCAGGAATGTTGTTCTCAATGGAAAAGGCAGGAGAGCTCTGTTTGACTTGGAATTCCAGGGCCTGTGACAGGCAGGGTGGAGAGGGACTGAGCTCTGCGAGCGGGGTGTTCTTCGGGGCCTAGGGAACTTGGTGAAAGAATCGAGTTCAAAACAAATGAGAGGGAAGGCAGAAGGAGCAAGTGAGGACCAGGCCTGGAGCCTCTGTGTGCTGGTGGAAAACAGGCTCAGGGATGCCGCTGTCCTTTCCTTTTCCAGCTTCTTCTTGTTGTTGTTACTTTGTTTTGCTTTGTGCTTTTTTTTTTTTTTTAAGAAAATGTATCACAAGCCTAGGGTTAAATAGTAATTTTTAATTACGGTTTATAGGGAGGGAGGAATTAAGAGAAAAAGCAAACCAAAAAAAACGAGAGAGAGCCTCTTAGGAGACCACAGTCAAGGAAAGTCATACAGGAAGATGAAATAACTAGAAGCTCATGCAGTCTCCGGTGCCAGACAATGCCGCCTCAATCAGAGGGCCAGGCTCTCTAAAGTTTCCTCCTAGTTTATGAAGCTGCGATTCTAGCAAAGAGGAACTTGGGTCCATGCAGTGTGAGAGAACAGGGGCCGCTCGGCTGGGAGTCGCCTTGTCCCCTGCTTGGATTTGGGACCGTAACTTAATCACCTCCCCTCTTGGAGCCTCAGGGTCCACATGAAACCTTTAGGACAGATGTTCCCAAGGCCCTTTCTAACTGTGAAGTTCAGTGATTGGGGGATTAAAGTCTAAAGGAGCTTGAAATTGCCCTGGAAATGCCTTCCTTCAGGTGAAGTAATGAAATGGGGAGAATGCAGGAAGGGAATTTGCCCATGAACGTCTTGAAGTGTTTGTGAAAAGGAACAGAGCTGATGAGAAATGTAAGCAAGGAAGCCCCCAGACTTTTCCAGGGGATCAGTTACCTCTGTCCCACTCCATATCTTGTGATTACCAATGAGGGGGGCAAAAGCAGCCTCAGACGGCCCCTGTGTTCTGGAAATTGCCTCAAAAAATGACATGATGGGGCACCGGCCCGGTGGCATAGCCATTAGGTTCATGCACTCTGCTTCAGTGGCCCAGGGTTTGCAAGTTCTGATCCCAGGTGCAGACCTACACACTACTTATCAAGCCATGCTGTGGCAGGCTTCCCACATATAAAGTAGAGGAAGATGGGCATGGATGTTAGCTCAGGGCCAATCTTCCTCAGCAAAAAGATTAGGATTGATGGTAGATGTTAGCTGAGGGCCAATCTTCCTCAAAAAAAAAAAAAAATGATGCGTTGGGGGCCAGCCCCATGGCATAGTGGTTAAGTTCAGTGCACTCTTCTTCGTCAGCCCAGGTTCTCGGGTTCAGATGCCCAGTGCAGACCTATACCACTTGTCAACCATGCTGTGGTGGTGACCCACATATAAAGTGGAGGAAGATTGGTGCAGATGTTAGCTCAGGGCTAATCTTCCTCAAGCAAAAAAAATAGGAAAGATTGGCAACAGATGTTAGCTCAGGACGAATCTTCCTCACCAAAACAAAAAAAAAAATGATGGGTGGTAATGGTGACAACTGGTAGTGTCCCTTCTCCTGAAGGACCGAAGGAGGCACAGATAGGAGACCTACATGTCATCAGCTGATTTTGTCATTAGCCGGGTCAGGCTTCAAGCTCCATGGACCAGGTGTACAAGAGGGTTACCCAACACCACAAGTTCTGTAGACGGGGAAATCTGGCAAAACATGGAATGGACAGGGGAGGTGTCCAGGTAGAAATATTCATAGAAGACCCTGAAAGCACCAGGAAGCCAAAATAGTTGGGGACTGGTTATCTTCCCCCAGGGAAATTCTGTTCTGGGGTCCCCAACAGCACCACAAACACTGCCAGTTGCCACCTAAATGCCTGCCAGGAGCCATAGGGGATCTGGCAAAACAGTGACTGGTCGGTGCAAACACAGAAGTGTAGAGTGAGAGGGCCACATTCATGCACATCTCCTCTTGCTTCCGAAGAGCAGGTTTGAGTCTGTGTTGCTTTGGAGGGATTGACAGCACAGTCTGTGAGCTGCAGCCCTAGGGCCACGGAGGGGGCATGTCCCCGAAAGTGCTCTGTACAGCAATCCTTCCTGGAAGCCAGCAAAGTACATGATGCTCTGAAGGTAGCTGATTCCTATCTCTGGGCAAGAAACCCTCAATAAAGACCCACGCCCTTAGGAGAGTGACATCGTGACGGGACTTGTGTGTACTGAAGCCTGTGTATCCGGCTCTCCAACGGCCTAGCTTTTATGTACGCTGTCTCAGCGGATGCTTATGACAAGCCCGGGAAGTAAACAGAAATGATACTATCACGTCCATTTTAAAAATAAGAAAACTGAGACTCAAAGTGACCTAAGGACAGATTCCAGCTCCCAGGGCTGACGAGTGTCAGAGCATAGACTTTGGTGTCTAACCGAACGAAAGTCAGTACTTCAAAGAAGAAAGAAAGGAGGTCTAACCAATCCTCTCTGCTTTGCTTCAGAATCTGCTTTCACTCCTCCCACTGCAGATAGAATGCCCAGGGAGAGAAGGGCGTGCTCTCCTGCGTGAGAGGCTCCAAATCCCCAGCAAATCCCTCACCTCTCCCCTGCTCCCACCCCACGCTCGCGCAACCCCACTGCCCGGGCTCACACTGGTGGAAAAGTTAATAACAACTCCCACTGCACCCAGGCACCAATTAGTCCTGCAAGTATTGCACACCCACGCAGTCCTCGCAAGCCCTGCAGGGCTTTATGGCCACAGAGAAAATGCTGTCTTTATTCTCAGGGAATTTACAGTCTTCAGAGGAATTAGGAGAAGATGCGTATCAGGTTACACATGGCATCACATGCTCCACAAGATGCCAGGATTAATAGGAGTCCATGAAATCTAAATATAGGTGGACAACGTCTCGGCCAGGGGAAAATCGTTAGGGTTTGGTCATACCTCTATTTCTAAAGCTAATTGCTTGAACAAGTATATTTGTCTTGCTCGCTGCCATTAGGAAATAAAAAAACGTATTTGCATATTTTCAAAGGCAGGCTTAGATTTTGTGAGCCTTGCATTTACTATGACTACAAGTAATATACTGCACAATTCCTTTTAACCTTTTTAATTCCTTCTCTGTCAATTATGACTATTAATAATAATAAGTTCTATTAATGAGATGTTTACTCTGTGCCCGGCACTATGAAATATTCTATATTTATTATCTCATTTAATTCCCTCAAGGACCCTGTGAAGTAGCTGTCATTATCTCCACTGTTCAGATAAGGAAACTGAGAACTAGAGAGATTTTGAATAAACTGGCTCAAAGTCATGTAGCTTATAAGTCGAAAAAGTAGATTTGACCCAAGGCCTGTCTAAATCTAAAACTCTTAAGAAGCTGACATTTCCTCATTTTAGCTTTATGACATCCTTATGAAGGAAGTAGGAAAGGGTTTATGAAACCTTTTAAAGATGAGGAAACAGATTATTCACTGTTTCAATGACTTACCTGAGAGTTTCGGCGCCAACCCTGCCACTCCATTCTCCTTACAATCCATCCCCTCATCTTCCTACAGTAGCAGCAACTCCTTACATCAAGAGGGAAGGCCAGAATATTACAACCAGTCTTGAGGCTGAAGTGTAAGCAGAAGTGCCATCCACGCATTTTTGAACCATTCTTTGCTACACGGTTAGTATCACATCCAAATGTTAGAAATAGTACGCTTTACCCAGCAGAGCAGGCAGATGGCTTGGAATCTTCAAAGTCAAGCTGGAAATGACCCACGTTTGAGAAAACTCCTGCCCTGGAACTCTCTCAAGCCACATGATGCCAGAGATGGATGGAACCTTGAGCAGACTCCCATGAGTACTGATCCACTTAAAACTGGCAGTTATGTTGGAATCAATGATGACTCAGCAGGCTCCAAACCCCACTGGAATTCCTCTCCACCAGCCCTGTCCACTCTCAGTTTGCCTCCATGGAGATTCACCGTCTCTGAACTTCTGCCATATTTGTTAATCATCCTAGCAAGGTCAGCGAAACGTGTGTCCAGGCCACGGTACTCCTGCTTGCACAGAACTCCCCCGAGAACTGCGGTCCTGCTGTAACTTATCAGAAAGTCACATGTCACAAGCTATATAGTCACATCCTCAGGTTCCTCGTGGGTAAAACAGTATTAATAAATCCACCTAACTGCATTATAGGGATTAAATGAGGCAATGAACAAAAAGCCCATAGCACAGTACCTTGTAAGTAGGTCAATGAATATTAGCTAGCCAATATTATGTTATACATTACATTATATTACAAATAATAATATAATACTATTTATTATTATTATTACTACTGATGAGGAACTTAAGTACGTTGAATTTAATTAAGGAGAGTATGACTAATCAGTATGCAATTGGATTTTTTTTAACTCTGAATTGGATCATTTCTCAGCCAAGCAATGACTTAAGAAAGAAAAAGACGAGAGGTGGAATTATTCATACAGTCAGTTTGCATCATGTTGCGCCTGTGATGTCTGAATGGATCGGGGAAAGAAGGCAAGGTTGGGAGCCACCTACCTTTGTGTGTTAGAGAAAGGAAGGCTTGCATGAAGAGGTTGTATTTTTCAGACCTTTGCTCCTTTACTCACAGAATCCCTACATAGCCAGTTGTTCCATGTCAAAAATTAAAAGCAATAAGGCTCAGAGAGAACATGCCTTCCTGAAAGTGTGTGTATGAGCTGAGGGTGAGGATGTGAGTTGAAGCAATTTCCATTTCTATCACTGTATTAGTTTCCTAAGGCTGCTGTAACAAATTAACACAAACTTGATGGCTTAAAATAGCAGAAATTTACACTCTTGGATTTCTAGAGGCTCAAGTCTGCAAGCTGTTTCATTGGCCCAAATCAAGGTGTTAACAGGGCTGCACTCCCTCTAGAGGCTCAGGAGCGAATACTTCCTTGCCTCTTCCAACTTCTGGTGGCTGCCAGCATTCCTTGGCTTGTGGCCACATCACTCCAGTCTGTGCCTCCATGGCCACATTGTCTTCTCCTCTTCTCTGTGTGTCAAATCTCGCTCTGCCTCCCTCCGATAAGAATGCACGTGGCTGCATTTAGGGCCCACCCTCATGATCCAGGATAATCTCCCCAACCCAAAGCCCTTAATTTCATCATATCTGCAAAGTCGTTTTTTGGCATATAAGGTGACATTCACAGGTTCCTGAGATTAGGACGTGGATATCTTTGGGGGTTGGGGGTGCATTTTGAGCCTACCACAACCATTTTTTCTGCTAAACTCTGCACCCAGTTCTGTTTATTATACAACTTCCACCAGACCCAGAAGGGGAGATCTTGGAGATGCTGCTGAGACGGCTACTCTCCTTGACTTTCAAGAGGTTTTTCTCCAGAGCACCACCCAAAAGCTTCAGACACCAGAACAATCTGCGCTCATTCGATCCCTTTCGAGTCAGTAAATGAGAACTGAGCAAGCACCTGTGTTTCAGACACCGCAGGAATTTCAGAGATGAGGAAAGTAGACCTTTTGCCCCCAGGAATGAACCAGGTGCAACGAGTGGACACAGTGGTCCCACTTTGTGAACAATAACAGAACAAACGAGAGATCAATTGTAATGAAGACCAGAAGCCACAATGGGACAAAAGCCCTGGTCCCAAAAAGATCTAACGCCAGCTCCAGACATATCCACATCTACTCTCAAAACATAGTCAGGAACTGTTTAGGGGTCTCTAGACACTTTTAATATTTTGGGGGAGGGATGTCAGAAATAATTTAAAATTCATGGAAAAATTGCAAGAATAAGAATAATACAAAGAATAGCCATCTACCCTTTGCCCAAATTTACCTATTGTTACAATTTTACCTCATTTGCTTTATCATTTGCACTCTCTCATTCTCTGTCTCATAGATAAACTTTTCTAAAGCTTCTGATAATAAATTCCTTAAATACTTTATTGTGTATTTTTTAAGATTAAGGATATTTTCTTACGTAACCATAATGCAGTTATCAACTTTACTAAATTTAGCATTGATGCAATACTTTTACCTAATCAAGCGTCAGGTTTCCAATTCTGTCAATTGACTCAGTAAAGTCCTTTCTTTTTATTTTCATTCTTTCTCCAGCACAGAATCCAGACTAGGATCTGATATTGCATGTAGTTGTCTTGTCTCATTAATTTCCTTAATCTGGAATATTTCCCTAGCTCCTTGCCTTTTGTGACATTGACATTTTTGAAGAATACAGTCCAACTTTTTTTTAATATAAAGTGACCATTTTGGATTTGCTCAGTGTTTTCTTGTGTTTAGATTCAGGTTACACAGTCTCCACCTGAACACCACACAAGTGACGCTATGCCCTGCTCAGGGTTTCACATCTAGTGACACACAATGTCCATCTGCTCTTCATTGGTCATGCCAATTTTAACCACCTGGTCAAAGCGTCATCTGATTTCTTTACTGTACAGTTACTTTTCCCCTTGTAATTAATAGGCAATCTATGGGAAGACACTTTAAGACCATCAGAATAGTCTGCGTCTCATCAAAAGTTTCCCTTATATGCAGTGTCATTCATGATTGCAATGATTGTGTAAACCTGTCTTTACTATAATAGTTGCAAAATGATGATTTCCCAACTCCAGCGTGCCTTCCCCATTTCCTAGTCCTCTCCTTGCTTTGTGCAGTAAACAAGAGCCTTCCTTTCTCCCTTGTTTGTTTGTTTACTCTATCTGCCTATGTGTTTATCAATATGAGCTCATTAATTCCTGTTTTCTCCAATGGTTTATCATTCAATGCTGTACTAACCAGCAGAAATCCCTTCCAGGTGGTTTGTGTATCCTTGTAAAATGCCCCTCATCATATTTTTTTCAAGCATTTCTTTACTTTCTGGCATAATGCTCCAAGTTCATCTTGTACCTACCTTGTCCCAGTTCTGGAATTGGCCATTTCTTTGAGGAGCTCTTAGTATTACAGGACAAGATTTGAGCGCTAGGTGCTCATTGCTACTGGGGAGTCTTTGCTTCTAGGCCCTTTCAGTAGACAAAGCTAGAAAAAATATACGTGTATTTATACATATACAGATAAATTTAATACACACCTACATAGTATACATATACATACACACAAATATATATACATGGGCACAAATGTATATATACGTATACATATGTGTGCATATATATATATATATACATACACACACATATATGAAGTCATGAGTTCACACTGATGCCTCTAATTCCAATCCACCCCCATAGAGTCCCTTCTTGCCTTCCCCCATTCCACATTCTGATGTCCCTTTCCCATATGGGAATTCTAGCTCCCAACAGCATTAACACATTTGCATTTGCCCAGTGTCACAATGCATCTAAAATAGTTCCAATACTGCATGGCACATCACCACAGGATGAATAAGGTCTACATACTAAAAAGAGCTCAGGAGTTGGGTGCAATTCTCCCTCACTCAACCTCACCCAAGACAGAAGGTAAATGGTCAAACGCTATGTTCATGAGTTCCTGGAATTTGCTCTTTCTTTTGCTTTTTCCCCTTCAGTGTAGTTGTAGTATTTATCTGAAAAACAATTAGGTTCGTTTCAATTTGTTTTCAGTTTAAGGTTTTTCTTTCCCTTCCCATCTTGTTTTAATTTTACTTTCAAATGCGTACAACATTAATGTGCTTCCAAAAGTCAAAACTATACAAAAAATATTATTCTCAGACAAGCGTCACTCCCTCCTGAATCACTGCCATCCTCTTCCTCCAGTAAGGAATCAGCCTCATTGTATTCTGGTTTGTCTTTCCTGTGTTTCTTTCGGTAACAATAAGCAGATATATGTATGTTTTATTTCCCCTTCTTTCTTACACCAAAAATAGCATACTATATACCCTCTTTAGCACTTTCCATTTTTTCAGTTAATATTTCCTGAAAATCATTTCACGTCAGTTCATAGAAATCTCCCTCGTTTTGTCTTTTCGGGTCTTTTTTTACACAGTTGCACAGTACTCCATTGTGTGTATGTACCATATTTTATTCACTTACTTTCCTGTGCTTGGAGATTCAGGTAGTTTGCAATATTTTACAATTACAAATAGTGCCGCAATGAATACCTTTGTGCATACGTATCCTGATATTGACAGAGGCGCATCTTCAGGGTAAATTCCTAGAAGTAGGATTTCTGTGATCAAGGGATAAAAGCATACGTAGCTTTGTTAAATCCTGCCAAATTCTCCTCCGTAGGGCTGGGACATATTGAAGTCCCACCAGCAATGAATGGAAGTGGCTGTTTCCCCATAGCCTCATCAACAGAGGATAATCGTCAAGCTTTTGAATTTTGCCAATCTGACGGATAAGAAATGATACCTCATTGTAGGTTTAATTTGCATTACTTTTACTATAAGTGAAGTTGAACAGCTTTTCACATATTTAGGGCCACTTACATGTCTGTTTTTGTGACTTACCTTTTCCTGAATTTTGCCTTTTTTTCTATAGCAATTTTGGTCTTTTTTCGCTGTTAATTTTTAACAATTTCTTTGTACATTAGGGACATTGGCCTTTTATGTGTTATATGCATTACAAATACTTTCTCCCAGTTTGTGACTTGTTTTCTATTCTGTTTATGGTGATTTTTGCCATGAAGAAGTCTTGTTTTTTTTTAATGCAGTCAAATTTATCAGCCTCTTCTTATCTAGTATCTAGATCTTTAGTCATAGTTAAAAACTTTTATTTACGCCCAGGTTGTAGAGGAATTCACCCTTGCTTTCTTCCTGTACTTGTATAATTTCATTTTTTACCTTTGGATATCTAGTCCATTTGAAGCTTATTCTGGTATATGGTATAAAAAAATGGATATAATTTATATTTTTCTAAATGGCTATCCAATTTGTCCCAATGCCATTTGTTAAAAAGATCATCTTTGCCCCATTGACTATAGATCTCACTTTTGTCATGTCCTGGATGTCTATATGTAGCTGTGTTTATTTCTGGATCATCTCTTCTATTTCATTGGTCTGTTTGTCTAGTCACGCACCAATATCACACAGTTTTAATTACACAGGCTTTGCAGCATGTTTCAATATCTGTTAGGGCTAGCTCCCCCCCGCCCCCCGAACTCTTTTTATCCAGTGTTTTCCTAGGTAGTCTTGCACATTTGTTTTCCCATATAAACTTTAATATCAATTTGTCTTGCTCTTTCAAAATACTCATTGGTATTTGTATTAGGATTATACTAAATTTATAAATTAACTTAAGGAGAACTGACACCTTGATCAAGTTGAGACGAGCTGAGAACAAGGCACATTCTTCCTTTTAACTTATTGATACTTTAGATCTGATGCTCTTTCTTAGACATTTACTTGGTATTTTAGCTTATTAAATAAAATAATACATACTTATTAAGCAGCTATGATGTCCTCAGCACTATATTAAGCACAATAAAAGTAAAGAAATAGGTTCTGTCCTCAAGCAGCTTAGAATTCATGAGAGAAACAGGCTCATACCCTAAAGCAAAGCCAGCAGTTCAGGATCCCATGTAAAGAAGCTCCCCATTGTAAGCCAGACCATACACGCTACCCAAGTTCAGAGGAAAGGGAGAGAAATGAGGGCTAGAATAACAAGGGAAGACTTTGGGTTGAATTGAGACTGAAATCATGTGCCCTGAAGCTTGTGTGGGAATTAGATGGGGTGGCAAGGAAGAGGAAGGAATCCCAGTGAGGGGCACCCAGGTAAAAGCTCAGAGATGGACCGAGCGTGACATGTCTCCCTGGGCGGAAAGCCCCCAGCCAGGCTCTTAGCTGGAATACTGGGGAAGACGCCATCCTTCTCTTCAAGTCTAAGTTATGTCTCACTGTTAATAGCACCCAAATCCTCATCATGTACATGATAAAATTACTGGAGTGAACATCTACTAGGTTTCCAGTTAGTAGTCCTTTAGAATAGCAATTTCCACACATCGTTACCTTTTCTGGGAATGGTCTAGAGCTGTGTTATCCAATACTGTAGCTACCAAACACGGATGGCTACTGAGCCCTTATAATGTGGCTAGCACAACCAAGGAAGTAAATTTCTAATTTTATTTCATTCTAAATTTTTAAAATAGAAGCCATGTAAAATATTTTTCCATTGAACCCAACTTTATTCATTTGGGGGAGGATTACATTATTTTTACTGCATAACATATCGTGGTATGTTGCAGTGTGTGTGTCTATTTCACTTTTTTTAATGTGGCTACCAGAAAATTTTAGATTACAAATGTGGCTCATTTAGTATTTCTCTTTCACAGCGCTGGTCTAGAGTCTTACAACCCAGCGTGGTCTGATTAGCATCATGTGGGAGCCACCCCAGGCCTTCAGAACCTGATAGCTTACTAAGATGCCCAGGTGATTCTTATGTGCAGTAACAGAAGCACTGATGTGGATGACTCAGAAGACAGCCGGGCCTCTGGCAGATACCCCAGAGTGGCCCCTGTCCTTCTGGGGGCGGGGGCAAGAGACAGGGGAGCAGCAGGAGATCCTGGCCTGCCACTGTGATGTCACAGAGAAAACTTCATATGTCAGCCAGCCCCACCCAGACTGGTGTCCTGGCTGCAGGACATCCTTTCCAACCTCTCCAGCGCACCTCACACCACCTGACCCCTCTGCTGGCAAGAGGGGACCTGATTCATCTTCAGGCTAGATACTCATTCCACACAACCAATTAAGAGAGCAGAAGAGCAACTGAAACATCTTTGCCTCGGACTTCAAAAGTGAATGAGCAATCCCTCCAAACTGACTCAAAATGTTTGTCTCACCCAGAAGGTAGGTGCCTGGATTTTTGAAGTCTCATGAATATCTCACATGTAGTACCCTTAATGTTGGATTTGTAACGCAGGTTATACAAATTCATCAATTTAATTTATTTTACTTGCTCATGGTAAGGAGCTTGGGAATACACTGTAGGATTATACAAAATGGAATAAAAAGTGGTTACTCAAGCCCAGTTTTTATTGATAAACCTGGCAATGTCCATACCTTGGCCTCTTGCTGTTTCCATATTCTTCCATTAAAACTTCCATTTCTTCCTCCTTTGCCTCTTCATCTCACTTTTCCTCTCTGCTCCCAGGACTGCTAGGAGCCCTCTAGCACGTCTTTTTCCCCTCCATCTGTCTGATTCCTGTTGCCAAAATCTGGTCCCTGGTAAAAGGCCCAGTGGTGGTAGCAACGATAGAGATGTATATCATTCTAGTGAACTGAAAGAGCAGATGGTAAGTTCTCTGCCAGAGAGTGGTGAGGCATCCCCATGGTCCTGTTGAAAGCCAGCTCTGATCTGGAACTAAGGAGGAGAACACAACCTTCGGCTCTTTCTGGTCTCAGAGAATCTGGGAGAATCTGCAGGGATCCTTCCAGACCCAAGAAGACCTTCACAGCCAGCAAAGATGTCTTGGCTTGTTTAGGGTAAAATGCACATCTGGAAGTGACTTGCCTCCCATTTGAGAAAGTTGGGATCTTCCAACTTTCAGCTCAAAGGGTTACTAAAAAAGCAAAAGTTCTTTCTCATATCATGCCTCTCTCACGAGAGGAAAAAAATGAAGCTTCGAATTAGCCAGAGAAACAAAAGACACACACGCACGCACATAGAGTAATGTGGTGTGCTGTTCATGGATCGGAAGTTAAGATCTCAGAAGAACAGGATAGGACCTAAGAAAGAGACACTTCTGGGACTGCAGAGAAGAGCTAGTGGTTCTGAAGAGCCCTCAGAGTATGGACTCAGCCGGCTTCTCTAGTTCAGAAGCACCTGGAAGTGAATAGATCATAAATAGGAGAATCCTCAGAAGTTGATAGGAACATGACAGAAAAAGCCAGCCATAGTAAATTTTTTTAAATTGGTCTGTGAGGAGAATCACAGAGGCAATATGGGAGGCAATGAGTCTGGGCATCAGTATGTATCTGTGAAGTATAAACTACACTTAATCCATTGTCTCCTTCTGTGTGAGTTTCCATCTTCTGGCGTTTTGAGGCGACTGTGCCTCCCCTTTACTGAGCGGCAGCCTGGCCATGAGTCAGGAGGTGTCGAATAATGACTCCACCCTTTCCTAGCGTGGTGGCCTTGAGCAAATCAAATGCTCCGAGTCTGATTCCCCAGGTCTGGAAGGGAGTGGCCACCTCTGCTTCAGGCTGGTTGTGAGGATTAAATGAGATGTTTGTGAAGAGTCTAGTGAGGTGTGTGGTACCCGGGCTCGGGTTCCCTTCCCCCTCCTTTCCATGTTCACTCTACCTCTTTAGATCTTCACAGCAGAAATGTGAAGGACAACTCTTTCTCCTAATTTCTCTCTGAAGAAACAGTCGCTCAGAGAGGCTATGTAACTCGGCCAAAATCATTAGTCCAGGCGCACGTGGAACAGCAACTAGAACTCACATCTGCTCAGGGTTCAAGGTACCGAAGTCTCATCTCTCAGATCCACGAAGTGAGGCAAAGACAGAGCCTGACTTTATAACTAGGGCCAGGGACCGGTACCTTTACCGGAAGGGCAGGGGGCTGGGAAATGCCAGACTTAGAGTCCCACAGCAACAGGCACCTCCTGCCCCTGGGCCTACAGGCCTTGGGGTGAGGAATTTACCCGACGACCCGGTCTCTGCACCCGCTTCTGCCACGCCTCGCCAGGGAAGCAGAGGAGCCGGCCGCCGCCCCATTGGGCCCAGCTCGGGGCCACGTGGCTGCCGCGCTCCTTGGGGTCCCCGACCCCGCGGCTCGCCCTCCCTGCGTCCTGCTCTCCCGGCTCCTCTTCTCTAGGGGGGCACCCGGGACGCGGTTCTCATCAGTGGGAGGAAGATGGAGAGGAACAAAAGCTCCGGCCTCAGCCCCACCCGCTCGGGAAGTGGGAGACGCGCGGCCGCTAGGGCGGGGCCGCGCCAAACAATTCAAAACACGCTCCCGGCGTGTCGCCATGGCAACGCGCGCCCGCTGCTAGGCAACCGGGGGCGCCGTAGTAAACCAGGAGGGGGGTGGTTACTCATCGACCAAGGGGGGCCGAGGGCAGCCGGGGGCACTAGGCTGGGCACGGGTACCGCCACTGCAGGGGGAGGGGGAGAAAGAGAGAGAGCAGGAAAAGAAGGAACGAGGGGCGCACGCGGAATGTAAAGGGGGCGGCCCAGCTCTGCTCCCCGGTGGCCGCGCCCTAAGCACCCCTGAGGGGCCACTCCCGCTAGGCCTCCATCCCGCCCCGCCCGGGGTCCCCAAGACCCCCAGCGGGCCCGAGGGCCCCGTCACCCGCGCGTGAGCGATTGCCCCACAGGATGTGCAGATGTGGCTGCCCCTCTGATTCACTCCAGCTGCTTGGGGCATGGAAGAAAGGCCGCTTCCTCTCCTGGAAATGACTGCATTCGCCAAAGCCCTCTAACAATCCCTTTAACAAGCGGAAAGGGAAAGGCGACAGAGAGGAGAGGCCCCAAAATACTTTTCTTTGGTCTTTTCCATTGAACCTAAGTAGAAGTGTTCCCAGAACTCAGGACCCATGTTAGGAAGACAGGAGTCCTTTATATTCTGTGAGCGTTTGGAGCCATGTGGACATTAAACACAGTTACAATTGAGATTAACCTGAAGCTGGGAAATGCCAAAGCTGTGTGTCTTATAGAGATGTTCATATTTTGGACGCTCAGCCTGGGCATTTTGGTGTCTTTACTCTTCCTTTCTGGGCTGGGAGGCCAATGTCAAAATATTCTGTGTGAAGACTTTAATTTTCTTCATCAGTGAATGAGTCAAATGTGAGCCATTGAAGTAAAAAATGTAATTAGAGCTGCAAAATCCTTGATGGTTCAAGATCCATCATCCAAAAGGGCCCTAAATTAGTAGGGAATCACGTAGCTTGGGAAAGGACATAACATTTCCAATCTGTCACTGGGTTTTGAGCAATCTGTTTGTACCCTGGTCTCTGTGAACTAAAGATAATGCTCGTTTATGAGATCATTGCTGTTTTCTGGCCTTAGCTCATCAGAAAGCAGGAATGTTTCCACAGGTGGGAGGAAATGGATTGGCAGAGGATCTGTTTGATGAAACTATGGGTACATCTGTGTAGAGAGGCGTAGGGTGTTCTGTGGACTTGCGGACCCTCTTTTTAGCTTCTCACTGCTCTCATGTATGAGAATCAGAAGGATTCGTGTCTCCTTTACTAATAGAAGGCTGTTTGGACACTTTATTCACATCTTCACTCATAGGCTTCCTAATTATATTCATGAGCCTCATTTCCATTACAAACTTCATTCATTCATTCATGGATGCTAGACAGTGCTAGGCTCTGAGACTCAACAATGAATAAAACATAGCTCCTTCTGTATCTAGCAACTTAAAGTCAAGTGAGCATAAACGACAAGGAACCCGTGTGATGAGTTGCATGAGAGAGGCACACATAGAACATGCAGGAACAGGGGCATGTAGATCAGAGCCAGAGACGTGGAAACATTAACACTCCATTCCAGCCTTCTGTCTACTGAGTCACAGAAAGGAGTTAGTTAATGGGACATGGGTCAGAAATCTGACTCCTGGGAGAAGGAGAGATACTTCTGCCAGGGAGGGCAAACAGACCTTTCTTGGGAGAAGATGCCAGTAGGCATATGTGGAAAAACCCCACTGATGCCTTACCCCCAGGCTTTGACATTAGGGAAGTGGTGTTCTATACCGTCTTCTCTGGCTCAGCGTTCTGACCATTGTTTGACTCACCTCTCGTCTACAGTGTACTCCCAAAACAATAAATTAAATTGCTGTTTTCAAAGTATGTGTGGATGTCCCAAGACCAGTTTCTCTTTATTCATACCTAGTAAATGGAGTTTTGTAGTATAGGAAACAGTGAGTGAGGACCTTAGTAAATATGGAGTAGTCCCACCCATTGGCTTTGTGATGTCATAAATGTCATAAATGTTGAGTTGCAGGTTTATCCCTGTGGGGTCATCCTGAAATGGTAACAGTCCAACACACCAAAGTGAAAAACTGTTTTGACATGTGCAATCTTCAGTCTGTGCTAACTCACGAGCTTCTGAGCCTAACCTAGTTATATTTATATTGCGTTGACTAGCCATCACTTTTCCTGTTCTAAGAAGGGAAAGAGAAGGGAAAAATATTAACATGCCCAAATTACAATGAAAGGAAGTGAGTGGGATGCTGGGCTCTGATATTTGTGACCAGTCAGAGAAACTCATGTTTTGTCAAAAAGAGGAAATTAGACCTTGTGGCTTAGGGTCCTTGGGGAGCGAGGTGGGTCTCAAGATTGGTCACAGCTTGTACCCCAGCCGAGCACCCACACAGAAAGCATAGCCACCTAAGGGGTAGATTCAGGTGTTGGGGAGGCCTAAAATAATATAATTTTGGAGGCCCTCTTTAAGAAAAGTAATACAAAATGACAAGTACAAATTAGGTGACAGGGTCTTGGAAGGGGCCCGAGTACCAGGGGGACCACAAAGCTGAAGTTTCACGAGCTTCACTTCTAAATCTACCTCCAAGCCTCCTCATGTAACCCACTCAAGACTCTGCCGCTCCCATCCCCTTTTCCCTGGAAAAGGCAAATTTCAGGCTATTAAGGCATCGGGGGTGTGGTTTATGAGCAGAGGCAATAAAAACCCAAGACATAAGCTATGCCAAACAGTGACTCAAGCGGGATATGAGAAGTGTCTGCAAGTATTTGAAGGGTGTAAGCAGAGAGAAGGGAAAAGAATTGTTCACTGTTCTCGGGTGGAAAGGGAACGAGGATACGATTAAGTAAAGAAAAATGTACGCAAAACTCATCAGGAAATATTGGCTGACTGTATTTTCTGATACTGTGGACTCGTATTTCCCATGGGAAGTATTTGAGGATCTATTGAGTCACTGAAAACTGGAATGGGCCACAAAAAATGTGCTACAGGAAACAATCCTACAAGACGTCCTCAAGGGAGTGGCCGGTGTCCCCGAGTTCACTCGGAGTCCTGAATTCCATTAGGCTGACACATGGTGTTCTATAGATTAGTATGTGGGGAGGAGGCCAAATGAAGAAAAAGGAGAACAATCCTACGGGAGGAGCCCTACCTCCGCCCACACTCGCTGACTGGTGGGGGAAGCCTGGGCCTGAAGAGGAAAAAGATGAGGAGATGGTGCCACCCAGCGTTTGTGCTGAAAACGATGTAGCCAGGAAACCAACAGCCCATTCAACAGGAAAAGCGACCAGAAATTTCTGCTCTCCTTTTCCCAAGGGCTGGGGAGTTCTATCCCAATGCATAAAGGGTCTTTGGGTGATACGGAAATCAAGCTTGGACAGACACACGTTTGTATCAGATTTGCTGTTAACATCAGGCTAAGAAGGGTAGAAATACTGGGTGACAGAAGCAAGATCCAAAGAGACTCATTTGGCTAAAATGTGGATTAATTCAAACAATCTGAAGTTAGGGGAGCCTGCCTTTGATTCTCTAAACTAACTGCACAAATAGAGAATGGGGAAAACATGATTTGGTGGCAAATCTGGGAGAGGTGGGGGAAGGGCAGGGTAGGGTACAGAAGGTTTCGTTAAATGTAAGCCCCAGATGAGTCAAACAGATGTCATTTTATGGTCTATTCATTCTCTGGCTATATATTTTACCTGTCAGGACAGAGTGGCGACTTCCAAGCTCGTTATATGCAGAACCGGAAACCAGAAGTCCATGCCTGGGTATATACAAAGAGCTTTCTAGAATTACAGATTCCTGGGCCTCACCCCAGAACTACTATGGAATCTCAGGGTGGGGACCCACGAATCTGCACATTTTCCAAATTTCCAAAAATTGTTCTGACACTCAGTCAGAACTGAGAACTGCTCTCCAATCAAGGAGAGGACTTTGAGGACTTTAAAATCAAGACAAATAATTCTAATGGAATACAGAAAGTGTTATGAGAGGGGTACAGTCTGACAAGCACAGAGAGGAGGGAACTGTTCTGTCTTGGGGAGAAAAACATTTTCAAAGAATGCGTGACTTTTCCCACTGATCTTGATGAGAGGCGGATCACTAGGCAATAAGAGATTGTCCAGGCAGAAGGAAGAGCGTCCGTGAAGGCCTGGGGGATGAAGGTCCGTGAGGTGTTCAGGGAACCACAGCAGCTGCAGAATGGCTCCCCGCCTTGTCACCCCAATTAATTGGTACGATTTTTGAGGACAGAAAGAACAACTTGTCCTTCTAAGTGACTGGCGGCAAGAAGATATGCAATCAACCCCTCATTGATCTGTCAGATTACTTTAAGTTTTAGAAAACGTTTTTTAAAAAAAATTTTCATTCCTTTGCCGGAAGATTGGGAGAGAAATGGGATAGAGCCATAGCATTGCTGACCCTGGAATCTATTCCTCTCCCATCCTTCTCCATCTGTATCCTTACCCGCATCCGCACTCCACACTGTCTCACTGTGTTGCCGTGTTCCATGTGGAGGGGGGTACTTAATAATCCTTACTAATGATGCTAACTGGAAGGTGGAGACCACCAGGGCACAAAGAAGCTATACTCGTGGCTCGGAGGCCTTGACACTGCAGAGAGAAGAGCTTATAAAAGGGATGGAAACCCTACTCAAGGGAATGGGAACTTTTGTAGTAGTGGTGACCCTCTCATATTTTCTGTGTCTGCCGTAAAATCAAGCCCAATCCATTCACACCAGTTACCTAGGGAAGGGCAGTTAGATGGAAACGAAATCATCATTTACTTTTTAAAGAAACTTCTCTCTGCAAAGGCAAGTCCTTACTTCTCTGTGCTTAATCCCCTATCCCTATTGGCAAACTCTCCTGTTTAATCTCCCAGAACAGCTGGGCCAGGATTGCATTGTCAATTATTAAATGCCCAAGTTCCCCGCAGAGCGGCATTTAATCACGAGGCCCTCCAAAACAGAAGACAGAAGGGGAGGGTTGGGAGGGGAAAGAGGAGGGCAGGAAGGCAGTTTGCATTCTTTCAACACTAAACCAAAGGGATTTGGTGCGCAGATGGCATCCTGCGGTCCTCTGGGACAAACTGCAAGACGCTGACCATGGCCAAGGTAACCAGCTTCCCCCCTTATTGCTGAGAACATACATCCCATAGCTGTGTTGCACCTGATTCTTTTAAGAGATGTGCCTGTCTCATCAACTTGTTGTCCTTACTTGCATATGTTAATTCCAAGTTTTTCTGTTAGCCTTTGTTGATAGAAGAATTACTGACATTTTGGCACCTATGCACTTCCTAATGATGTGAGCCGAGTGTCAGGGAAGCCTCACTTTGTCCCTTCTCTATAAAGAGCCACTTAGGGGAGCAGCTTGTCAGCATACGCAAAGATAGAACTTCTCTTATGGCTGCTACTTCTTCATGATCACCTTAAGGAAACCATTGCAAATTTAGATTTTTTCTTCCAATTCCAGAAGTATCTGGATCCTGAGAGAAAAGTCATATTTTTGGGCGGGGCAGTGGATAATGAAAGGCATGGCACTATATGTGTTGAAGGTAATTCTTGAGAAGGCTCTTGAATGGATTCTCATTCAATTATCAAGATAATTCTTGAATGAGGCTCCTTGAGTCTCTCCTTGGTGCACACTCCTCCAGGAAACAGCCTCATTGTGCTTCATTTCAAGCTCTTTTTCACCCTTTGTTTCTCAGATCACCTCTCCTTAAGTTGGTTGTCACCTTGATGCCACCACAAAGTGGTTGTACATGGTTTGGGGTTCATTATTATTATTTCTGAAGAGTAACTTATGAACATGTGTAATTGGAAATGGATTGAGAGTAAAGTGAAAATCCGATGTGATGTGATGTGATGTGATGTGATGTGATGATGTGATGTGATGTGATGTGATGTGATAGCAGACAAATTTCCAAGCCATGTAAGATTGAAAATAAAATTATTGAACGTGTAGAATTACCTAAAGCCTTAGTTTAATCTTTATAATGATTAGTGAAGGTGTTTTACCTGAAGTCCATTCCCTATTCAGGCAATTGATGTAAAAATAATTAGAAAGGATAACTCAGAGTAACAGAACTATGAACTAATAACTAAAACCAGTAGGATTTTCAAGGTGAAAACATTCTTTTTTGGGGACAGGGGCAACAGAAGACTCCCATATCTGGCAATATAAGATCTTTCCTCCTTCCAGATGCTGTGGTTTTTCAGTCCTTAGCAAGGTCACCCAGAGTCTTGCACGGACTGACAATTCTTGGTGGAGTTAATTTCTTGAGTGCTTTAAAAAAAAGTCGTATTAGCAGATTGCTTTCCAGAAGCTGTTTTAGCATATGTTTTGTATATTGGTTTTTATATACATATGAACCTTGTATATTTCTTATTGCCATAAATAATCTGTGCTTTGTCTGTGGTATGCATGCTTTTCATCTCTGGAAATTCTGAAGAACAAACTGTTATATTTCTAAGATAAAGTTCTCTGTTAAATGTAGAAATGTTAAGCCGGAGATGATGAGAGAGGCAGATTTATGGGCCTGTCCCATTTAGCTGTGGCTTTATTTACATCTCTTAAGCTAAGCAGATTTAGGTCTGATTAATTCTGATATAAGAGATCCCCCGGAAAGCTCAAGATGGTTTACTTTAAGAAGCGTCTGTCAGCAACTAAGTATGGGCCTCTTTTCCGTTCAGCACGTATTAATATAACAGTATAAACTTCTCTATAACACATAGTGCAAGACCTGTCAGATTTCTTTATTTTTCTAAATCGAATTAAATCTGGCTCCAAGCCATCACTCATCAAAGTTGAAACATCTAATAGGAGTTATTTTTCAGCTCACGCTCCTTGTCTCTTAGGCTAAAAATGACAAGAAGGTCAGGGGCTCAAACCAGAGCCACATGGGCCACAAAGCTTTCTGTTGCCATACACTGTCCCCCCACTATGACAAGCACCACTGCGGTATCAAGCTGTGGAGATGTCCCTCCACATTCCTCTCCACCAGCCAAGAGCACCCTCCCCATGGCTCCATGGCCTAGACACTTGGTGTCCAGCCTCTGTGGGCACCATGCAGCCGCCTCCCATTTGAGATTCTAACATCTCAGTGGCAGTGGATGGAAGCTGGACCTGATCACCACCTCTCTCAGAACTCAGCCCATCTCCTCCCCAGGGATTTCAATAGCCCCACATCCCAGTTAGTCCCCTGCCCTCTTTTATCTTCAGGGCCCCAAAGCCTTTATCTGCACCACCCTCCCTGGGTGATCTAGTTTAACATTCGTTGATAGGACCTATCCCCCTTTACTGAAGGTGACATCAAAAACTCACATTGTTACACTAACAAATACCTCAGTCAGTCAGTGCTACTACCTTCCAATATAGACAAAACCATAAATAATCACCAGCAGGAGCATTTGGACTGCTCCTAATTCTTTTTCTCAGCCTGATGTATCTTAGCCTCGGTGGCTTCATCACATTCTGACTGAAGTTATTATCTGATGATAAGGATGAGCTTACTCAGATCATCCTCAGTAAGCATTTTAGTATAATAGGGTCCAGCTTAAATAAACATCATTGCTCTCATGCCTACTCCAGGCCACTCCTGAAGCCAAGCTTCCTCAGGCCTCCTGGGAGAAAACACCCAGCGGCTGGTCATGCCCGTCATATTGGAGGAAAGTGGCTTGAGCTTAGGGAGCCTCAGGGAAGGGTGTCCAGATGTCCCAGGAGACACTGAAATCAGGCTGTCCCCCTGTGTTTGTCTGTTACAGATGGAGCTCCCGAAGGGCTTCTCTGGCCAACGGACATTCCTATCTGCCATCCTCAACATGCTATCACTCAGCCTCTCCACAACATCCCTGCTCAGCAACTACTGGTTTGTGGGCATACAGAAGGTGCCCAAGCCCCTGTGCGGGAAAGGTCTGGCAGCCAGGTGCCTTGACCTGCCACTGCCCTTGGATGGAGGCAACACCAACGCATCATCCCAGGAGGTGGTGCAATACAGCTGGGAGGCTGGGGATGACCGCTTCTCCTTCCGTACCTTCCGCAGTGGCATGTGGCTATCCTGTGAGGAAATCGTGGAAGAACCAGGTAGCCGCCTCACTCCTGATTTATTTTTCCCCAAGGGATCTGATGCAGGCAAAGAACCAGAGGGGAGTACAGCCCTCCTGCACAGCCCACGGGGCCTCTCCCGAGGCTCAGCACCTCCCGCCTCTGCATCGTGTCCTTTCCCATAGGATTCCTCCTGCCTCTGCACTGCGTTCTTTTCCATAGGATTCCCTTTTAACAAGTTGAAAGTCTCCGTGGCTTTTCACCTCCTGACTGTGTAGTAGACTCACTGGTTTAAAATAGCATTATCCTTAAAGGGGTTCATTTAGACTTTTCACCTTGGGAGAATTTCCATTCTAGTGAGCTAGCATTACTGTTAGAGACAAAACAAGGAGAGATGAATATGAGAGAAAAAGCCCTGTTTCCGCCCAGCTGTGACCTTGAACTTCATTTCTACAGGCCTTGGGTTCTCATCTGTGAGATGAAAGGATCAGAGAGGATCACCCTTCTTCCCCCTCCCCCTCCCACAAAAAGGGTTTTCTCATTCAAAGTATTATTGTTACACTTTCAAAGGGAGGGGAACTGAAGCCCAGAGAGGGCGACTAGATCGGTGAGGACGTCTTCCAGGAGCTGAAGACAGACCCTCCCAGCTCTCCTGCACTGGGTCAGTGTGCCTTAGTTACCGTGCAGTCCTCAGGTTAGGAGCAACTGGACTGAGGACAACCCCTCCCTGCTCAAAGCCTTCAAAGGTCACCTGGTAGTAAGGGTTTTCTGCAGCCCAGAATCATGTACCATTTGTGATCTGCTACTTCTGCCCATTTGGGCTTAGGGGAAAAGGAGGAAAAGGAATATAAATGCGTGTGTATTTAGATTCAGATTTAAGTTATTACTGTGCCACTTAGCATGGCTCCAACCCCAGTCCTGGAAACCATTTCCGAGGCATTCAGAGCAGTGGTGCGGGCAGCAGAAGGTATTGGTGATCACTAGGACCGTTACCGCCTCCCGACACGGGAACTGGAAGGCTTCCCTGTGTAGGCACACTCAGGACAACGGGATCTCCTTCGTTATCAGGAATTGAGGAGAGAGAAATTAATCTTGGATGACTCTTGCTGATGCCACTCATTCATCCACGCATTCTTTCCTGCTTTCAAAGACCCATTTATTGTCTGCCTGCTATATGCTGGGCAGGCACTGTGTCACAACAAACGGAGCCGCGCCAGGTATGGGATCGGGGAAAGTCTTCATCCCCGTTGTCCCAGGAAGTGCCTTCATGAAGTGGTACCTTGTCTGTGTTTCAGGGGAGAGGTGCCGAAGTTTCAATGAACTCACACCACCAACCGAGAGAGGTGAGAAGGGACTACTGGAATTTGCCACGTTGCAAGGCCTACGTCACGCCGCTCTCCGATTTGGAGGGAAGCGGTTGATGGAGAAGGCTTTCCTCCCCCACCCTCCCTTGGGGCTTGTGGCAAGTATGTGGGCTTGATAACAAATTTCACTGTTGACTTGGGCCTCTCTGGATCTAAACTGTACTGTGATCTCCTGCTTTTCTCTTCTGAGCCCCACAGGGTGACACTAACTCCCTCTAGAGCTGACTTTCATTCATACGCAGGGATGCAAAAAAGGAACAGCAGGGACAAATACAGTTCACAAACAGAAAACCACCGACAGCTCTAACCTCCTCTTGTTGCCAAGGAACCATGTTGAAAGCTTAGTTTTTCCTTTTTTTCTCCAATAATTTTTTTTTTTTTTTTGTAAAATAGAAGGGAGGGAGGGAGAGAGGGAGAAAGGAAACAACACTGATTGTTCCAAAGTTAAATAAGGAAAAAGAGAAACAAAAATGATAAATAGCAAAGTTACATCCCTGCCAGATTTTATGACAATTGGATGATTTCTTCTCAAGTCTCCCTAAGAGTATTTATAGTCCACTGAGGTTACTTGATGATATATTGGATACTGAGCAGAGTGGGAGCTGTGGGGTGAGAAGAAAGAAGCCCAAATTAAGGAATGCCCCCAGCCGCTTTCAGCTCTGTCTCATTCTCCCCTTCTCTGGCTCAGAAGGCTTTTCACTTCTCACAGCCGTCATTTGTTCCCCGTTTGTTAACTGTCAGGGTGCGGGTTCTTCTTCCTCTGGTTTCTGACAGAGATCCTATGGTTATCACTGGGAGCCCAGTTCACCTACATTGGACTTGAATTCATCAGCTTCCTCCTCCTACTAACGGACTTGCTGTTCACAAGGAACCCTGGCTGCGGCCTCAAGCTGAGCGCCTTTGCGGCCATCTCCTCTGTCCTGTCAGGTGAGCACCTTCGAGCTGTAGAGAATGGCTTTCCTCCGCTGCCTTTGAAGCCCAAGCTGGATGGCTTGAGCCTCTGTCCCCAGGGGAGGAAGGAGAAGCCGAGAGGCAGTAAAACGAATGGAGGTAGAAGTACATTATAGCATCTTTAATTTTAAATTGAAGTAACACGGAAAATTTTATATTAGATCATATATATATATATATATATATATTTTGCAAAGTACACTATGTACTTTGCAAAAAATTTATCTCTAGGTTCCTTTTATTTGCAAGTTTTCTCCCTAGGTAAAATACAGTTTTACTTGTCAGTTATGACACACCCACAACTTTTCAACACACTGTTGGATAAAGTATGATACATATGAAAGATCAAGAATAAGGCTCACACCGTGGGTACACGTGGGAAGAAGTCAGAGGGAGCAGCAGCCCTGGGTGCAGCATTGACTCAGGAACTTGCTCCATCGCTCTAAACCTGGAGTCTGGGGGACCCTATTGCAAAGCTCTGGAGTCAAGGAGAAGCCCCCACTGCAGATTTGTCTCCCTGGGAATGGTGGCATATGGGTCATGAGACGCCTCAACGCAGCCTGTACCTGAGGCAAAATGAGGAGGTTGCTCCAAAATCATCCTCCCTGTCAATGGCAATGCCAGCCTCTCTCTAAGGGCACTGCCTTCCTGTTCCCTCCTTAGGTCTTCTGGGAATGGTGGCCCATATGATGTATTCACAAGTATTCCAGGCAACTGCCAACTTGGGTCCAGAAGACTGGAGGCCACACTCTTGGAATTATGGCTGGGCCTTCTAGTAAGTGCTTGCCATCTCCTGAACCTTTTCGCCCCTTCCCCAGCCAATCTTCATTAGATCTGGTTCTCTCTAGATGCTGGCTCTGTGTTCTTCTGCCTTCTCTTCACCCCTCATCTCAGGAGTCTGTCAGTCAGTCAGCGGGCTGGGCCATCAGGCCACAACCACTCTTTCCCCACCTTCTGAGGAGGTGCAGAGAGGATGCCTCTGGCTTGTTTTGTGAGGATGTTGTCTCCAGTTTTTCTGCTGATACAGCTGTAGCAACTGCTTCTCCACCTGCTATGTAGTTGGAGTTGCCCTCGGGAAACAAGACTGATTTGGTTTGGCTTAAAATGATGCTCTCTATTTTATAGATTTTATGGTTCAAGGTATTGGAGGACAGAGAAATGGAGAATTAGCCTTGAAATTTGGACTGACTTCTATTCCCTGTGAATGTCTTACTCTTCTCCTGTAACAAAGAGTAACTTCCGCCTACTTCCATTCTCATTCCACTGAAATAAGAAATAAACTTAGAAATAAAACCTCCCCTACCAGTCATTCTCTAACCCTTCAAGAACTAAGGGACCAGTTATTTTATATTTTCTCTTAAAAAGACAGAAGCGACAACCATGACAAAACAAACACATTCAAGATAGACACGCCCTTTAAGAGTTCCTCACCTGCTTCCTTGAGGGCCCCAATCCCTCTACCGCATAGGTGCCAACTTGGACTTATATTAACTGCCTGGGATAAGTGCTAAGTACTTTGACGTGCAGAAAAGACAGTGCTGGGCTGGAGTCTCCATGCTAACAGAGGCAATACACGGCAGTTTTGAGACCCCATCCCCTTTTCTCATGGTATAATATGTGCTGTTTTATTCAGGGGCCTTTGATCTCCTCCACCAGCCACTGTATCAGTTGAGCTCATTTTCCAGACTCATCATTTCTCACCTTTTATCTATCTTCAGGCCCTTCTTGGCATTGCAACTGCAACGCTCAGACCATAAAACTCTCCTCAGAAGTCTCCTCAGCCTGCGCCTACGTAGTCTGTCAGAGGCAGCAGATAGGAACACGCAGTACCAGCCTGTGGCCTGGCTTTAACCATCACTCGGCCTCATGAAATCCCTCACTAACCTCACACCACTTCCTGTTTCCTGGGCTTCCCAGAATCATAGGGAGATTTAGGGCTTTGACTTTCCAAGTTTTTAGGAATGTGTTTGTTTTCTTGATTGAATCCATCCAGTGTCTCTTTAATCTCCGGCTTCTCTTCCATCCATTATAAACTCCCTGAAGCCAAGAACCACATTGTTTTTCATTTTTGTTTTTGTTTTTTTTGAGGAAGATTAGCCCTGAGCTAACTGCTGCCAATCCTCCTCTTTTCGCTGAGGAAGACTAGCCCTGAGCTAACATCCGTGCCCATCTTCCTCTACTTTATATGTGGGACGCCTACCACAGCATGGCGTGCCAAGTGGTACCATGTCCGCACCCAGGATCCGAACTGGCGAACCCAGGCCGCCAAAGCGGAATGTGCACACTTAACCGCTGTGCCACCGGGCTGGCCCCCCACATTGTTTTCATAATAGGCGAATTCTACTTGGACAACCTATACCTTCATATTTGTAGTAAATGTTTCCTGAACGACTCTCGGGCTCAGCTTTGTGGACCCTAAGACTGCTAACCCTAAAACAAAGATGGAAGAGGGATTTTCACTCCTTGCACCTGAGCAAAGGAGAATAACCTTGAAGAGGGGGGAGGGAGATGATAGTACACTGGGCTGTGTCCCCTGTTCACGGCTGAGCTACAGGTCTGTGGAATCTTGGGGATTACACTGGGCAACTGCAGCTTGGGAAACAGTGGTCCAAAGAATTGTGTGCACGCACACCAGGGATCAAGAGCACACAGCACTGATAATTAATCAATTCAGTGAAAACAAATCCGTTAAACTCCTAGTCTGACTAACACTACACGAGTCACTCTCTTTTACTCTGAAACGTTCCAAATGGAACCTGAGTCAGACCAAACTAAGTCCTCTTGTCCACAGTTCTTTACCTGCAACGTGGTAGACAAGAGCACACTCAAGTCCTAAATCCGTAAGAGAATCAGCCTAGTTTACTAGTCAGAAGGGATCGTGGTATTCTTCTTTCAAACCTGTGAGAAAGTCAGATTCTTACGGCGCGTTTTGTGTGTGTGCATTTGTCCTCAGCATGGCCTGGCTTTCCTTCACCTGCTGCATGGCATCGGCTGTCATCACCTTCAACACATACACCAGGCTGGTGCTGGAGTTCAAGTGCAAGCACAGTAAGAGCTTCCAAGGAAACCTGAGCGCCCTCCCACATCACCACCAGTGTTGCCTTCAGCAACTGTCAAGTGCAGCCCACCCGGGGGGGCCTTTGACCGGCTACCACCAGTATCACAATCAGCCCATCCGCTCTGTCTCTGAAGGTGTTGACTTCTACTCAGAGCTACACAACAAGGGATTTCGACAAGGGACCAGCCAGGAACTAAAAGAAGAGGTGCCTGGGTCATCTGTAGAGGAAGAACAGTGTTAGGAGTAAGTGTGTTTGGAGAGCAGGCTGAGCCCAACCTTACGTGTGTGTTATCAACATGTGCTTAAGCCGAAGTCTGTTTCTTGAGCACGGTGTTTAGAGGCTAAGAACAAGGGTATCTTACGGTAAAGGGGTGTGTGCCTGGCACCATTGTTCCCCCACGGCTGTGTCACTTCGCTATCCCCCATATCTCACACGTTCAAAATCCTCTCCCTCCTTTACGGATTGCTTGTTGTGAGCCGGGTTCTGGGATAAGCAATGGAGATAAAAAGAGGAGTAAAATACAGTCTCTGCCCTTCAGGGGCTTCTCAGTCTGGTCACCTGTCTGGGATCGGGAGGAATGGAGGTGGACAAATCAACGGTAGTTGACTGTGGTTCAGCTTTCCATGGTGTACCTGAATTTTCCTGGAAGTCACAGAATGAAAGATGAAGGCACTACCAGTAGGAGCTTTGACACGGAGGACAGATGTCCTCCACACTGCCTGTTAGTGTCCTGCATCCACACAGTAGGTACCTGATGCAAGCTTAATTAAATATGATCCTAGAAGCCACTAGGAGGCTACTGTACATAAGATGGCCCCTAGAGCACGCAGGGACAGGTCCACGTCCAGAAATGGCCCACCGAGGCTACTCAGATGGGACTGGGGTTTCCCGGTGGAGAACCATACCGGAGACTCCCCAGGGAACAAGGCTGCATCACGCACTCCTTTCTGGGTCCCCACCTTCTCATCCATCCACTCGCCCTTTCTCTGTTCCATAAGGGAAAACAAGCCATCCCAGATGACTAAGAAGAATGAGAATGGCACAAGCATGTTCCTGTGTGTAGTATTTATTTGTTCTGTAACAATTCACATTTTAAATAGTGCTTCCTGACAATATACCAGCAGGCTCTTCTTTAATATGGGCAGTAAGGACAGCAATTCACATTCAAGGGGGTTGGTATCCCCATACCACACTAGAAGGGTGAGGAGAGACCATCTGGGGGAGGGGGCAGATGCTGTCTAGGGCAGAGGAGTTTCTAAGGGGAGGAGAGAGGAGAGAGGCGAGGAGGAAGACCCTTGCATTTGCAGAAGCCGTGACTATTTCTAAGTAGTGGTCATATTGGCTTTGCTGGCAACCCATGTTGGGAGTGGGAAGAAAGGAGCGCTTCCTACCTCAGACATCTGGTTGAGCGGTTGCCTGAGAAGGGAAGGAAGTTTAGGGACACTTTTGACAAGAGACCCCAGCACCCACACCAGTCAGACGAAGCTTCCGCAATCCCCAGCCACCACTTACACCCTCTGTACTGCCTGCAAGAGGGCGAAGAAACCTAGAACATGTACCGTGTCTAGCAAGGAGCGACTCAAATTTACCATAGTCAAAACAATCTATGTTGTTTAGTTTGCAAACGCACCATGAAGAATTCAGGGACACTATGTTTTTCTAGCTGCTTCTTAGGTATTCTGGGACTCAGCATAAACACAGTCTTCTGCCCAAAACAATCCCCCGAAACCAGGCATTGTTTTACTGTGCATTTTATTCCTGCCGAGAGCAACTGGCTTCCCAGAAAGCCTCAACGTGGCAGAGAACCAGCTTTAAGCCTAGATGGCTCAGCCCAGGCCGCAGCACCAGCAGCCACATTTCACGTATTCACTCAACTACAAATTAGTCCTTAGAATTCTCTACTAGAGCAAACTAGATCCTAGGCTCTTCTGCCCAGGGAGCTTCAAATCTAGAATGAAACTGGAACCATGCCCACACTCGGGCATCCTCTAATTGTCCCCCCAAGTTTACAATGAGCTGGACCCACACATGCCTTCCAAGGTGTTGAAACCAAATTTGTTTTCAGGGGCTTAAGGCGGGGGTGCCCAGAAACCTGGAAGGCCCACCTGCAGGCCAGGCAACAGGCTTGCGAGGAGCTATTGCTGCCAACCTTTCACTATGTGGTGATGCCTTCCAGTGGGCAATTCAACTATAGCCCTTTCAATTTGGGATCCCTAATTTTCTGTAATCTTGAAATTTCCTGGATTCCTTTACTTAACACAAGCTAAAAAGATACAGGCTCAAGTAAAGAGAGAACCTGAGTTGCACTCAGAGATGACATATCAAAATTATTCAAGAAGAAAAGCAGTTCTCCACCGGCTAACGTGGGATTTTCTGCTACAATGACTTGGAAGTTTAGGAGAGAACTTAATAGAAGTAACATATTTATACAGAAGAAGTAAGCATTGGAGATCATTCTAAAGAACTCAACCAATTATAAAGGTTATAGTAGTTACAGAGGAATTTTCTCAAAATACAATGCTTCAAAGGCTCTACCAGGAAAGAGCTGTGCAGGGCAAAATGGCTGCATACTGGACTTAAGGAGCAAGAGTAAGATCCAGAAACAGCTCTGCTCTCATGCAAGCAAAGCAAAAATATCCCTGAATAAAAGAGAGCAAAATGAGAGGCTTAGGTAAGGAGGACGCCCCATAGGAGAAGACGCTAAGAAAGCAGAGCAGAGACGAAGCAGGATACGGACAGCTGCCTCAACAGTTCTGACTCCCAGTTCTCCAAGTTGAGGAGGGCACACACATAAGCACTTCTGAAGTTACTGCAGTAAAAAGGCAGAACAATCAAAACACATGATAACATACAACCTTGTCACAGGTGGGTCATATAAATTATATTTCTCTTGCTCCTCCCCTTCTGATAGGAATATCTATGGTCACTAAATACATAGAGATGGAAGGTGTGAAAAGACAGGATGCATAAGACAAGAGAGATGAAGACGCTGGGAGGGCGAACTTGGCCCCCACTATCAGTCTCTCTCACTGCTGCTCTGGTTGGCAAGAAGCCAAGGGACAGGTGGGCAGAGGATAAGGAGAGAAATGACGGGTGGCCCTCAAAATCCAAGGAAGGCCATCTGGAAGAATCAAGATGACCAAACAAAGCAGATATATTTCAGAAGGACAAGAAACTGGGTCCCTGGAGCTTAGGACATATCTAGAAAATATTTCTCATCAAGACACTAAAAAATACACACACATGGCATATTGCAAAACAAAATGTTCCAGTGAACTCCACTGGAATTTCCCAGCAAGAGTTTATAAATTAGACACAAAAAAATAAAACCCTTATAAGATTCACATTTCCAAACTATCCATACAGAGTGCTTAGGGGGTGTTAATGCAGGGATTGAAAAGGCAGGTAAGACATCCCCGCCAAGGGGATCGTGCCGTCATCAAGTCCAGCATGCCTTCCAAAGTGCTGTGCAACCATCACGCAGAGGTGGCGAGGTGAGGTTGAAGAAGTCTTCTCTCCAAAGAACAGATTTTACACAGGAGAGAGACAGTACCATTCTGTTCACTTCTGAGACTGAGGATCCCATCAGACTAGAGCTAGGGGGAAAAGGAGCAAGTATCAGTGACTTCAGTGTTCTTCATGGTAGACACATGGAGGAAACCTAAAGGTCAGAATATTCCTTTATTTTCTTGTCCTTTATCTAGCCCCAACAGTTTGTAAGTGTCCCTCCAGAAAGATCCAGAGACTTATCTTTTTCCACGATAATCTCTTGAACTAGACCCTAGTGTTTAGGGGGCAGGGAGGGTTAGCATTCTGAGCAAGATAATTCTTTGTAAGACGTAACTGCCACAAGCCCTGCATGACGTTAGCATCACTAGCCCCTACCCAGAAAATCCAGTGCATCCACCCTCCTCAGTCACTGGGACAATAAAAACCATGACCCCACATTTCCAAATGTCCGCTAGCAAGTAGGTACCAAGGGAAATGCTACCATTTCTTAATGGTCATGAAGCACCCTTAGAAAACAGCGCTGGTCTCAAACAACTGGTTCTTGATACCCAGCTACTCGAGAAGGCTCCACTCTCCCTAATTTCTATAGAGCAAAGCTGGAGTTGGTAGTACTTGTCCTAAACCCTCAACAGTGACCCAATATTTCTTTCAGAAGCTATTCACCTGGTAGGGGGAATCAACAAACTTTATCCTAGAGAAGAATCTTCGCAGCTCCCCACGGCCAATTTTGGGGGTGGACTCCTTTAGCTGGACCACTTGGCCCTCCATCATTGCCCACCGTAGACTAAGCTTGCTGACCACCAGGGGTGCTGGGTGGCCTTCGGAACTTGGTCCTGTTGTCCTGGTAACATAAAAGGCATCTTTCCAGAGGTCGTTAATTCCAACTGAGGAAGGACAAAAAAAAGAGCAATTAAGGACAGAAAACTTCCAGTAACAGGAGAGGGATCTGGTTCAGCAATTAAATTCATTCATTAACTCATTCACTAATTCATTAAGAAGTTTAGTGAGCACCAAATGAATGCAAGGCACTGAGCTAGACAGTGGTGCATAGTGGTGAACGAATGGATGCTGACGAAGCAGCACATCCTTCTCGGTCTTTCTAACTTTCCTTCTTGAAGCCACTTCTAAGAAAGCCCTAAATCAAAAAATGAGAGGATATGCCAACTATGGTAACAATTCAGTAGAAAAGTGAGCACGAAAAACTAGAAATTCTAAGAATTCCTAAACTGTCACTACATGGTCACATAAGCTATTGACCTAGCCAATGTTTATTTTGCCTCATCTTTAAAATAAATGTTGCAATAAAAATGGTCTCAATTCTTAATTACCATTATTTAATGTTCACCAAGTAATATGTTATGCTAATATTGAAAAATAGCTCATCTAGATCCAATCACAGGATTCTGCAAGGTGATACCTCCCCCACCCCAGCCCCCACCACACACAAAGCCAGTGGACAGGTGTGCTTGCAAATTCCAGATGAGCAATTCTTCCCAACGTATCCCAATAAATTAGAGTCATGAGCACTAGCTTCAATTTCAGGGCAAATGAGTTTGTAAGGAAAGAGCAAGTCTTTGAATGGCAAGAGGATATGGAAAGAAGAAAAGAAAAGTGGCCAGTCTCGTCTTCCCCCTCCCCCTCTTCCCCCAGCAGGAAGAGCCAATTCCCTTAGGCCAGCCTGAGGCAAGGGGTCCCTGAGGAGGAGACCCCCCCAGACACCTTCGGAAAAGCAGGTGGCAGTGGCTGAGTTTCCAGGACTCTGGTTTCCTGAATCAAGGATTCCTAATATCCTAATTTTATTATATGATCTTATTTAGATACATACATAAAGTAGAAGAATACTTCCAAAATGTTAACGCTGGTGAGGAGTGGTCAGACTATGGGCGATTTCTCTTTTTTCAATTTTTCTTCTGGCTCCAATTCCTATGCATGTTTGCTTTTTCTAGTCCAGAGAGTCTCCACTGACCCTAACCAATGCCTTGAGAAAACATCCCACCTCCATCATACACCTTGCAGTAAATTCCAAGTCCTAAGCTCCCATAGCGTGAAGAAACTAGTCTTTTTGTATTCCCAGCCCCGGTGCAGTGCCTGGCATACAACTGATGCTCAATAAATGTCTGCTGAATGAGAGGCTGCCTGAATCATTGCCACCTTAGAACGCTTAAGGAACGAGATGGCACTGTCCCCTCAGCTTTTTGCATATTCAGAGGTATGGGTCCTCACCTGTGAGCCTGGCGCTCCTCCCAGAGGGAGCACCACGGCAATGGCCCCAGGGACCAGGGACACCAGGGAAAATGCTGGAGAGTGGCTCACACACACTTCCCACTGTCGTTTGAAAGCAAACATCCTTCCCTTGGTAGGACAACGGTATCCTCACACACAGCCGGCCATCCTCTCCCCTCATTTGTGTGCACAGACCCCCACCATCACTGGGACGTACCCTCTGAAGCTGTCACTGTGCCCGTGGCATTGGCCAGATCCAGAAGAATGGAGGGGAATGCTGGATGCAGGAGATAAAGGTGGTGAAGGCTGGGTGGCTCAGTTCCTTGGACATCCTGACAATGAAGCAAAAAGGAAGGGCAGAGGTAACTCTACACGCCCACATAGATGGTCCTCTGATGAAAAGGGCAGAGGGGACAGTGGCGATCACCCACTCCCCTCAGACGCTACGACCCATGTGTTTGAGGGAAACTCCCATATACAAGAGACATATTTCAAAGAGCTCAAAATGCTGACTAATCACTAACTTCTTCAAACCACTGTAGCTAGAAAACGCTTTCTCTCTTATAAGAAAAAAAAAAAAAAGGGAAGAGAAAAAATGTGCATGTCCTAGGAGAGAAATTTGATGTAGAGAGCTCCCAGTCTTCTGCCTAGGGCGTACTAGAACACTGGTTCATCCTCTGCAGTAGAGGGGGCTTTGTAAGGAAAAAGTCTATGGAGGAAAACACAGCCAAAGACACCTCCTCTCACTGGATATTAAAGCCAGTTGCAAGTATCAAGCGAAAAATTACGAAAACCTTATCAGTTCCTAAAATAAACAGAACATTAACTAGACAGAAGCAAGTCATTAATTATAAAACAAAAAATTCCAAGGCCTGAGTGTCAGTCTCCAACGTCCCTACAGGAGACGAAATGCACACTGGAACTTTATCAGCATGACTTCTGTGCAAGGGTGATACCTGGCACACGTGTGCGGCTGTACAGTTAAAGCACAGAAATAGCATATACGGGTTAGTAAACGACAGCTCTACTGAGCTCCCGAACACCTCCCCTTCCCTGGGATCATCCTTGGCCTCCCCTACTGAAGGGAATGGAATCCCAAGAGATGAATATCACCCCTGCTTCCTTCTATGTCCTTAGCATGGGAAGAAGTTCACTAAGGGAGGCGAGACATGGGCAGGAAGCTTGTAGCCGCACCCCTACCACATGCCCACAAAGCAGAAGACGGCTTTGTCCACACGCCCTGAGGACCCCAGGCATGACGGGACAGATCTCTGGCTCAGCTAACATGACAAGAAAATAGCCACATTCCTTCCTCAATGCCTGCAGGATGAAGCCCAAATCCCTCTGCATGGAAACCAAGGTCTTACACCATTTAGCCCAAATCTGCCCTTTCCAGCCTTCTCCAGCCTAAAATTATTCACGTGCCATCCCATGCTTCAAAAATGTCTGACTATTACCTAACACATGCTTCTCTTTGCTGTCTCTAACCTCTGCCAATCTTATTTCCCCCTTACACTGTCTAACCATCCTCTCTAGCCCATTTCCACACATTAAAACACTTCTCGTCCCTGGGTCCCCAACTTGAATGCCACCTCTTTCATGAAAAGCTCCCTAATTGCCCTAGACAAAATTAATCTCCCCCTCCTTTTGTGCCTCCATCTAAACTTCCCATCTGTAGCCCTGTCAGAGCACCCGTAACAGGCCTTTGTTCAGTGGCTATTTATAGACGCTTACTTTTAAGAGTCATCTGGTCCCATCCCCTCATTTTATTAAATGAGGAGACCAGAAAGCTAAAATGTTAGGTCAACTGCCCATGGTCACATGTGAGGGCATGGCAGAGTGAGGACTACAATCTAGATTTTGAGTAAATCTGATCCTCAAAGGGAGGGAATATATTAGCATTTTCATTAATGGATAAAGAGCACAAGGCTCAGGAAAGGGAAGCGACCTGTCCCAGAGCGCACAGTTGATGAATTCAGGGTTCTTCTCCTTCGGGCTGCCCCCATCATGTGGGGGCCATCTGTCTTCTCCTCCAGAGGGCCAGCACTGTTTCCAGGTCATCCGTAGGGCCCTACAGAGAACACGGAGCCTGGCACACAGCAGGTGCTGCTCAACATGTATTTAATTGAACTAAATCAGGGTGGGTCTAACTGAAAACTCCCAGGTATCTATTATGGCTGGCACCCTGCCTCACCAACCCGGTTATAATACTGCAGGACAGCATGTAAGACTTTCTAAAATCTGCCTTCTGTGTGTTTGACCCTCTCTCCCCGAATTTCCTCGGGTGAACTTTGAACTTCAGTGTAGTCAGTGTCCTTCTCCAACTGCTCTGCCGTTCCTGCCCCCACACCCATTTCTGCAGTCTCAGCTGATTCACCTCAAAGCCCAGAGTCTCGCTCCATGAAGCTTTCCCTGCCCACTCCAGGCCAGTCCTAATTATTTCTCTTTAACAACCACAGCACGTGTGAACTATCTGTAAATGTGGACCTAGGGTCTTGAGAGGGCTTTTTATCCTCTATCCAGCCCCCAGCATCAGCAACCGGGAGCCAGATACTGTTGCCAGCTTGCAGTCGCCTGGCTGAAAGGCAAAGGCAGGAAGCACAGCTCAGGATGACAGAGGTTCCTGTTTGGCCCGCTGTTTTGTTCTACCCATGACAACTCAGGAGCGTGGCTGGTCCAACAATACCTCCAGACCGAGCCAGCCCTGCGGAGCGGCTGCCATCTGCAAAGCGACAAAAGGACCCTCCCAGGCTCACTCACTGAATTGGGAGGTGCGGCTGACAGCGCTTCAGCCCAGAAGAGGAAGACAGACTTCTGGTCTGAGGTAACTGCTGAGGTGGTTGGTGTTTCTCTCATGTGACACGGAGCACTGTAACTCCATGTGATGGAGCCGGAGTCCCCATCCACCACCACCATCTGCAAGAGAGAAGACAGTGAGTAGAGCACATCCTCAGAAAGGCAGCAGGCCGAGACAACACAGCACAGAACAAAACCCCACAGACATGCAAATGATACGTACGTTGACAGGTTGAGCTTCCTAGAGGTGAACAAATTGGGTGTCCAAGAGCACTAAATACCAACGAGGGCCCAGGACCCAATTCTCTGCGGCCCTCACTCCCAATCTGTAGAGTTTACAGGACTGTAGAATTCTCAAGTGGGAATAAATCATCTAGTCGACCGCTCATTTTACGGATGAGAAAATGGAGGCTCAGGGACAGGAAGTGACTTAGACTGCTCTGTGTCTATGACAGTCCTCGGACAGAGAGAGCCGCCCCTCAGAAGCTGTGGTGCTGAAGCCAGGTGCCAACAGCGCCTCATTCCTGCTCCTTCACGCTGACAACTGCAGCAACCACTCAGGGAACGGTGACTAAGCGAATACTCTGTCCTATGCCCCGTGCTAAAAGCTTTGTGTTTGACTCTACTGATGTCATGACAGATCCAGCTCAGCCCGCGGGTAGTCTCAAATTTAAAAGCATAGTTGAAACAGGCAAAAAAATAAATTAGGAGAAAATTCACTCCTTGGGTGCATCTCTCAAAGGATAATTAAGGGGACTGAATTCATAACCCTTTGCAGCACTTATATCTCCTTCTTATCCCAAATACCTCGCAGTTCTAGAGCCTCTCATTTGCCAAAATCAAGGAGCTCCCCTGTCTACCTCCAGCCGCAGTGTCTTTACAGCTTCTCTCCTCAGTGTCTCTGTTCTGCGCTAAGTGGCAGGACTGCACCTCTTCCGACCATCATGTCCCTATTCTTCCACTCTCTCGGGTCCCACCCTTCTCTGTCCACACTCAGACTCTGCCTCACAAAAGGCCTTGGAACCACCTGGAGAGAAAAACTCCTCTGACCAAGCAGAGGGGGAAAACAGGCTGGCAGTTCAGGATTCCCTTTGGTAGGTAGTCTTGGGAAGAAAAGAAGTCTAGAGACACTGCGCTAAATAGTTTTATCCAGTCACACACATTATTTCATTTCACTGCCACAATAACCCTATGATGGTAGGCAGTATTACTACTCCTGTTTTATAGATACAGAAACTGCAGCTAGGAGAGATTACGAAACTTGACCAAGGTCACCGAGAAGTAGTGGAGCCAGGATTAAAACCCAGGTCTGAACCCTCAGCATCTCAGCTCTTAACCAACCTGTATACTCTACCCTTCTCCCTTAATCCTGCTAGGAATGCCAATGAACATTTCCAACTCTAGCTGAATTTTCTTTGAAATGGAATCAGACATTGCTTTTGTCCTGGATGGCTCTGCTGGAAGACTCTCCCTGCAGTGAGCTTGTGTCACCGGCTCTGTCCTCTGCTCGTGAACAATAACCCTGCTGCCTCCAGTCCCTCATCCAAATCCTGCAGCCTTTCGGGGCCCTCCACCAGCTGAGCTCATTCGGATCTCTCCGGCGGGAATGCCCGTCAGCCCATCCTTGTCTGTCTATCCAGCAAACCTCTTCTCTGCTCTCACGATTCTGCACAACTAACCCCAACCAACACAAAGCACCTCTTGACTCCCGTCACTCTCTCGGCTCCCTGCATCCCTGCGGCACTGTGTGAACCTCCATTACAGCACTTACCACGATGGGGTAGAGCTGCGTGTGTACAGGAACCCCAACGGCTACGAGCTACACAAGACAGTGGTCTTGTCTTCGTTAGCATTGTGTCCCCAAAGACATCATCTGTCCATCGAGCACACAGCTTGGCACACATCAGAGGTGATGATTAAGTGTTTGTTGGATTCGCTCTCAGGGAACAGTGTGCAATATATAAACACATATTTTACAGTGAAGACTAACCAAAAAGCTCGGTCAATCATAAAAAACAAATTTTAAAAACTCTAATTCTGCCTGTAACGTTAAAGGAATGAAAATTGTCTATCTGATCCTTATAGCCTCACAATTTGCAACCTCACGTAAGATCAGAAAGACCTGTTCAGGGTCCTTGGAACACTCTGTGTCTGGGCCCCTGATCTTGGTGTTCCTGACCTGGCAGGCCTTCCCACCCACCCCTCCTCACAGAAATACAACTCGTCTTTCCCTGCTTCCCTAACTCCTCCATAACAACCCAGCCGCCCCAGAATCCCACCTTCCCTGAATCTAGGAATATATGTAAGCATTAAACTGATTTACACCTGCCTTTCCCCACCAAGAGTCTTCAGAAGGCTCCTACTGCCTAATTGTAAGTTAAGCATCCAGAAGAAGGAACTCCTGCACAGGAAGGAGGTTAGGTAGAAAAGCTTCCAATGCTATAGATTTTAACACTGAATTGTGAGTTTTCATTTTCTCCACTAAGCCAGACTTTGAGTTCTTTGAAGGAAGGGACCATAGTTTAGGTTCTTTTCATTTCTCACAATGCCTAGTGCAAGGCTGGATACAAGGTATATACTCTATATATGTTTTGATTGATTTGAGTCCCAAAGTTTTACCTTTCTCATCCCAACTCCATCCTCGATCTGCAGAAGGAAGTCTAACGTCTCATCGTCAGTGAAATACCCAGGAGTAGGCTGGCTACAGATCAGAACAAAGAAGGCAGTGAACAGTGAAGAAGAAAAATAGGAAAACAAGGACCTCCTTCCCCCGCTCCTCCAGCATTGGCCGCAGATATCAAACAAGGACTCTGGGCAACTTTTAAACGTGAGAAAGTGGATCAAAACAGCAAACGTGAGGAGGAGCACACCGCGAACCTGCGCAGGCCTTGAAGGCTCACTGTCCAGTACGGTGTAAGATTCTGCCCCCGAAGCAGGACGAGGCCTTGTCCGGTGGTAATCAGGAGGTTGCTGCAGTTGGCGTCCGGTGCCTTCACCATCTGGAGTAGCTCAACACCGTCACTGAATTAAACAAGACCCCAACAGTTAGTCTCCGGCTTGGACAGGATTCTTGACCCACTTATTTTGGCTTTTTCTTTCAATGTACATGTTTGTATAATTCACCTCCCACCACTATCTTATCCAGTGGGGCACTCTGTCATTCCAGATGAATCTCATTTTCTTGACCTTTAGAAACCAAGAT
Organism: Equus quagga; assembly: GCF_021613505.1. NCBI lineage: Eukaryota > Metazoa > Chordata > Mammalia > Perissodactyla > Equidae > Equus > Equus quagga. The sequence continues at coordinate 44,772,240 of NC_060267.1, forward strand.
CCCTAGAACATTCAAGCAGGTTCTAAAGCAGCTCACAGGAGAAGTGCCACAGAGCCACATCTCTCACGCTGGATCCTCTGGGGAAGATACCAGAGCCAAGCAGAGTGGCAGGGAATGCAGATGGAGATCTGCACAGGAGCTTGAAACTGTCATTAAGCTTGGACAGCAACTCTTGGTAGACACCTCCTCAAATTATTTCTTTCTCTGTACACCTGGGACCACTCTATTTAACATCTATCAGATTCACTGAAATAATATGAGATTGCCTAAGAAAATGCTAGAAAATAATTGGAAACTTCTGGTAGAAAAGAATGAAGACAATTATTACCCAGGCCTAGAGTTAAATGCATAAAATCCACCACATATGACAAACTGCATGCTTTTAGTTAAGAAATAAACAAGAATAAAAAATAAGATTTCATGGATGCCATCCTTGCTTCTGCCAAAATGATTCTTCAACTAAGAGAAAAATACAGCAGAAGAGTAGGGCAGACACTTCCGTACAGTTTTATAAACAGTTGTTTTTTAAAAATCTCTCTCTCTCTACCTGAAAGTTCCCCAGCTTCACCCTACCCCACCCTGACTCGGAACCCTAGACAAATACCCTTCCTTGTGCAAAGTGATCACACATCATGGTCACCAACACATAGATCTCAACACATTATGTTACCAAGAGAAGAAAATTCCTCACTCACGTTAACCAGATCGGAAGATGGCATATTAAGGCGAACACTGTTTTCCCCAAACCTCTGCCCACACATTCAGCAGCCCAACCAAACTCAGAGATGCCACAGCACCTGACATCTCAGGAGCTCTCACTGTGACGAGGTCAGACGTGTACCCTACCTGTAAATGTCAATGAGCTCAGACAGGTTGATGGCTCTTCGCTTCTCCCACTCTGGCTCTTCTATCTGCAGAGAAGGCGGTGAGCTGTCTCGATTTTGGGCCTGAACAAAAATGTCCCTCAGGGCGACAGCCTGGATATTTCCTAGCACCACAGGAAGAACCAACACCAAGAAGTGGAATTTAATAGAACTCTCCCAGGGTGAGGATCTGAGTGAGAGACACAGAGCCTGATCAGATGCCTCTAATACAGCCCACCCAGACTGGTCCAACATGGAGCGAACACGGAAGTGATTAAGCAGATGCTGGACAAAGAGTCTTCTCTTTGGAGAAGGCAGCTGGTAAAGCAATAGGTGGGGGAGAATGAGAGGCCCCTGCAATAGGAGGTGATGAGAGACCTGATGTCAGCAATTCCTGAGCCTTCACACTGTCTCACAAAGGAGGCCTAATTACCTACATCAACAGGGAATACTAGCAAAAACAAGCCTTGCTTCTTACCAAAGCCAAACAGGATGTAGACAGCCCCATTTGCAGTGATGTAAACCTGAGGACCAATCAGATTCCCCACTCCCACGATGTTGTACTTCACAGGTCGGCCCACTGGATGCCCCGTCCGGCCAGACACCAGCAGAAAGCACAGATCTGGCTGAAGAAGTGAAAGAAGGGGGTCAGGTCAAGAGAAGCCCTATCTTTTCCTAATCAAATAGTTTTTCCAGACAGTCATTGCTTCCTCACTAGCTAAAGGTTCAGAAACACGTCCCCAGGTTGGAAAGCACAAAGCCAAACCTGCTTCACTTATTTCCCTAGAAGTAACAAAGTGAGGCGAAGGTCCCATTCTCCTGTTAGATACGTGCAAAGGGCATCTCGATGGTGGCGCGGGCAATTTCTCTGAAACATAGTTGTTGCTGATGAACAGTCCCCTGAGGCACAGAATTCTAGCCAAGAGCTAAATATAGACAGCTGACCCCCGGCTCTCTACTCTCATACCCCGAAATCCCCAGGCATATTTGGTCCCAACGAGAACCAATGCAGGCAGCGCTCTCCCATGGTAACATACCTGTCTGGCCTGGCTACTGTCAACCTTACTCTCAAGCAGAGACCAGCAAACTTTCCGTGAAGGGCCAGACAGTAATATTTTAGGTTTTGTGAGCCAGATGGCTTCTGCAGCAACTACTCTACTCTGCCGCTATAGCATGAAGGCAGCCATAGATAATACACAAATGAATAGGCATAACTGTGTCCCAATAAAACTTTAATTACAAAAATAAGCAGTGGGCCAAATTTGGCCTCCAGGCCACAGATGCCAACCCGTGCTCTACAAGATTTTCTTTTGGGAATAGAGTCACCAGTTGGGAAATATAAGGCCTGTACTGATATCTTGACTTCAGTAAAGAGTTTGACAAAATTCATGGATAAGATAAAGAGACGTGGTTTTCAGCGAACCCAGAGAAAGGGTCAATGCCAACCCAGAAGGAAGTTTTCAGTGGAATGTCACAGCATTCTGCTATTGCTCCACGCCTATAACCATTCTTATCAAAGACTCGAATGAATGGAATTCAGGCTCATCACAAAGCTGAAAGATAACTAATATGCTGTAGGACAAACTCAAAATTCAAAAAAGTCTTAGGCTGAAAGATGGGTCAAACTCTGGAAGAAGTTGGGCCATTAATTAATTGATTAATTAAAAGATGTGGGTGTTTGATTATAAACAAAACTGAATCTTAGAAAGGCTATCACAATCTTTGGCTGCATTTATAGAAATACAGAGTCTATATATCAAAAGAAGTAACAATTTCCTTATGTTGATGTAACTGGTTATATTACAAACGGAATACAGTTTTCAGATAGGGGTACTACATTTTAAAAGAGACATGGGACAAACAGGAGTACAAAGGGAAAGAAATCAAGAAAGACAGGGGTCTGGCGTTCATGTTGCAGGAGAAACGGGAGGAGAAATTGGGGATATTTAGCCTTGAGAGCAGCAGGCTTGGAGGGTCCAGGCTAACGGCTAAAGGGCTTTCATGTAGAAAAAGGATTAGATTCATTCAGAGTAGCACTATGGGGCTGAGGCCGGCACAATGAATGGAAGCTATGAGAAAGCAGATTTCTCACCAATATGACAGAATTTTCTAGAGCTGACCAAAAATGAAATGAACTGTCTCACACATTATTCCCATCAGCCTGAGTACTGAAGGAGAGTGTGGGTGCCAATGTGTCTGGAATACTGAAACAGAGATTACTGCTTGGTGGGAAAGCGTCAGCCACATGGCTTTTCCCCTCCCACTAATGTTCTAGACCAGATCAGTTCTCTAACCCCAAACCAGGTCCCGTTCTCCCAAGCCCACCTCACTCTAAACCCAGATCTAAGAATGCAATCACTCTAACTCAGAGACCTAAGACGTTTCATTCCTTGTGAGGAGAGAGCCTTCCATACCTGTGGCTCAGAGGAAACAGGTTCCTCAGGTTCTCTGTTGCTGGTATAGAGGTCAAAAGATGTATAAATGTGAAGCTACTGCTCTAAACCCATTGCTTCTCTAGGTGTTTCTACTACTGTCTATCACTTTTCAGGCAGAACAGAGACTATTCCATGTCTGTACACTGTTATGCAAATGAGCACATTCTGTGAGGCAAGTTGGCAATAAACGGTTTTTTGGTTTTTGGTAGAGACAAAAAAAAAGACAGAGTAGGAGCAGGCAAGAAGCCAACTCCTCTAATAGAGACTTCCCACCATAGAGAGTCCCTGAAGGCCTGGCCCTCCCTCCCATCAACCACCGCTGGCTAAGCCGCAGCCAGCAGGGGTATGAAGACCAAGATTTTTAAACGTGTTCGGGATATATAAACTTGTTCAATGTCTTGCTATGCCTCTGCTAACCATACCTCCATTAAAAAGCAAGTCCCTTACTTTCCACTTTGGATCACTCCCTGATGGATATAATCATTGACATTTTCCCTGGACCCCGTCTGTTTATTCACAGTGACTGGGATAAAAAAGATATGTGAGTGAAACCATACAGTATTTGTCTTTCTCTGTCTGACTTATTTCACTTAGCATAATACCCTCAAGGTCCATCCATGTTGTCACAAATCTACACAGAAGTTGAAATACAGCGATGTACACCTGAAATTTATATAATGTTAAAAACCAAGGTTACCTCATTAAAAAAAAAAAAAGATTATGTGAATAGTTCCTGAATTTTTGGTTCAGTCTACTTCGAGACCAACTGGCTGGCTGAAGAAAAACTAACAGAAACAACCCTGAAAACTGAGTAGCCTTCAGAAATTTACCTCAGCGTCTACCTTCTTTCCTCTCATCTCATGAACAGAAAGTACGGCCTGGTGCACTAGAGCAGCGCTTCTCAAAACTCGGGATGGGTGGAGCACTCTGAATTGGTTTACGATGCTCTTGGGCAGAAAACCATAAAATACTGATAGATTTAATTCTATCCTAAGGAATTTTACTGGTAGATTTTATAACTCCCCTCTATATATGCACTACAAAAATCACCATAGCAAACACATGGTCCATAAAAATGAAAATAAGCTATCAAATGAGGCAAGATAACCTTATTCACATTTTTCCACAAACATTCTTTGCCAACTCTTCAATTCTTTTGTCTACAAGGATTTCCTGGCAGACTCACGCTGCGAAGTCTGAGAAAACATTTTAGAGAACCTTTGACATAAGCTCCGAGAAACGCTTCAGGAATAAAAACAAAATTGAGATAGTTCTGTTCATTAATGTATTCTTTCCTGTGATTCAAGGAAAAACCTACTACTATTTTATCTGTGCAGAGGATAACTAGTTCCAGTATACTGTAGTTCAAGCAAAGCAAAATTGAGAAGCGTAATTCAAGGACCACTGTATTAGAGTCAAAGTCTGTATTGTCACAGCCTAAACTGCAACTCTCCTTTCTTTGGTCATTGTTGTTATTTCTTGTCCAACTTATAACTTTTTCTATATGTATTTTATGAACTTTCTATCAGTCTGTCTTTCTGGTTTACTGTTGAAATAAAAGTTAAATACATGTAATATAATAAAACCAACAATACATACACATGGTGAAAACTAGGCCCTACTCAAGGCCCTTTAAATACGTTGGTCTAACTTTCATAACAATCGTGCAAGGAGATATAACATTCCCACGTCACATATGAAGACACCAGGGCCCGGGCAGGTTGTGCGGCTGGCCCAAGGCCACGGAGCTACAGGCAGCAGAGCAGGAATTCAAACACAGGCCTATCAGGCTCCAAAGCCCAACTATACCACAGTCAACGGAAACATAATGAGACCCCCTGGAAAATGGGTTCAGAATGGTAATTTACTCACTTACTCTCACAAGGAGAATTTATTTAAACCTAAGCCCTCATAAAAAGAAAGTTTCAAGCAGCATTTATAATAACAATCCTAGGAAGTGGGACAACTAAAGTTGAAGCATTCCTTATAAGAAACGAGGACCATTTAACGTGGAGCGTACCTGCGAATCTCCAATGGCCAGAACCACAAGATCTCTAACGCCATCTCCGTCCAAGTCCGGCAGCACCACGCCTGGGGCGGCCAGGGTACCGTTGGATAAGTAGTCTGGTTTTAAAGTCCAAATGGCTTTCCCTAGGGAAGGACAAACAGGATGGTCACAGTTATGGCCTCCGGAGAAGGCAGACACAATGCTCCAAGGCCAGAAAAGAGAAACTCAGTGAGCTGAAAGACAGATGGCAGCTCTCATTTACTTCTTTCCTTTAGTTTTTATCTCAATGGGGAGGAAGGAAGCAGGGAGTATGAGCTGAAATCCTCAAGTATCTGGCTAACAAATCCATGTAATAATTTCACACCTAGAGTTTTTAGATAAAATGGAGGTGCTGAAGTCTCTTCAAGAAAGAGGAGCTTATTTGTCTGGGGCAGAGGAATTGATCTGTTAGAGATTATTCCAATTATTAAGGAACCATCCACAGGCGACCAACCCTCTCTCCTTCTACCATATGTTCACAAGAGCAAAGAAATCATAGGTTTCCAAAATGACTTCAGTTCTAGAGTTAACTTGTATTCCAATTTTTTTCACTCAGAAGTACCCCACCACCAAACTCCAACCTCTCAAACTGGGAAGGACGCTATTTATTCAACTGCACTCGAGTCCAAGGTGTTAACAAGCATACTGACAGTATATTTATGGTTCTGTAGGAACATTGCATTCAACTCTTTTTCCCTCCTTTTGCCATGTGTGTCTGAATGCAATAAGAAGTTAAAAGGCTAAATCAACGCGCCTCAACAAACCTTGGTTTCTTCACTGACATGCTTTTACGTATTAATGCCCAAGTTTACACATGGCCCCCATGCATATCCAATATGAAGAGAGAGAGCTCAGCTGTCTTTGGTACAAAGAACAGGGTCGGGAAACTCTTTGGAAACCAAAGGCCTCAGGGCAGTTTCTGTTTGGGTAACTCAGGTCAGCCCCATCCTATCACCAAACAGGTTGAGCCGTGGATCTATTACTCAATCTCCTCAAACCATTTCTCTTGCTTCCCTTAATATCCACCTTCCAGAGAAGGAACTCAGACTTTCCACCACAGGAGAGTGGAAAGGTCCCTTCCCCACCAGATTGTTCTGGTCTGAGATTATGGCTCCTTAGAGCAGAGATCTTCTGCGGCAAATGATCTTTACCTGATGTCGCATTGAATACACTGAGCATCTTGTGTGTCCCTGTTACGAGGCAGATGGTTTCAGCCACGCTTCCTGGCATCAGATCCATACATGTAACATCTCGGGCCTCCTCAGGGAGGGGAGTAGACCAGAGCGTGCTGCCATTCATCCCCGAAAGGCACACGAGAACAGCAGCTGGCCTTGAGACACCTAAAAGCACACAAGAGAGATGAGAGAGGAAAGGAGGCAGAAGAGATAGGAGGGAGAGATGAGCAGGCAGCCAGGAAACCAAAAGTAAATGGTGGAAGGCAGCAACCCACACCTGTGTATTCAGCTCCGTCCCATATTTCTGGCAACAAGGTCTGAAAGCAGAGCACTTGTCACAGCTGCTCAACACATCGTCATGTAAGACGAGAGGCTGTGGGCCTCTGCCAGGCTGCCTTGTATGCATCTCCACTCTTGCACCTTGCCAACACACTTGTCCACATTCTGTCCCCTCAGCCGCCACTAGAGTGATATCCTTAAGGATAAAGACTGTCACATTAATTTCTGTATCCTTGGTGCCTTGCAAAGTGCCTAGCACATACAGCAACCAACTGTCTGCTGAATAAAAGACAGGAGCAAAATCAAGAATATGGGAAAGCAGTTGTTGAGAACAAAAGAATCAGGAGGGAAAGGTATGTTCAGCAAAGTGACACTGATCCAGAATATGTGCAGAACACATAAAATACCTAGATTCTAATCACCACTAGCAAATGCTGCCTGAGAGCAGAAAAAAATATTTTTTAAAAATAAATCGGAAGATTACACTTAGCAATGATCAGCAGGTCTTCCTGGTCTAGAGTTCCATGGAATCAGCTGATTTGGCCTCAGTCAGGAAAGAATACTTGGGAAAACTTCATACCCAGGTCCAAGGACAGCTGGTAAAGGATTAGAGCAGCTCAGCTCTCTAATAAATAATCCTTTATGTCACTTAATTAACACATCAGAGTAATGACTTTCTCTCTTGCCAGTTTTACATTCACTTTCCAAAGAGGGATAATGACCCATCTCACACAATTTCTACTTCCAGCAACAACTAATACAGATAAGAAAATGTGAGCCTTAGAGCGTCACTGTGCTTACTCCTCAGTACTCTCATCTAAATATACAACCTAAAAACAAGTGACAAACTGTGGCTCACCGTTTCAGACCTTGTTGTGAGACGCAGTGACACATATGACAAATCAGTCATAGATGTTAACTTCCAGACTTCCCAGGAATGCTGTGATTAATATACTGTGCTGTTCTTCCTACTTAATGACACTGCTTACTCCCTTTCAATTCTCAGACTCATCTTTTTCCAGGTGGTGATAGCTTATCCCCTCCCCACCAGACCATGACTCCTTGAGGCAGAAACCATGCTCATCTTGTTCAACTCAATATAAACAGCACAGTTCTATATAAGGTGCACAGCAGACATTCAACACACAGTTGTTGAATGAAGAGATGAACAAATGAACAAATTAAAAAACTAAATCCTTCTTATGCTCAGTGGCACAGGTCTTTGAACCCACTGGCTGGGGTTATGGGCACAGCAGTTTGGCATAAGGGTCAAAGACAGGAATTCCAGAACCAGCCTCCCAGGATTTTGATCCCAGCTCTACTAATTACCAGCTGTGGGATGTTGGGCAAGTTGCTTCACCTCACCATGTCTCAGTTTCCCCATCTGCAAATGGGATAAAATATAAACTACCTCATTGGATTGTGTTGAGGGATAAATTCATTCATCACATATGTTATGCACTCACAATGGTAAATAGCACATAGAAAGTACCGTATGTTAGCTATGTTATTATTTTTACAATCTGTGGCCAAATCAGGCCAGTCTATATTGAGTAAAAACCCATGACCTTGTCATTATGAGTCCTGATGTGTAGCAAACCATGTAAAATACCAAATGACTAAAACAAAAATCTCTAATTCTGAAAGTGGATGGGGGAAATTTTTACTTCAAAGACTAATGAGTCATAGGCAGGAAAAAAATCTAATTAAGATTCAACATCCTATAAAAGTCAGTTTCTTGGCTGGAGGTTCTCTCTGTAATAGATGTATGCCCAAACTGCTTCCACCTACTGCACAAGCCCCAGAAAGGTATTTCTGATAACATCAGAGAGGCACGCAGCCTACAATTCTCTAAAACATACCTAGATGTTTATTCCAGGGCCTGAATGATTAAAAAGTAGTCACGAGGGCAGCCTCGTCTCAAACTAGAGTTCCTGTATCAGTTTACAGACTGCAGTTCGAATCCCCTTTAACGGAGGTTGCAGGACAAACCAAAAGCCCCTATGTACCTAAGCTCAAAATGCACAAAATGCAACTTTTTTCTGCAGTTGACATGTACATTAGTTGGGGCTCCAGAAAACAGCAGGCTCAGTTAGGGTAAGTTGTGGAAGGTTTAATAATAAGCCTTTACAAAGATGTGGTCAGGGTGTAGAGGAACCACAAGGGAGTCCAGTCCCTCAAAACTGTTACCACTCACAGGCCCAAAGAGACAGTGGAGGAAGCAATTCCTGGAATCCAGAAAAAGAAAGTCCTGTAAGAGGACCACCTTGAGAGAAGCTGTGATCTATGACGAAGGATGCAGCCAGCCTGAGGTGACCCCAGCAAGGAGGAAGCCAGGGGAATAAATACTGTCTCCTCACTCTCCTCCTTGCCTCCAGTTTCTTGCCTATGCTCCCCTTGGCCAAGCCAAACTGGAAGTCTGCAGGCAGGGGATCCTGCTGATGTGATGTATACAGGCCAGCCTCCCATCCTGCAGAGAGCAGGAAAGAGAGAAGAGATAGAGGAGTAAACAGAAGGAGTAAAAGGAAAACACCCCATCGAGACGTATGTGTGTAAAGGTATGCTAGAACATGAACAAAAGCTTCCTGCCAGGGATGGGAAGGTAGGATAGAGTCAACATTTATTACAATCTAAGAGGCAACAGAAAATTGACTTGGAGAAAACTCAAGACCCTAAGTACTAATGCTCTTCACGGCAGGTGTGTGGACAAGCCACTTCTCTGGATCTCCAGTTCTTCACTGGATTGGGTGACCACTAAAAGCTCCCTCCAGCTAGAGCTCTCCACAATTTCTTGAAAGGAGCTTTACTTACATGCAGGAGTTTTCTGATGAGATTTATCGTGTATGGCAGATCTGTGATGACAATTCACTGCAGACCCTTTTCCACATGCCCCTCAGGAGACAAACCTGATGCCTTTTCTTGGCTCACAGCGCCCCCCCCACCCCCCAACAATGAGCTTCTCCCACTGCAGCCTATGGAAGACACATCTCTTACCGACTGCACTCCCATTCCTTGAAGCTACAAAGGAGAGAAGTACATCCCGCAGGCCATCTCCGTTCACATCAGCCAACTCCAATGGAGACAGGTCCCCACCTGAGAAACACATTGAAAAAATCCTTAGCAAGTTACCACAAACCAGTTCTCTGCTCTAGGTTAAAAAGGCAATGGATGCAGAGCGCTGCCAGCACCTCCGTAAAAACCAGGCAGACTTCTGTTTCCCAGGTAGGATAGAGTAGACACAATTCTGCCTATTCCTCTCACTAAGTATAGCTAAAATCCCTGGACATTATATATAAAACAAACATGAGAAGACTCGGTGGAGAGAAGGCAACCTAGCTAGAGACTGCAAGACCCAAGGAATGACAAGGTGATGATTCCCTGGGTCTTCTTTTGGCCTCATATATCCCAGTCAGGATGCTGCAGAAGCCAACAGGTACAGACAAAAGCCCCAAGAAAAGCTGGCTCCCTTGGCCAAAGGACCAGGAGGGGCACAGCACAGCAAGACAGAAAAATGTTAGATGATAACTGCTCTACTCCAACTGAACACCACAGATAAGAGGCAGCCCCACCCCTACCCCACAGCAACGGCCAAGTGGGAGCCTAGACTTCCACCCTTGCCTGTAACAAGGCACCCTCCCCACCACCCCAGAGAAGGCCAGGTGGGGAGCCAGGACTTTCATCCCCACCTGGCAGTGACAAGGTAGGTAGTGCCACCCCGACCCCCAACAGTGGTGAGTCAGAGGATGCCTGCCGAATGTGGAGAGAACTCACCAGTGGCAGTGTCAACTGGTACAAACGCTATGGAAAGCAATTAAACATAAACCACTAGGACTGCTTCACTCCTAGGTTTATGCCCTAGAGAAATTCTCATACGTTGTATCAGGAAACATGCACAAGAATCTTCTCAGCAGCATTATCTATTTTTTAAAAAATAAAAGCCATCTAAATGCTCATCTACAGCAAAATGGATCAATATATCATGGGATGGTCACACCATGGAAAATTAGACAGTGGTGAAAATGAATAAACCGGTTACAATACATCAATACGGATGAGCCTCAAAGAATAAAGAACCAGCAAGTCAAAGAAGACTATATGATTATATTTATGTAAAGTTCAAAAACAGGCAAAATCAAAGAATATATAGTTTAGGGAGATATATCTATGTGGTAAAATTTTAAAGAAAAGTAAAGAAATATTGACAAAAAACTCAAGAGAGTGGAATCCTTTGGTGGACAGAGGAGGATGTGGTAAGGAGGAAAACGGGATTTCAGAGGCCTTGATAACGTCCTATTTCTTAAACTGGGTGGAGGATATGCCAACAATTTGTTACCAGTCTTTACACTCTCTATATATATTACAAGAGCTCAGTTAGAAAAATCAAAAAAGAAAGGAAGAGAAGGAGAGACATTCTGCGTGGTAGGAACATATCATAAGCCACATCCACCCAGTTTTGCCTTAAGAGAAAGCAAAAACGAGAACAGAGAACTCATCAGAAGACAATCCAACTAAGATCAGAGAAGTGTCAGAGATAAAATAGTTCTAGGCCGAGATGATACAGGGGTCTGGGAATATCGTAGAGGAAGGAAAATCTTTCCTCTACCCTCTTAGGGTTTCTAGTTGGGACTGATGTAAAACAGATTAACAAGAGAAAAGCACTCAAACTTCGTTTGATACGTACATACACATGGGAGTCCCCACAGGAAAATGAAGACCCAGGAGGCGTCCAGACCTCAGCGCTTATATCCTAGGTTGAACAGAATGGCACCGTGGAAAAATAACTACAGTACATGAGGAGATGACAGGAAGATAAGGGGTCTGTCTGCACAGACTTCCCTTGGCCTCAACGCCCCGTCTCTGGTGAGAAGAATGTTTCTTTCCTCCTGGTACAGGAAGGACATCTTTCACATGACAGTTTCATTTCCTGCTTTCAGGACAAATTGCAGGTCAGAGTGCCCTTCTTGCATCCGCTTTTTTCAACTGCCTTTAACTCAAAATAATCAACGTGCCAAAGTGACATGTTTCGGGGTGATGTGTTCTGAACCCCTTCAGCCTGATGCAGTTCACAAGAGACAGGACTGCTGAGCGCTGACAGGTTAGACCTAGTCCCCGTGACCGACCCAGAGCAAGCTGTTTTAAAGAAACCTGCTCCAAAATGAGACAAAATGGCTAGAATTACTTGAGTAGCACCACGCTAACCATTAGGAGCAAGACAGAAAAGTTGCTGCAAGAAAGCGACTCTCTTGTATGTACTTGAAATTATGTTAAAATTCAAATGAGGTCAGGCCTCTATAATTAACAAATGCCTGAAGGTCCTACAAGAGCACTGGCCTCTGGTCTGGCCAGGCCTGGAGCCTCACCCTTGTCTGCCAACAGCCCTTCCGACAGCTCTGCTCTCCCCTAGTGCCAGCTACATAGCAGGACCCACCAAACCAATGCTCTGCCCTCTCTGCATCTCACTAAGACCAAGGCTAACACACACAACAAAGCAGTGATCTTCCCAAGTTTTGAAAGCTGGATCAATCCATCTTTTTGTTTTATTTCAAAGCGTAACCTTCTAGCTACCTCCCCACATGGGGAAAAAATGCTGTACGACACACATTAATCTTTAAAGACTCAGAGGAAATTTTCAGTGTAATCAGAAATCTTACAGGATTACGCGTAATCATGAAGTTTTACGGAATTGGGCCAGAAAATCCTGCAACTCACCTCCCTGGGGGCCCAAGTGGCGGCTCCAAGTGCTATGCAGATCCCTGGGAGGACAGGGGATCAGGAAAGCACACACAAGCACCAGGATCATTGAGATCACCAGAGTCAGCAGAAAGACCGATGTGCGCACATAAGATACAATGGAAGAGGTTGCCTTCTGCTCCAGGCCCCCAAGGGGGTCCGAGGGGTAGCCCTCTGCGGTGACCTCCAAATGACGTGGCTTTGCAGCCCCTGCAACCTCAGCATCCGAGTCGGGCTCTGGTGCTTCTCCCAGAGGACTCTTCCCATTTTTGACCCCTCCATTTTTCTGCTGCAGGTTAAGCACAAGATCATCCTCACTCTCGTCACTGTCAGCCTGTGTGAGCGGATCATACTCCCCCAGGTCCGGGCTCTTCTTCCCTGAAAAGACAGATAGACAGAGTCAAGGAGAATGAGGAAGGAGAAACCCTCTCCAAACACACGGCAACTGCAAACACCTAGGAGAACAGAGAAAACAACGAATCTAGGTTTTCAAGTCTGGACCTGCATGGCTACCTATAAAACAGATGCCAGCAAAGGGGATGAAGAATGGGGAAAAAAGAAAATCACAGTGTTCTCGAATTACTGCTTTCAAATGAGTAAAAAAATTGGAAAGGAAACAAAGAAAGTAGCAAATTTCAAATACCTTTTTAGTTAAAAAAAAAACTCTCAATTTGTTTGCATCTCACTAATGAAAAAGACCACAGCTCTTGCATCAAACCTCCATGCGCCTAATGTGCATATTGTGCATATTTCCTGCCATGTTCTTGGATCTATGATGTTCCAATCTTTCCTGGGATTTCCTAAACTTTGAGAACAATTGCTCTCTGTACACTGCTGCTCACAGCGCAATATTTGCATGGCTTCCCCATTGTCTCTATGGAAACACTTAGACCGTCAAACATTAAATGTCACCTGGAGATGCTTTACTGAAACTCCCTTCTGAGAACCCTCCTGTGATTCTAGTGCCCTTTTAGTACATGTCCCGGTCACCGGTGTTTACCTTCTGCCCACGTGTTCTGGGAGGGGCGGGATGGAGCAGGGATGCAGAAGCAGAGGACTTGTCTTGAAGCTGGTTTACACAACAGGCACCCTGTTTTTACTTAGACCTGTGCTTATTTAGGGTGGCGAAGAGGTGGAAATTACCCAAGGGCTTAAGCATGCCTCCGCCCTAGCCACCCCTTGGCCCTCACTGCCAACAACTGGATGATTTTATGCCTTTATTTCATGCTACAACCAAGTAAAAACCAAGAAAAAGTTTCTGTTTTTTGAAATTATCTGGTCACCTGTTACTAACGTAAACTCTATTGTTAAATCTTTTGTTAAGAAGAAATATAAAAAAGAATATACAACCCAGCTAATAAAAAAGGGAAAAAGAAGGGGCCGGCCCGGTGGTGCAGTGGTTAAGTTCGCACGTTCTGCTTCTCGGCGGCCCAGGGTTCACCAGTTCGGATCCCAGGTATGGACATGGCACCGCTTGTCAGGCCATGCTGTGGTAGGCATCCCACATATAAAGTAGAGGAAGATGGGCACGGATGTGAGCTCAGGGCCAGGCTTCCTCGGCAAAAAGAGGAGGATTGGCAGCAGATGTTAGCTCAGGGCTAATCTTCCTCAAAAAAAAAAAAACTTTAAAGAAAAGGGAAAAAGAAGAATTCTTGATGCTCAGTGTCTTCCTCTGCTCACTGTGATCTGGAATGATGGCACTCCATACATACGTCTCAGTTTGCTCTAAGACACAAAATGAAGCAATAAAACACTATACTGAGATCAATATGGGAATTAAAATCTTTAGTGTGAAGTTTAGCGTTTGGTACAAAGAAAGTCAATAAATGTTTGATTAAAAAATGAACACTCCAGAGAATTATTTTAAACATTAAGTACTATGCAAAAAACACACAGAAGATACTGAGTAATCTAGCATTCTATTAACTAGAAATTTCTATGTACTTTCAATTTCAAAGCTATTCATTTTGTCCAATAAATACTGGATTTGATTTTTTTTTTTGAGGAAGATTAGCCCTGAGCTAACTACTGCCAATCCTCCTCTTTTTGCTGAGGAAGACTGGCCCTGAGCTAACATCCATGCCCATCTTCCTCTACTTTACACATGGGATCCCTACCACAGCATGGCTTTTGCCAAGTGGTGCCATGTCTGCAGCCAGGATCTGAACCGGCGAACCCGGGGCTGCCAAGAAGCAGAATGTGCGACCTTAACTGCTGCACCACCGGGCCGGCCCCAAGGACTTGATTTTTAAAGGCATAAATTGTAAGAAATAAACCAATTATTAGCAATTTAATTCAGAATAGTACTTCAAGGACATGCCATAGAGTCAGTACAGATTCAAGATAACCTCTAATTTATAGACCTACTTCATGAACCAAATTATTTTATTAATTAGGGCATATCATTTCCTACCCATCCCAGGTAACTTTATTTATAATAATTTGCAAACAGAACCATAGGTGGTTGTAATAAAATTAACTCTAATACTTTTCAAAGTGTTTTTTTTAACTAAAAGAATACATCTGACAGGATAAAAACAAATGTGCTATATACATACAATGGAATATCATTCAGCCTTAAAGAGTAAGGAAATTCTGACACCCACTACAACACAGATGAATCCTGAGTACATTATGCTAAGTGAAATAAGCCAGTCACACAAGACAGACACTGTATGACTCTGCTTATCTGTAGTCAAATTCATAGAAACAGAAAGTAGAATGGTGGTTTCCAGGCCCTGGGGTAGAGGTCAATGGGGAGTTGTTATTTAAGGTATATAAAGTTTCAGCTTTGCAAGATGAATGAATTCTGGAGATGAGTTGCACAACGGTGTGAATATAATTAACAATACCGAACCGTACAGTCAAAAATGTTTAAGATAGTAAATTTTGTTATCCGTACTTTATCACAATTTTAAAAATTTTAAAAACAAATACACCTGACAAAGAGGAAAACACATACCCAGCAGCCCCAAACCTCAGGGTCGGAAGAGATTTTGAGGATCACATAATCCGCCCCCACCCCTATTTCAAACTCGCAACTCCTTACAAACACCCACCAAGCAGTCACTCAGCATACACGTGCACATAGGCAGCAAGAGGGAATTCACTGCCCTGCAGTCTAGGAAACTGTTCCTTACACTGTTTCAAGGATCTATTTCCAGGCACTTGCCAATTACCTGCCCTAGTTTTAATTTCTGGGACCCCTCTCCCAGATGCAAGTCCTTCAAACACTCGAAGACACCAATCATAAGAAACATATGGTGTTTAAGAGCTCAAGTCTTCACAATAATGCAAAACAAAGTCAAATTCTGGCTCTCTTACTAACTGTGTGATCTCAATTAAGTGTCTTAACTTTAGTAAGCCTCAATTTCCCCGTTTACAAAGTGAGATGATTATTGTTCCTACCTCATATGATTGTTAGGAGGATTAAATAAGATAACATACAAGTGCTCCTTAGTGCCTGGCTTATAGTCACTCTCAATGAATTTCAGCTTCCATTATTATTGTTGGAGTTCTATCTCCCAGCTGCCCTCATCCAGTCTTCTCATCTCCAGGTGAAATATCTCCACCTCTTCAACCCATTACTTGAAGAAGTGTTGTTTCAGGCACCCTCCACTCTCCTCTGGACACATTGTAACACATCTATGCTTTTTAAAGTATGGTTGCCAGAAGTAGATACAATGCCTGGGGTGCAGTCTGACCAGGGCAAGTGAGGGAGAGCTGTGTCCTCCCTACTCCGGAGAGTACACTACAATTCAATCACTGTAACCTAAGATGGTCCCAGCTTTCCTGGCAGTCACATAACACAACTGATTCAACTAAAACTTCCAAGCGCTGTCTACACTTAAGCCTTCCTATAATTGTACAGTTGGATTTTTAGCATCAAGTGAAAAAATCAACAATTACTAAATTCAATCTTGCTAGTCAATTTCCACCTTGCAACACACAGATCAGCCTAAAACAGGACCTTTGCGAAAGTGAAATCATTTCCAAAATACTGGCTAACAAAACAGCTCAAAGGAAATGCATTTTTATTGTACCAAAGACTATCACAGGCAGGAAGAAAACTGGCTGCATATGCTACAGAAAATTATAAAATCTTTAATAAACCTATAAAAATAATTTGAGAGCATTCTTTAAAAAATAAAGCTGCTGTTAAATTAGTCCTTTAAAAAGATTAGAAGCTTCTACATCATGATGGCAAAGGAAGGTATTTCTGTCAGTCCCCTCC